>NC_057813.1:594355227-594685986 GCF_018294505.1 Triticum aestivum
GGGCGGCGCTAGTGTTTCAAGGGCGGGGGCTGGCGGCTCGGGTCTCCGGCTCTTAAAGGGCCGGCCCGGTCGGAGTCCCGGACAGACACGGCCCGGTTAGGTCGGTTTCGTTTTTTTAAATAATTTCACACAGAAAAACAAATAAAAGAAATACTAAACGGACTCCAAAAATCCCGAAATAAATTTTCTCTGTCCTCTAAAATCGAGTCGGATAAGATGAACATTTATTTGGGGCCTAAATGCAATTTTGAAAAACGCGCATTTTTTCCTAATTCAAATAAAATAGCGATAAAACTCCAAAATAAAATCTTATTTGATTTTAATATTAAATCCTCAATATTTCTTTATTTTGGGAAAGTCATTTTATTCCCTTTCTTATATTTTTATAATAGAAATAATTGAAGAAAAAATAATTAAAATGAAATGATCCTATTTCAAATTTTGAGAAAACTCAAATATGAAAATAACGAAATCCCCAGCTCTCTCTATGGGTCCTTGAGTTGCGTGGAATTTCTAGGATCAAGCAAAAATCCAATAAAAATATGATATGCAATGATGATCTAATGTATAACATTCCAAATTGAAAATATGGGATGTTACAAGTAGTTTTATCATAAGTATCATGCATAGTAGAACTGGCATCATCAATAACATGCGACATATCAGAATTCATGGCAGTAGCAGGTTTAGGTGTCGCAAGCTTACTCAAAACAGAAGGAGAATCTAGTGCAGAGCTAGATGGCAGTTCCTTACCTCCCCTCGTAGTTGAGGGAAAAATCTTAGGTCTTTCGTCTTTCAAGTTCCTCATAGTGACCAGCAGATATAAATCCCAAGTGACTCAAAGAATAGAGCTATGCTCCCCGGCAACAGTGCCAGAAATTAGTCTTGATAACCCACAAGTGTAGGGGATCGCAACAGCTTTCGAGGGTAGAGTATTGATAACCCACAAGTATAGGGGATCGCTTCAGCTTTCGAGGGTAGAGTATTCAACCCAAATTTATTGATTCGACACAAGGGGAGCCAAAGAATATTCTTGAGTATTAGCAGTTGAGTTGTCAATTCAACCACACCTGGATAACTTAGTATCTGCAGCAAAGTATTTAGTAGCAAAAAGTGGTATGATAATAATAGTAGCGGTAGCAAAAGTAAAGATAAATGTTTTGGGGGTTTTGTAGTAGTTGTAACAGTAGCAACGGAAAAGTAAATAAGTGAAGAACAATATATGAAAAGCTCGTAGGCAAGGGATCATTGATGGATAATTATGCCGGATGCGATTCCTCATGCAATAGTTATAACATAGGGTGATATAGAACTAGCTCCAATTCATCAATGTAATGTAGGCATGTATTCCGTAAATAGTCATACATGCTTATGGAAAAGAACTTGTATGACATCTTTTGTCCTACCCTCCCGTTGAAGCGGGGTCCTTATGGAAACTAAGGGATATTAAAGCCTCCTTTTAATAGAGAACCAGAACAAAGCATTAGCACATAGTGAATACATGAACTCCTCAAACTACGGTCATCACCGAGAAGTATCCCGATTATTGTCACTTCGGGGTTGTCGGATCATAACACATAATAGGTGACTATAGACTTGCAAGATAGGATCAAGAACACACATATATTCATGAAAACATAATAGGTTCAGATCTGAAATCATGGCACTCGGGCCCTAGTGACAAGCATTAAGCATAGCAAAGTCATAGCAACATCAATCTCAGAACATAGTGGATACTAGGGATCAAACCCTAACAAAACTAAGTTCATTACATGGTAAATCTCATCCAACCCATCACCGTCCAGCAAGCCTACGATGGAATTACTCATGCACGGCGGTGAGCATCATGAAATTGGTGATGGAGGATGGTTGATGATGACGACAGCGACGAATCCCCCTCTCCGGAGCCCCGAACGGACTCGAGATCAGCCCTCCCGAGAGAGATTAGGGCTTGGTGGCGGCTCCGTGTCGAAAAACGCGATGAAACTTTCTCTCTAATTTTTTTCTCCCCGAGACGGAATATATGGAGTTGGAGTTGAGGTCAGAGGAGGTCCAGGGGGGCCACGAGATAGGGGGCCGCGCCCTAGGGGGGCGCCCCCCTGTCTCGTGGACAGGCCGTGGGCCCCCTGGCACTAATTCTTTCGCCAAAAATTCTTATTATCTCCAAAAAGTGCCTCCATGGATTTCCAGGACATTCCGAGAACTTTTCTTTTCTACACATGAAACAACATCATGGCAGTTCTGCTGAAAACAACATCAGTCTGGGTTAGTTTCATTCAAATCATGCAAGTTAGAGTCCAAAACAAGGGCAAAAGTGTTTGGAAAAGTAGATACGTTGGAGATGTATCAACTTCCCCAAGGTTAAACCTTTGCTTGTCCTCAGGCAATTCAGTTGATAAACTGAAAGTGATAAAGAAAAACTTTTACAAACTCTGTTTGCTCTTGTTGTTGTAACATGAAAAGCCACCATTCAAGTTTCAGCAAATATTATGAACTAACCATACTAACAATAACACATAGGTCTCACAAAATTACTCATATCAATAACATAATCAGCTAGCGAGCCATAATAATAAAACTCGGATGACAACACTTTCTCAAAATAATCATAACATGATATAACAAAATGGTATCTCACTAGCCCTTTCTGAGACCGCAAAACATAAATGTAGAGCACCTTTAAAGATCAAGGACTGACTAAACATTGTAATTCATGGTAAAAGAGATCCAGTCAAGTCATACTCAATATAAACCAATAGTAATGAATGCAAATGACAGTGTTCTCTCCACCGGGTGCTTTTTAATAAGAAGGGTGATGACTCAACATAAAAGTAAATAGATATGCCCTTCGCAGAGGGAAGCAGGGATTTGTAGAGGTGCCAGAGCTCGATTTTAAAATAGAGATTGAATAACATTTTGAGCGGTATACTTTCACTGTCAATGCAACAACTATGAGATGGCTGTATCTTCCATAATACATGCATTATAGGCAGTTCCCAAACAGAATGGTAAAGGTTTATACTCCCCCAACCACCAACAAGCATCAATCCATAGCTTGCTCAAAACAACGAGTGCCTCCAACATACAACAGCCCTGGGGGAGTTTTGTTTAATTATTTTGATTTGCTTTGATCTTTTTGGATCATGGGACTGGGCATCCTGGTTACCGGCCCTTTCTCGTGAATGAGGAGTGGAGTCCACTCCTCTTGAGAATAACCCACCTAGAATGGAAGATATAGGCAGCCCTAGTTGAAACATGAGCTGCTCGAGCATACAAAACAGAATTTCATTTAAAGGTTTGGAGTTTTGCACATACAAATTTACTTGGAACGGCAGGTAAATACCGCATATAGGTAGGTATAGTGGACTCATATGGAACAACTTTGGGGTTTAAGGAGTTTGGATGCACAAGCAGTATTCCCGCTTAGTACAGGTGAAGGCTAGCAAAAGACTGGGAAGCGACCAACTGAGAGAGCGACAACAGTCGTAAACATGCATTAAAATTAATTCACACTGAGTACAAGCATGAGTAGGATATAATCCACCATGAACATAAATATCATGAAGGCTATGTTGATTTGATTCAACTACATGCATGAACATGTGCCAAGTCGAGTCACTTAATACATTCAAAGTAGGATACCATCCCATCATATCACATCATAATCATTCTAATAGCATGTTGGCACGCAAGGTAAACCATTATAACTCATAGCTAATCAAGCCTGGCACAAGCAACTATAATCTCTAAATGTCATTGCAAATATGTTTACTTCATAATAGCTGACTCAGGAACGATGAATCGTCATATTTACAAAAATAAGAGAGGTCGAGTTCATACCAGCTTTTCTCATCCCAATAAGTCCATCATATATCGTCATTATTGCCTTTTACTTGCACAACCGAACAACGTGTATAATAATAAGAGTGCACATGCATTGGACTAAGCTGGAATCTGCAAGCATTCAACTCAAGAGAGAAGACAAGTAATATAGGCTCTAAGTTAAATAAACAATCATGCATATGAGAGCCACCAAGCATTTTTAATATAGTCTTCTCGACCCCAAAGGAAAGAAAAGAAAAGAAAACTATTTACACAGGAAAGCTCCCAACAAGCAAGAAGAAGAACTAGAAATCTTTTTGGGTTTTCATTTTAATTTCTACTACAAGCAAGGAAATTAAACTAACTAAATTTTTTTTGGTTTTTCTTAAGGTTTATCAAACACACAAGAAGAAAGCTAGAAAAAGAAATTTAAACTAGCATGGATAATACAATGAAAGAGTACGAGCACTGATGACTAGTGTGTGAACATGAATATAAAGTCGGTGAGAAATAGTACTCCCTCAAGCTTAGGCTTTTGGCCTAAGCTGGTCTAATACCAAGGACCGTCGCTACTCTCCCCGGTATAATGGGAGTTGTAATCAGGATACCACTGGCTGGTCATCTCCGGATCCCACTCGACAGATGATGCACGATAATGGTCCAGCTCAGGTTCCGGCTCAGGTTTAGGTTCTGGAGTAAAAGCTTGAGCTAGATGGTTGTTCACCGCTTCCGGCGTGACAAGACGTTTTTCTACAAGCAAATCAAACAACAGAGGCGCAGGCAAAATAATAATCTCAATGTGTTTCTTATTAAATCTAAGTTTATACAAGAGCATCTTTTCTTCATTGTCAACAATAAACTTGTGAGCTACCATGCTCTTGTAATCTAAAATGTGAGGAGGCAATTTTATCTCATCCTCCTCATGGTGCCTAATGGGAATCTGAAAATGTTCAGCAAGACGTGCAGCATAGATACCTCCAAATATGGGGCCTTTTGTACGATACAGGGCTAGCCGTTTAGCAACGACGGCATCCATACTAAAAGTGTTGTCTCTCAGCAAAGCATGTTGAAGAATAATAATATCTGGAATGCTCAAATTTCCACTATTTCCACGACCAATCAAGCATCTACTAGCAAATATGGAAAAGTAGCGTAAAACAGGAAAGTGTATACTAGAGACTTTTGCCTCGGAGCCCTTCTTTGGCTCTTCCACAGCAATAGTTTTAACGAAGCCACCCACATCTTCATGATGGGGTTCCTCTAATTATCCCTCACAAGGTATCCTACATACCGCACAAAAATTACGTAAAGACATTTCTTTGAATTCATCATATAAATGAAATGATACTGCAGGCGGTGACTTCTTAGGATAAAAATAAAAGTTTTGCACGAAAGTATTGGTAAGTAAGAGATACTGATCGATTCGGTCGTTGATGAAACCGGTGAGGCATGCAGTCTCGATTAAAAAATAAAAGTCTTCATGAATTCCGCCTTCTTTCAAGAAATCCTCACATGGCCATTCGCACGACCGTACTTCCGCTAAGCGAGGAAGATTATACTTGGCTTTTTTCTTCTCTTTGGCTTGTTTTTCCTGAGAACTTTAGCTAGAAGAGCCTTTAAAGAGCCTCCTTAACATTTTCTGAAAATTTCTGAAATTTTAGTAACTTCAAAACAAAAGTGAATAAAACTAAACAAGATTGATAGCAACTACTCCTACAAGTGCCTAGAGCCTATATCATGCATTGGAATTGCTTGGGACCTCAAAAATTTAACATGCAAGCTCAAGAATATGGTCACCTATGCAGCAAAAATTTGCAATGAATAAAGCACCAGAACGAAAACCAATTGGACCAATGGAGGAGTCACATACCAAGCAACAATCTCCCAAAGCACTTTTGTGAATGGAGCTTTAAGCTAAGGGATCGAAAATCGAAGCAAAACGAGCTAGAACTCGGGCTTGAGCTGGATGGGGATTTTTTTGGGTAGAAGATGAAGTGTGTGGGTGCTGGCATAAGTGGAGGGGAGCCACCAAAGGCCCACGAGACAGGGGCGCGCCCTACAAGGGGGGGGGCGCCCTCCTCTCTCGTGGTCTGGTGCTTGCCCCTTCTGCGGTGTTTTTAGTGCCTAAAATCCTCAAATATTCCAGAAAAAATCATACTAAATTTGCAGGGCATTTGGAGCACTTTTATTTTCGGGCTATTTTTTAATGCACGGATAATTCAGAAAAGAGACAGATAATACTATTTTTGCTTTATTTATTCTAAATAACAGAAAGTAAAAGGAGGGTACAGAAAGTTGTGCCTTCTAGTTTCATCCATCTCGTGATCATCAAAATGAATCCACTAACAAGGTTGATCAACTCTTGTTAACAAACTCATTCCGAATAACACGGAATCGGAGAAATTTCGAATGACACTAAGTTACCTCAACGGGGATATGAAAATCCCCAACAATAAGAATATCATACTTTTTCTTGATAGTAGGAAGAGGAAATTCAAAACCTCCAAAAATGATAGTTGGAACTTTTTCAATAGAATTGATACTATGAACTTGAGATTGTTTCCTCAGAAAGTGTACTGTATGCTCATTACCATTAACATGAAAAGTGACATTGCCTTTGTTGCAATCAATAACAGCCCCTGCAGTATTAAGAAAAGGTCTACCAAGGATAATAGACATACTATCGTCCTCGGGAATATCAAGAATAACAAAGTCCGTTAAGATAGTGACATTTGCAACCACAACAGGCACATCCTCACAAATACCGACAGGTATAGCAGTTGAATTATCAGCCATTTGCAAAGATATTTCAGTAGGTTTCAACTTATTCAATTCAAGTCTACGATATAAAGAGAGAGGCATAACACTAACACCGGCTCCAAGATCACATAAAGCAGTTCTAACATAGTTTCTTTTAATAGAGCATGGTATAGTTGGAACACCCGGATCTCCATTTGGTATTCCACCCTTAAAAGTGTAATTAGCAAGCATGGTGGAAATTTAGCTTCCAGTATCTTTCTTTTATTTGTGATGATATCCTTCATATACTTAGCATAAGGATTTACTTTCAGCATATCACTTAAGCGCATACGTAAGAAAATAGGTCTAATCATTTCAGTAAAGCGCACAAAATCCTCATCATCCTTTGACTTGGATGGTTTAGGAGGAAAGGGCATGGGTTTTTGAACCCATGGTTCTCTTTCTTTACCGTGCTTCCTAGCAGCAAAATCTCTCTTATCATAACGTTGATTCGTTGATTGTGGGTTATCAAGATCAACAGCAGGTTCAATCTCTACATCATTATTTTTGCTAGGTTGAGCATCAACATGAACATTACCATTAACATTATCACTAGGTTCATGTTCATCACCTGATTGTGTTTCAGCATCAGAAATAGAAATATCATTGGGATTCTCAGGTGTGTCTATAGTAGGTTCACTAGAAGCATGCAAAGTCCTATCATTTTTCTTTTTCTTCTTTTTAGAAGAACTAGGTGCCTCTAGATTATTTCTCTGAGAATCTTGCTCGATTCTCTTAGGGTGTCCTTCAGGATACAAAGGTTCCTGAGTCATTCTACCAGTTCTAGTAGCCACTCTAACAGCAAAGTCATTTTTATTGTTTAATTCATCAAGCAAATCATTTTGAGCTTTAAGTACTTGCTCAGCTTGAGTAGCAACCATAGAAGCATATTTACTAACGCGGTGAAGTTCATCTTTAACTCTAGCCAGATTATCGCCTATGCGTCCTATCTCAAAAGCATTATTCTTTAACTCTCTACCAACATAAGCATTAAAACTTTCTTGTCTATCCATAAAGTCATCAAATTCATCTAAGCATGGGCTATGAAATTTAGTAGAGGGGACTTCAACTTTGTCATATCTATAGAGAGAATTTACCTTTACTACCTGTGTCGGCTTATCAAGATAATGTGGTTCTTCAGGCGGTAAATTAAGACCATGTATTTCTTCAATAGGAGGTAAATTCTTAACATCTTCAGCTTTAATACCTTTTTCTTTCATTGATTTCTCTGCCTCTTGCATATCTTCACGACTGAGAAATAAAACACCTCTCTTCTTCAGAGTGGGTTTAGGAATAGGCTCAGGAGTTGGCTCAATTGGTTCGGGAATTACTTCAGGAACTGGCTCGGGAAGAGTCCAATTATTTTCATTAGTCAACATATTATTCAATAGTATTTCAGCTTCGTCGACTGTTCTTTCCCTGAAAACACAACCAGCACAACTATCCAAGTAGTCCTTGGAAGCATCGGTTAGTCCATTATAAAAGATATCAAGTATTTCATTTTTCTTAAGAGGATGATCGGGCAAAGCATTAAGTAACCGGATAAGCCTCCCCAAGCTTGTGGGAGACTCTTTTCTTTAATTTGCACAAAATTATATATTTCCCGCAAGGCAGCTTGTTTCTTATGAGCAGGGAAATATTTAGCAGAGAAGTAATAAATCATATCCTGGGGACTACGCACACAACCAGGAGCAAGAGAATTATACCAAGTCTTAGCATCACCCTTTAATGAGAACGGAAATATCTTAAGGATGTATAGATAGCGAGACTTCTCATCTTGAGTAAATAGGGTGGCTATGTCATTCAACTTGGTAAGATGTGCCACAACAATTTCAGATTCAAGGCCATAAAAAGGATCAGATTCAACTAAAGTAATAATATCAGGATCAATAGAGAATTCATAATCCTTATCAGTAACACAGATAGGTGAAGTAGCAAAAGCAGGATCGGGTTTCGTTCTAGCATTAAGAGACTGCTGCTTCCATTTAGCTAATAATTTCTTAAGATCATTTCTATCGTTGCAAGCAAGAATTTCCATAGCAGCTGCTTCATTCATAACATAACCCTTAGGAACAACAGGTAACACATAATCATTGGGGGGACCTTCATCATCACTATCATCGATAATAGGTTCTTCAATATTTTTATTCCCCCTAACTCTAGCAAGTTGTTCATCAAGAAATTCACCTAATGGCAAAGTAGTATCACGCACAGAAGTAGTTTCATCATGCATAGCAGAAGTGGCATCATCAATAACATGCGACATATCAGAATTCATAGCAGTAGTAGGTTTAGGTGTAGCAAGCCTACTAATAACGGAAGGAGAATCTAGTGCAGAGCTAGATGGCAGTTCCTTACCTCCCCTCGTAGTTGAGGGCAAAATAGTAGTTCCATCATCTTTCAAGTTCTTCATAGTGATCAACAGATATAAATCCCAAGTGACTTAGAGAATAGATCTATGCTCCCCAGCAACGGCGCCAGAAATTAGTCTTGATAACCCACAAGTACAGGGGATCGCAACAACTTTCGAGGGTAGAGTATTCAACTCAAATTTATTGATTCGACACAAGGGGAGCCAAAGAATATTCTTGAGTTTTAGCAGTTGAGTTGTCAATTCAACCACACCTGGATAACTTAGTATCTGCAGCAAAGTATTTAGTAGCAAAAGGTGGTATGATAATAATGGTAGCGGTAGCAAAAGTAAAGATAAATGTTTTTGGGTTTTTGTAGTAGTTGTAACATTAGCAACGGAAAAGTAAATAAGCGAAGAACAATATATGAAAAGCTCGTAGGCAATGGATCAGTGATGAATAATTATGCCGGATGCGATTCCTCATGCAATAGTTATAACATAGGGTGATATAGAACTAGCTCCAATTCATCAATGTAATGTAGGCATGTATTCCGTATATAGTCATACGTGCTTATGGAAAAGAACTTGTATGACATCTTTTGTCCTACCCTCCCGTTGAAACGGGGTCCTTACGGAAACTAAGGGATATGAAGTCCTCCTTTTAATAGAGAACCGGAACAAAGCATTAGCACATAGTGAATACATGAACTCCTCAAACTACGGTCATCACCGAGAAGTATCCCGATTATTGTCACTTCGGGGTTGTCGGATCATAACACATAATAGGTGACTATAGACTTGCAAGATAGGATCAAGAATACACATATATTCATGAAAACATAATAGGTTCAGATCTGAAATCATGGCACTCGGGCCCTAGTGACAAGCATTAAGCATAGCAAAGTCATAGCAACATCAATCTCAGAACATAGTGGATACTAGGGATCAAACCCTAACAAAACTAACTTGATTGCATGGTAAATCTCATCCAACCCATCACCGTCTAGCAAGCCTACGATGGAATTACTCACGCACAGCGGTGAGCATCATGAAATTGGTGATGGAGGATGGTTGATGATGATGACGACGATGAATCCCCCTCTCCGGAACCCCGAACGGACTCCAGATCAGCCCTCCCGAGAGAGATTAGGGCTTGGCGGCGGCTCCATGTCGTAAAACGCGATGAAACTTTCTCTCTGATTTTTTTCTCCCCGAGACAGAATATATGGAGTTGGAGTTGAGGTCGGAGGAGGTCCAAGGGGCCCACGAGATAGGGGGTCGTGCCCAAGGGGGCGGCGCGAACCCTGTCTCGTGGACAGGCCGTGGGCCCCCTGGCACTAATTCTTTCGCCAAAAATTCTTATTAATTCCAAAAAGTTCCTCCGTGGATTTTTAGGACATTCCGAGAACTTTTCTTTTCTACACATAAAACAACATCATGGCAGTTCTGCTGAAAACAGCGTCAGTCCGGGTTAGTTTCATTCAAACCATGCAAGTTAGAGTCCAAAACAAGGCCAAAAGTGTTTGGAAAAGTAGATACGTTGGAGACATATCAAGTATTCAACCCAAATTTATTGATTCGACACAAGGGGGGCCAAAGAATATTCTCAAGTATTAGCAGTTGAGTTGTCAATTCAACCACACCTGGATAATTTAGTATCTGCACCAAAGTATTTAGTAGCAAAGTAGTATGATAGTAATGGTAACAGTGGCAAAAGTAAAGATAGCAGTTTTGTAGTAGTTGTAACAATAGCAATGGAAAAGTAAATAAGCGAAGCACAATATATGAAAAGCTCGTAGGCATTGGATCAGTGATGGATAATTATGTCGGATGCGATTCCTCATGTAATAGTTATGACATAGAGTGACACAGAACTAGCTCCAGTTCATCAATGTAATGTAGGCATGTATTCCAAATATAGTCATATGTGCTTATGGAAAAGAACTTGCATGACATCTTTTGTCCTACCCTCCCGTGGCAGCGGGGTCCTAGTTGAAACTAAGGGATATTAAGGCCTCCTTTTAATAGAGTACCGGACCAAAGCATTAACACATAGTGAATACATGAACTCCTCAAACTACAGTCATCACCGAGAAGTATCCCGATTATTATCACTTCAGGGTTGTCGGATCATAACACATAATAGGTGACTGTAGACTTGCAAGATAGGATCAAGAACTCACATAAATTCAAGAAAACATAATAGGTTCAGATCTGAAATCATGGAACTCGGGCCCTAGTGACAAGCATTAAGCATAGCAAAGTCATAGAAACATCAATCTCAGAACATAGTGGATACTAGGGATCAAACCCTAACAAAACTAACTTGATTACATGGTAAATCTCATCCAACCCATCACCGTCCAGCAAGCCTACGATGGAATTACTCACGCATGGCAGTGAGTATCATGAAATTGGTGATGGAGGATGGTTGATGATAACGACGGCGATGAATCCCCCTCTTCGGAGCCCCGAACGGACTCCAAATCAGCCCTCCCAAGAGAGATTAGGGCTTGGCGGCGGCTCCGTATCGTAAAACGCGATGAAACTTTCTATTTGATTTTTTTTCTACACGAAACGGAATATATAGAGTTGGAGTTGAGGTCGGTGGAGCATCAGGGGGCCCACGAGATAGGGGGCACGCCCAGGGGGAGGGGGCGCGCCCCCCACCCTCGTGGACAGTGTGTGGGGCCCCTGGCCTTGATTCTTTCGCCAGTATTTTTTATATTTTCCAAAAGTTATCTCCGTGGATTTTCAGGTCATTCCGAGAACTTTTGTTTTCTGCACAATAAACAACACCATGGTAGTTCTGCCGAAAACAACGTCAGTCCAGGTTAGTTTCATTCTAATCATGCAAATTAGAGTCCAAAACAAGGGCAAAAGTGTTTGGAAAAGTAGATATGTTGGAGACGTATCACTCCCCTTTGCCTGCACCCAAGAAACTATTCCCTTGGGTCGGAATCTAGCTGTAGCCGCGGTGATGAGGAAGCAAGCGTAGGGCCTAACCCTACTTCGCCCCTGTCTCCGCCGAAAAGCGTGAGAGTGGTCGAATGAAGTAAGGGAACGGCAAGGTCTGTTGCCGGGCGA
Source organism: Triticum aestivum (assembly GCF_018294505.1). Classification (NCBI taxonomy): domain Eukaryota; kingdom Viridiplantae; phylum Streptophyta; class Magnoliopsida; order Poales; family Poaceae; genus Triticum; species Triticum aestivum. Next base: position 594,367,289 of record NC_057813.1, read on the forward strand.
CAATGTTTATATTACAAATAACAAGGATTCGTTCCTTGGTATGGGCTTCGCTCACACCCAAAGAACCCGGCAAGCACTCTTTTTCATTAATACGCCCCATATAGGTACAGTTCGTACAGAATGTAAACATGAGCAAGGGGATTACAAGTTTTAAATTTAACTAAGGCCCATAGGCTTACAAACTAAAAAAGATAAGGTGCCCGTAATCCCTTTCTTGTCCCTCTCCTCGGGAAACAAAACAAGCAGGCAAGAGGGCAAAAGGAGCACCTAGGCAAGGTACGAGCAGCAGAAGGCACCAAGAGAACATATCGGCAGCCGCCTAGGAGAGGGTTGGTGATGATGGTGCCGGTAGAAGAGCTGGAAGATGAGGCAGCGGTCCGCCAATATGCTATGAAGGCATCGGTGCCATCGTACTCCGACTTGACGGCCCGCCACCCGCCTTCTTCGCCTTCTCCAGCCTTCCCACGCCAGCCGCCCAAGGAGGCGACCCCGAGAAGTTCAAGGAGCCGGCCCCATCGGGAGGAGGGGCTCGGTGCAGATGCTGCTGCTGTCGGCACCGCCCGGGGATGGCGGGTCCAACGCCTAGTCGTACCCGTCATCCTCCCGCCTGCTACCCTCGTCGTCGTTGTCGCTGTCCTCCTCGTCACTCTCGCTCGAGGAAGAGTCTTCGTCATTAGAGGAGCTCTCCATGCAGCACTTTAGGCGAGTCCCAGTGTCTCCAAAGACCTTGACGGAGAGCAGGTCGTTCTCCATTAGTTTGAAATAGAGAACGAGCCCCGCCGTCAGGCTGCGGATGCGAGCGAAAGCCATCCATCCGCAACGGAGGTACATAACATGAGGGGCTGGGAAATCAACGTCAGCCCACGTGCCGCTATCCCCGCAGCCCCTCATATGCAGTCTTAGAGCCTCTGGCGGGTCGAGGTCCATCTCCCAAGAAAATGGAGTAGGGAGACAAAGACGACGACACGCCGGCCGGCGCAGTTTGATGAATAATTTGCGAGGCTGGTCCCCAACATGGCCCTCCATCGGGGAGGGACCGCCGGTGGAGGCGAGGCCGATGCGCTCCTCCTCTTCCCCGAACACCACGGCGACCTCGGCCTCGCCCCCTCCCCCTTCCCCTCGCGGTTGGCTCCGCCGCCATGAACTCTTGGGAGGAGGGGCGCGTTGTCGAGCGGAGACCTCGCCGCCACCGTCGAAGCATCAGCGCGCCCTCTCGCCATAGCAGACGGAAGAAAAGAGCCAGGATGGGAGGAGGCAGATGGCGAAAGATTGAGAGGTGACGTCCCTCCACCTCCCCTCCTTATAAAGGGGCGGGATTGGGGCTCGGCCGCCTCTCCCAGCCAACCCGGCTCATTAAGGTGGCAGCAGGCGAGCCCGTCGACCGCCCTCCTCGCCCAATTGAAGGCGCGTGGGTATCAACCCACGCGCGCACGCCTTCCCATATTCCATGCGCCTGTCACCTACCCCACGCTGTGCATGCAACATATGTGGCGCAAGGGGTGGGCATAATGGGAAACGAGGAACGACAGTTCCAAGGCAGAGGAAGTAAATGAGCAGCGGCCCTGCAGTCTTAAAGGGACACACAAGCCGCCTCTTTACTATTCACCGCAGTATGACACAAGCATGCTCCGGTCACCCCACGCACAATCCCCACGCCGTGCATTCAACGCGGGTCGTGGGGAAGCGCAGCGAACGAAAGCTTCCATGGTAAAAATCGGCCCCGCCTACCCGTGCACCGTTCTGGGCCTTGCCCAACAATGCGTCGCGCTTATGTGTGGCCCAGGCCCAGGGGCTCCTGTTGGTGTATAGAAGTAGGGGCTCTACTCTGTACCCATTTACCTGTGCACAGGCAGTCAGAGCTGCGCCTACGGACCACACTTAGCAGGACAGAGGAGGGAAGCCGAAGCCACAAGGCTATCAAAGCAACGCCAAGACAGAGACACGAAGAGCAAGAGGGCGAGGTGGACTCCCCCGGCAAGACCCTTGCTGGGGCGGCCTCCATGGCCCCAACAAGGGCCTTGCCGGGGTGAACTTACCCAACACCAGCGGAGTGTGCCACCCTTGAGCCCGAGGTTTCAAACATCATCAACCACATTGGAACCAAGGCTCGGGAGGCACCTCCATGGTGGCATGCAGATCCTTGTGAAGATCATTAACACACAATATCAGATGAGGACCAGAAGACGACGATCCTCGGCATGATCCTTGCCAAGGAAACCCAAGAGGCCTCCGGCAAGATCCTTGCCGGGGACGACCACAGTGCCGCGGCAAGACCCTTGCTGGGGCCCTGCCAAGGCCCTTGCCGAGGACATCAGCGGGGCCACGGCCAGGCCCGCGCGCGCCAAGACCCCACCACCGTTCCCATGCAGCTGCCAGCCCAGCAGCCAGGCGAGCACCTGCGTGGTGACGTGTGGTCCCGAGGCCAACTCAGCAAGCACCTGCGTGGTGGCATGCAAATTTTTGTGAAGACGCCGCCACCGCGCCAGCCCAGCAACCTGCCAGCCTACATGGCGCTGCCCTCCTTGCTGGCCGGGATGCATGTCGAAGTAGGGTGAGGCGGCAACAAAGCGAGGGGACACCTCAGGGGCGCATTTAATGTGTCTTGTCCCGTAGTGACAAGCGATAAGCATAGCTATTGTACCCTTTCCACCTCCTGTGTGCCACTGTGGCGCCTCCTTCGACTATAAAAGGAGGCCTGAGGCGTACTAGAGGGGGATTCGGCTCTTTAAGCAAGTGATGCACCATAGCTAGCTCAAGAACACTGAAATACACACCAAAGCAGGATTAGGGTATTACGCAATCCCCGCGGCCCGAACCTGGGTAAACGACCTTTGTGTTAACTCTTAGTCCCGCTCTTCTCACAACCCGGCGTCCGCCGACCACAGTAGGGATTCCGTTGATCCCATAGGTGTCGTTCCCACCGACAAAAGCGCTTGTTGGGAGACAACCCATTTTTTTTTCCTTGCTGTTATTTAATAAATAATTCATCTAGCCTATGTTTAGTTAGTGTTTGTGCCTAGTAGAACCTATAGGATCATCTTGGGTGAAAGTTAATTTGATCTTGCTGAAAAACAGAAATTTTTGCACGCACGAGAATAATTTTAATAAATCACAAAAACATGCTTTTGAGTTGATTGTTTTTTAAGTAGATTAATAGAAAATTTTCATAGGACTTCCTAATTTGGTAGGAGTTTTAGAGTTTCATAAGTATTCGAAAGTTACATATTTCTACAGACTGTTCTGTTTTTGACAGATTCTGATTTTCGTGTGTTGGTTGCTTATTTTGATGAATATATGGCTAGTATCGGGGGGTATGAACCATACAGAAGTTGGAATACAGTAGGTTTAACACCAATATAAATAAATAATGAGTTCATTACAGTACCTGAAGTGGTGGTTTTTCTTTCTTGCACTAACGGAGCTCATGAGATTTCCTGTTGAGTTTTCTGTTGTGAAGTTTTCAAGTTTTGGGTAAAGATTTGATGGACTATGGAACAAGGAGTGACAAGAGCCTAAGCTTGGGGATGCCCATGGCACCCCAAGATAATCCAAGGACAACCAAAATCCTAAGCTTGGGGATGCCCCAGAAGGCATCCCCTCTTTCGTCTTCGTCTATCGGTAACTTTACTTGGAGCTATATTTTTATTCACCACATGCTATGTGTTTTGCTTGGAGCGTATTGTATCACATGAGTCTTTGCTTTTTAGTTTACCACAATCATCCTTACTGTACACACCTTTTGGGAGAGACACACATGATTCGGAATTTATTAGAATACTCTATGTGCTTCACTTATATCTTTTGAGCTAGATTGCTCTAGTGCTCCACTTATATCTTTTTAGAGCACGGTGGTGGTTTTATTTTGTAGAAATTATTGATCTCTCATGCTTCACTTATATTATTTTGAGAGTCTTTTAGAACAGCATGGTATTTGCTATGGTTAGAAAATTGGTCCTAATATGATGGGCATCCAAGTTGGGTATAATAAAAACTATCATAGAAAGTGAATTGGATGCTATGATCAATTTGATGCTTGATAATTGTTCTAAGATATAAATGTGGTAATCTTAGAGTCATGCTAGTTGGGTAATTATGAAATTGAGAAATACTTGTGTTGAAGTTGGCAAGTCCCGTAGCATGCATGTATGGTAAAAGTTGTGTAACAAATTTGTTGCATGGGGTGCTCTTTTGATTGTCTTCCTTATGTGTGGAGGTCGGGGGCGCGCGACGGTTAACTCCTACCAACCTCCCCCCTAGGAGCATGCATAGTAGTACTTTGCTTCGAGGGCTAATAAATCTTTCGCAATAAGTATATGAGTTCGTTATGACTAATGTGAGTCCATGGATTATACGCACTATTACCCTTCCATCATTGCTAGCCTCTACGGTACCGTGCATTGCCCTTTCTTGCCTTGAGAGTTGGTGCAAACTTCATCGATGCATCCAAACCCCGTGATACGATACGCTCTATCACACATAAACCTCCTTATATCTTCCTCAAAACAGCCACCATACCTACCTATTATGGCATTTCCATAGCCATTCCGAGATATATTGCCATGCAACTTTCCACCGTTCCGTTTATTATGACACGCATCATCATTGTCATATTGCTTTTGCATGATCATGTAGTTGACATCGTATTTGTGGCAAAGCCACCATGCATAATTTTTCATACATGCCACTCTTGATTCATTGCCCATCCCGGTACGATGCCGGAGGCGATCATATAGAGCAATGTCTTGTTCTAGTATCGAGTTGTAATTCTTGAGTTGTAAATAAATAAAAGTGTGATGATCATCATTATTAGAGCATTGTCCCTAAAAAAGAAAGCCAAAAAAAAGAGAAAGCCAAAAAAAGAAAGGCCCAAAAAAAGGGACAACGTTACTATCCTTTTCCACAATTGTGCTTCAAAGTAGCACCATGATCTTCATAATAGAGAGTCTCTTATTTTGTCACTTTCATATACTAGTGGAAATTTTTTATTATAAAACTTGGCTTGTTTATTCTAACGATGGGCTTCCTCAAAATGCCCTAGGTCTTCGTGTGCAAGCAAGTTGGATGCACACCCACTTAGTTTCTTTTGTTGAGCTTTGATACATTTATAGCTCTAGTGCATCTGTTGCATGGCAATCCCTACTCCTCATGTTGACATCAATTGATGGGCATCTCCATAGCCCGTTGATTAGCCACATCAATGTGAGACTTTGTCCTTTTTTGTCTTCTCCACACAACCTCCATCATCATATTCTATTCCACTCATGGTGCTATATCCATGGCTTACGCTCATGTATTGCGTGAGAGTTGAAAAAAGCTGAAGCGCGTTAAAAAGTATGAACCAATTGCTTGGCTGAAACCAGGGTTGTGCATGACGGGAGTATTTTGTGTGATGAAAATGAAACATAGCCTAACTATATGATTTTGTAGGGATAAACTTTCTTTAGCCATGTTATTTTGAGAAGACATGATCGCCTTGTTAGTATGCTTGAAGTATTACTATTCTTATGTCAATATTGAACTTTTGTCTTGAATCATTTGGATCTGAACATTCATGCCACAATAAAGAAGATTACATTGAGAAATATGCTAGGTAGCATTTCACATCAAAAATTCTGTTTTTATCATTTACCTACTCGAGGACGAGCAGGAATTAAGCTTGGGGATGCTTGATACGTCTCCAATGTATCTATAATTTTTGATTGTTCCATGCTATTATATTACCCTTTTTGGATGTTTATGGGCTTTACTATACACTTTTATATCATTTTTGGGACTAACCTACTAACCGGAGGCCCAGCCCGAATTGCTGTTTTTTTGCCTATTTCAGTGTTTCGAAGAAAAGGAATATCAAACGGAGTCCAAGCGGAATGAAACCTTCGGGAGTGATCTTTTTGGAACAAACGCAATCCAGGAGACTTTGAGTGGACGACAAGAAGCAGCCTAGGAATCCATGAGGGTGCAAGGCGCGCGCCCCACCCTCGTGGGCCCCTCGTGGCTCCCCTGACCGACCTCCTTCGCCTATATATACTTGCATACCCTGAAAACATCCAGGAGCAACATAAAACCCTATTTCCACCAACGCAACCTTTTGTATCCGCAAGATCCCATCTTGGGGCCTTTTCCGGTGCTCCGCTGGAGGGGGAATCGATCACGGAGGGCTTCTACATCAACACCATAGCCTCTCCAATGAGTTGTGAGTAGTTTACCACAGACCTTCGGGTCCATAGTTATTAGCTAGATTGCTTCTTCTCTCTCTTTGAATCTCAATACAAAGTTCTCCTCGATCTTCTTGGAGATCTATTCGATGTACCTCTTTTTGCGGTGTGTTTGTCGAGATCCGATGAATTGTGGGTTTATGATCAAGTTTATCTATGACAAATATTTGAATCTCCTCTGAATTCTTTTATTATGATTGGTTATCTTTGCAAGTCTCTTCGAATTATCAGTTTGGTTTGTCCTACTAGATTGATCTTTCTTGCTATGGGAGAAGTGCTTAGCTTTGGCTTCAATCTTGCGGTGTCCTTTCCCAGTGACAACAGGGGCAGCAAGGCACATATTGTATTATTTCCATCGAGGATAAAAAGATGGGGTTTATATCATATTTCTTGAGTTTATCCCTCTACATCATGTCATCTTGCTTAATGTGTTACTCTATTCTTATGAACTTAATACTCTATATGTATGCTGGATAGCGGTCGATGTGTGGAGTAATAGTAGTAGATGTAGGCAGGATTCGGTCTACTTGTCGCGGACGTGATGCCTATATATTCTCATAACTATGCACTTTTCTATCAATTGCTCGATAGTAATTTGTTCACCCACCATAATACTTATGCTATCTTGAGAGTAGCCACTAGTGAAACCTATGGCCCCCGGGTCTATATTTTATCATATAAGTTTCCAATCTACTTTATTTTGCAATCTTTACTTTCCAATCTATATCATAAAAATACCAAAAATATTTATCTTATCTTATTATCTCTATCAGATCTCACTTTCGCAAGTGGTCGTGAAGGGATTGACAACCCCTTTATCTCGTTGGTTGCGAGGTTCTTCTTTGTTTGTGTAGGTACGAGGGACTTGCATGGAGCCTCCTACTGGATTGATACCTTGGTTCTCAAAAACTGAGGGAAATACTTACGCTACTTTGCTGCATCACCCATTCCTCTTCAAGGGAAAACCAACACAGTGCTCAAGAGGTAGCACTTCCCCAGTTTAAAGCTCCTATGACTAAGTGAAAGTTATAAAGCCCGGATATCTGATTGCCTCGTTTCCGCTAACACAACCGCCTTTGGGCACCGAGACGTAGGCTAAGGGTTATCTTGTTATTGCGGAAACACCCTGCATAGTATCTACAAAGGGGTAGAAGCCGACGATGGGCCACTTTCAACTGATAAACGGTCGCAATGGAGTTAAAATAAGTATATATCATCAACGTTTGTATTCATTATACAAGCATTGCCTTCCGTAATTATCGTTATATAAATCCATAAATATCTATCAATTTGACTTAAGATTTTGGCCAAGCTGGATTGCCTGGCTCCTGTGCTTACCCCTACGTTCCCGATTGTCCGGCTAGGCGGTGAAGGGAGCACCTATGTGATTGTTACTACCGGGTCATCCGAGTATTACCTCAGAATGGGTGAAGCCGAAAGCTAGCAAACTTAAAGGATCATATTGGTCGGCAATGACGAAAGTGAAATTTTTGTTCATTAATACCATAGAGTTCGAGAACTTTCCCCGAACTAAATCCTCAATATTTTTCTCCCCACATTGATTGGATCGGAGATGAGTTTTCATGATCATGATAAGCATGACGACCCAAAGAAAGGAACCGATAGCGGGACTATTTTCTTTGGAAGATGTTTCCTACATTAAAACGTAATATAACATATCTCTCCGTGTACCTTTGTTTATAAAACCGTATAGCCGGATTGCCTTGTTTTCCACAAATCTTTGCCCTTATAACGGCTTTATAAAGTAGGAAAACACTCATTGACTACTGGGCAAAGAGGTTGAAGCCGATGGTCGGTCAACAAAGTTTTGTACAATACAGATTCGAGCATTAGTGATGTAGAGTACTTGGATACATAGAATCATTACACATAATTTGTGATTTTACTATGGATATCGATCCTTAATTCGGCCACCCGTACCCGCATTAAGGCTCAGGGGCTATTGGGATTCGGGCTTGTTATTTACAAATATTAAAGGGGCACATCGATCTCCTGATCTGGTGTCGCCACCCGACCAGTGTCTCGGGGGCTACTGCGTTGCCTGTTCAATGCAAAAAATTCAAAGTGCTTAGTGTTTGGCTTGACCGAACTATGGGCAAATGCATCTTCGAACAACAATAGGTACCATCTGGACCTATATAGCGTCAAGCTAATATATTGCGGCAACTTCTCAAGACCCTCTCTCAAGGGCTCGTTCGTCGATCACTATTATCTCTAATATATTACATTGCGTTTCTATTCCTACGTATGCTGCCGAGGTAGGAGTTGATCCTTAGGCTGATTTCGCGCATCGACCTGAGTCTCAGGGGCTACTAGGATCAGCGGTTTCACGTTTTCCTTCAGGTGCATCTCGGGTTTTAGACTGACACACACCTTGAGGGTTATTGGATATACATATACTGGCTATATATCTCGGCAGAGAATAAGTTGCACTAGTCAAAAATATTCACAAAAATCAGCCCGCGGTCGGGGTGGCGCACCACCTCGGAAGCAGTCCGGCATAAAGCTCGGGCGCCAGTGGCTAGCTCCATAGAGGGCATTTCTAGCATTAAGCTCAGCTAAACTCTTTCAAAAAATTTGAACCAAGGTGATCTATGACACGTCCGATATAGTCCGGCGTTAGAGCTCAGATACAGTCTGGCGTTGGAGCTTGGACACAGTCTAGCGTTGGAGTCGGATACATTCCAGCGTTGGAGCTCGGATACTCGGAAGCAGTCCGGCATTGGTGCTCATCCGCAAAAGATACCTCGAATGCAGTCCGGTGTTGGAGCTCGGATGCAAGAGGACACTATCACCCGGGAACAACTTCAAACCCGAGGTGTGGCATAAAAATAACAAGGCATTGATAAAGGCCGGAAACTTAAAGGGGCTCCTCGGATACCCGATGTGTAAACTCTTCGAATGCACTTCGGCGATCCTCAAGATCGAAGATGAGAGGATTTGTTGAACCAATTTTCAAGACCGACGATCGAAGATGAAGAACAATTTAGAAGAATCGAGGAGCATCCCCAACTTGAAGACCGGTTCAGGGGGGCTACTGATGGTGTCCTGGACTAGGGGTATTCACCACGTCGTCTCCCGACCAGGTGGATCGGCCTGAAGACCCCCGTCGTGGCTCAATCATGGGCCATTTCGGACAGCCCCTGCCGCATACAAGGAAGACTCCACCAGACTTGGCGCCCAAGACGAGGACTCTTCTAAACCCTAGGCCTCCGGTGTGTTATATAAACCGAGGCCAGGCTAGTCCATAGACAATCTCATATTCATTACAACAATCTCATAGTAGATACATGTACTCTATACTACACCCATATGAAAACAATCAAAAGCAGCATGTAGGGTATTATCTCTTCAAGAGAGCCCGAAGCTGGGTAAAACCCCGTGTCCATGTTACCATCGCTCCAAGACGCCTAGCTTAGGACCCCTACTACGAGATACGCCGAATATTGAACCGACAGTCTGGGAGTGAGGGACTTGGAATTGCATGGGCTAGAACTGAGGGTTAGATGGGAGTGGTTGAAGAGGACGGATCCGCAAAGACCATGGCAGGGACTAGCCATGGGCCCGAGCTGTTTTTGACAGTCTTGTCAAGATTGAGGTTGGTGAAGGCACCAAGGTGTTGTTCTAGAGGGACAGATGGATTCAAAGCTTTGCGGCTGCGGATATTGCTCCACTGATCCATGCTATGGTGGCCACACGTACGAGGAACAGGCGCACAGTCAGTGAGGGTTTGGACAGTGGAAGATGGATGCAGGACGTGACTGGGGACCTCACCTTCGTTGGGCATATGCAGCTCGTGCATCTAAACTTGGCTATAAGCACAGTACAGCGCGATCCTAGCAGACATGACTTCTTTTCTTGGCCGGCTGACCCTTCGGGGAAATACACTGCAAGATCCACGTACCATCATCTATGTCTCGGAACCCAGAGGGTTGCTTTCGCTTCATTCTTCTGGAAGAGTTGGGCACTTCTTAAGTGCAAGATGTTTGCATGGTTGGCGTTGCAACATCGTATTTGGACTTCGGACAGGAGAGCTAAGCACGGGCTTCAGGATAGTCCCTCAGTGTGCTACACGTGCCTACGGGAAGAGGACAATGCCGAACACATTTTGATCCAGTGTGTACACGAGAGAAGTTTGGCATGAATGTCTCCAAGCCCTCAACTTGGATGTCGTGACACCGACCATGAATGATTGTCTTTTGGATTGGTGGCTGGAAGCGAGGAAGGGCCGCGACAGGGCTAACAAACCTGATTTTGACACCTTTGTGATCGTGGTGACATGGGCCTTGTGGAAACAAAGGAACGCTCGGGTCTTCAACAAAAGGAGCCAACAGAGGAACCCGCTTGAGTTGGTGGACACGATTCTTCGGGAGCTGCAAGAGTGGAGCTCGGTCGGAGTCGGCGGTGGTGGGTTTTCACGCTTCGTGAGAGAGTAGGCTTAGGCTTGTAGGTGCGGGTTGTGTCCGGGTGTTGCCGAGAATGGACGTGCGCATCTATTCGTAGGCATCTCTCGTATATCTTTTGCTCTCTTCTATAAAAATATGGTATGCCATTGGCGCACTCTCAAAAAAACAACCATTTGTCTTTTTTACACAAGTCACAAAAAAATGTCGGTTTTCTTCCAAACTTGACGTGCACACATATAATATCGAGATGTATGCGCCTAATTTTTATTTGAATCTTTTTCACACTTCGAAATATTTTTTTGCGTGCAGGAGCACGCGCTCCCGAGAGGACCAATGGATTTCTCGACCAACCCGGGCTAGACTAGCCCGTTGGCATTTTTATAGAAGAAAACTCTGTGAGCATCAAGCGCTCGAGCCGAGACTCAAACACTGGTGGGCTGGCTGCGAACTCCTGCGCCTTGCCAACTGAGCTACGCTCCGTTCTCCTGACCTCTTTCAATCAAACAAGGGCCGAGGCACAGCCGTGCCATCACACGGTGGTATACCTGGCCATTCCTCGGGCCGGGCCTAGCAAAGCCCGACGCAAAAAATCCAGGCTCGGGCCCGGGCCGGCCCGGCCATCGGGCCTATTTTCTGGGCCCGAGCCCGGCCCGAACACGTAAAAGCCCGTAGGGCTTCGGGCCGGCCCGGCCCGACCTTCAGAAAAACGTGAAAATGACGGGCCCAGGCCCGGCCCGGCCTGGCCTTCGGGCTCAAAATCTAGGCCCGAGCCCGACCCGGGGCAGCATCGGGCCGGGCCAGGTCGGGCTTTTTCAGGCCGGGCTTCCCATGGCCAGGTCTACACGGTGGGTTCAAAAGCGAGCTGATGGCCTGAAAGTATTTGTCTATTCAGTTAGTGCATGAAGGTCCTTGTACTTTATTATTCATAATTGTGAGTCTTTGTTGCTCTATTGTTTTTTCTCATGAATATTGAATCGAGGTCCAACGAATTTCTTGATTAAATTTCCCAAGATCCTAGCGGATTTGGGGGCTAATGACGAGGTTATCTCGCACTGCTCATGGTGACCTTAAACTGAATAAAGGCCCAAGCCCACATGCAATGCGGGCTAGTTTGGTTCTTCTCCTGGACTTCATGCCTAGTGAAAGAGGTAATAGCATCCTGGATCCATGAACTTGTACAAGATGTGATGATTTGGTCCAAAAGTTGCAAAATGTAACTGAGGGGTCCCAAAACTTGCACCCTATGTGATGATTTGGTCCACAGCGAATCACAAATTGACAAGTGGCAGTTCAGAGCTTGGACCGGTCAGCATTGGAATTTTTGCACAAAGCCCCCTGTCATTTCGTTGAATTAACCCGTGCTACACCCACCTGAATTTAATACAAGTCTTGTTCCACAGATCCTTTCGATCTTGGGTGTCTTGTCGAGGGAGACCGCAGTGGCCATTTGGTAATGACGCTAGCCATCATGCCGTCATCGCCGGAGTTCGCCGGCGGCATGGAGCCACCTCCTTCTGCTCATCTCATCCGGTCGTTTAGCGTCATCCCACCAGACTATGGTGAGCCTCCGCCTCGCCTCTGTTCCGCCTCTTCCATGTTCTACCTCGCCTCTGTTTCCGCCTCGCCCGTGTAATGTCATCGCTGCCAGCACCAGCGTCGCTGCGTCGGTGTGTCTCACGGTGGTGTGAGGGGTGAATGGTGTTGAGTTTTTCTTACGATAGTAAAGCTAGGGTTTTGGCCGACTAGATTAGGTTAGGTTTTGGCCCGTCTCCATAGTTGTTTTTTTCGTTCATATGTTAGTTTGTTAGACTAGAGTAGTGGTTTGGTCCTCCATTAGTGGGAAGAGAAAGCAATGGTAGTAATCTGACTATAGTGGCTTCTGTTCAATGCCACCAAATTTAGTTGTTCAATGCTCATGCTTACTTGTGAAATGGTCATGCTCATACTCAGGTGTTAGTGATACCAGCAATTGCTTCTGTTCAATGGCACCAACTTCAATTAGCTCAAGTTTCTGATTTTTTGACATTTGACTGAATGTTTTCAGTTAATTGTAGATATCTGAATCTTTTCAATGCACTGTAGTTATCAGAATGTTTTCAGTACAATAGCTGACAGAGGAGAAGGATCTAAAGCTACTTCAGAGGAAGAGGAAGGAAAAGGAGAGGAAGAGGAGAAGGAAATCCAGCAGCAAGGAGAGGAAGAGGAGCAAATGCTAATGCAGTGCCAGGAAGAGGAGCAAATGCTAATGCAGTGCCAGTAAGAGGAGCAAATGCTGATCCAGTTCCAGGAAGAGGAGGCGGAAATGTGCATGCTTGGAGAGGAAGAGGAGGAATTCCAGCTGCAGGTAGAGGCAGGGGAGGAAGAATTGCATATGCATGCAGAGGAGTAGGAAATCCAGATGCATGGAGAGGAAGACGAGGAATTCCATCTGCAGGTAGAGGCAGGGGAGGAAGAATTCCAGATGCAGGGACAGGAAGAGGAGGAATTCCAGGTGAGAGGGCATGGTGGCTGCTGTTTGGAGATGACATGGGCAACAACCTAATTCCTGATCTAAATGCTCCCCCTGATAACTACATCTGGATTCCAGGTGAGAGGGCATTCCTGATCTAAATGATGTGTACAGTTAACTGTAAAATTCAGTTCACTGCAGTTAACTGAAAATTTCAGGTAAGTCAAAAATTTAGTTAACTGAAAAATTTCTGATAACTAAAGTGTACTAAAAACATTCTGATAACTATAGTGCACTGAAAAGACTCAGATATCTACAGTTAACTGGAAAAATTCAGTCAAATGAAAAAAAATCAAAAACTTGAGCTAACTGAAGTTGGCGCCATTGAACAGAAGCAATTGTTGGCATCACTAACACCTGAGCATGAGCATGACCATTGCACAAGTAAGCATGAGCATTGAACAACTAAATTTGGTGGCATTGAACAAAAGCCACTATAGTCAGATTACTACCATTGCTTTCTCTTCCCACTAATGGAGGACCAAACCACTACTCTAGTCTAACAAACTAACATATGAACGAAACAACTACGGAGACGGGCCAAAACCTAACCTAATCTAATCGGCCAAAACCCTAACTTTATTGTCGTAAGACAAACCCAACACCATTCACCCCTCACACCACCGTGAGACACACCGACGCGGCGACGCTCGTGCTGACAGCGACGACATTACACGGCGAGGCGAAAACAGAGGCGAGTCGGAACATGGAAGAGGCAGAACAGAGGCGAGGCGGAGGCTCACCATAGTCCGGTGGGATGACGCCGAACGACCGGATGAGATGAGTAGAAGGAGGTGGATCCATGCAGCCGGCGAACTCTAGCGACGACGACGTGATGGCTAGCGTCATCACCAAATCGCCACTGCGGTCTCCCCCGACAGGATAGCCGGGATCGAACGGATTGTGGAACATGAGTTGTATTAAATTCAGGTGGGTGTAGCGCGGGTTAATTCAACAGAACAACAGGAGGCTTTGTGCAAAAATGTCAGTGTTGACAAGTCCAAGCTCTGAACTGCCACTTGTTGATCTATGATTCGTTGTGGACCAAATCATCACATAGGGAGTGCAAGTTGTGGGACCCCTCAGTTACATTTTGCAACTTTTGGACTAAATCATCACATCTTGTGCAAGTTCATGGATCCAGGGTGCTATTACCTCTTTCACTAGGCATGAAGTCCAGGACAAGAACCAAACTAGCCCACATGCAGGCCTTTATTTAGTTTAAGGTCACCATGAGTCTACGCAGTGCGAGATAACCTCGTCATTGGCCCCCAAATCAACCACTTAGCCCCCTCAATTGTAAAACCAGGTATGTCACCCTCTAAGCTTTATGAAACCACTCAAACACCCCTTGAGAGCTTTGGATGTGGTTTTGATAGGGTTCTTGTCTACCTAGCATGCAACCACATGCTTTCCCATGGAGTGCCCGCCGCTGCTTTGGCCGTGTTTCCTTGCCATCAAAATCCATGTTGCCACCAGATCATGTAGCTCCCACCCTGTCGCTCACGTCCAAACTAACCCAATAGAGGGCCGCCACTTTGATACTAACACTTGTCGACTTGGCCCTGGAGAAGAGCTACGTGGCACTCGACCTAACCCATTGATTTGTTGCCAGATTTTTCTCATGCTAATTTATTAGTTAGAGAATCATGTCAACGTTATTGATTTTTTAGCTTCAAATGGTTGATTGATTTGTTGAAGCATCTCCGCGTTGATCGATTCTATACCTCCACACGAGACTGGTCTCAGTTACAGTTGGTCACCATTGACATTGTAACGCACACGACACTCGAAATGATCGAATTGCCGCAAGTAGTCATACCACAGTTGCTGCCCACCCCTCTGTGTCTGTGATGCACCGTTGCCCAGGCGCCCATGCATGGCCCTTGTGCTCATGTACTTCCCATCTGCCTCGGGTGGTGCCTGGCGACATGGCTCTCTTCTTGCTGTGTGGCCTGCAGCGACCAGTTCTGGACAAGCCTTTGCATTGTCGCCTTGAACAACTCCAATAACTACTCATCCTTGCCATGAACGGCGGACAAAGCGGCAGGAGAAGCACCATTCGGCACTATGAGTTGCTTCATAGCAGGGCAGAGATTTGAGACTCTGACAGATAGGCCCTATGTCCACCTTAGCGTTTTCTTCCCGTTGACTCGTGCCACACTGCAAAACTGCCTAGTGAAACCGCTTGTAGGGGGTGATTTGTCTGGTTTTCTAAACAACATGGGGTGAAATACCCAGTGTTACAGTTGAGGGGATTCAATGGCTGATTTGTGAAACCTGAGGAGGTTATGTGGACTTCTTTCGCCTTGAAATCTGGCGTTATTACTAGTCATTAGAACATCCGTTACCTCTAGTAGTGGATGTGTATTGAACTCTCTTAAACTCACATGTAATGTAGTGGCGCCCCAAGGGTAGAGAACTTCATATATGCATACCCTTGACATCTGGTTACAGATTCGGAACCTTTGTAACAAAAAAACATACACAAGAAACACCTCTCCTGAGAACGGGACTAGGGCTTTGACCTCCACAACGGAGGGGCCTGAACCTGTATAATCCTTGTGTCACTCACCTGCGTGTCACTAGATCAAGCCTCGTTTCCTTTCCTCTCTCACTGTCATATTTTACCCCACGACAACTAGGCATCCTGTTGGGGCGTCTCGACCCCTGGGCATCTGTTGGGGAACGTAGTAATTTCAAAAAAAAATCTACGCACACGCAAGATCATGGTGATGGCATAGCAACGAGAGGGGAGAGTGTTCGTCCACGTACCCTCATAGACCGTAAGCGGAAGCGTTATGATAACGCGGTTGATGTAGTCGTACGTCCTCACGATCCGACCGATCCAAGTACCGAACATACGGCACCTCCGAGTTCAGCACACGTTCAGCTCGATGACGATCCCCGGGCTCCGATACAGCAAAGCGTCGGGGATGAGTTCCGTCAGCACGGCGGCGTGGTGACGATGATGATGTTCTACCGGCGCAGGGCTTCGCCTAAACTCCGCGACGATATGACCGAGGTGGAATATGGTGGAGGAGGCACCGCACACGGCTAAGGAACGATCCGTAGATCAACTTGTGTGTCTATGGGGTGCCCCCCGCCCCCGTATATAAAGGAGCCAGGGGGAGGAGGCGGTCGTCCAAGGAGGGCGCGCCAAGGGGGGAGTCCTACTCCCACCGGGAGTAGGACTCCCTTCTTTCCAAGTAGGAGTAGGAGAAGGGGGGAAGAGGAGGAAGTGGAGAAGGAAAGTGGGGCGCCGCCCCCCTTCCCTTGTCCTATTCGGACTAGGAAGGGGAGGGGCGCGCGGCCCCCTCCTGGTTCCTTCCCTCTTCTCCCTCGAGGCCCATGTAGGCCCAATAACCCCCCGGGGGGGGTTCCGGTAACCTCCCGGTACTCCGGTAAAATGCCGATTTCACCCGGAACCATTCCGATGTCCATTCATAGGCTTCCAATATATCATTCTTTATGTCTCGACCATTTCGAGACTCCTCGTCATGTCCGTGATCACATCCGGGACTCCGAACAAACTTCAGTACATCAAAACTTATAAACTCATAATAAAACTGTCATTGTAACATTAAGCGTGCGGACCCTACGGGTTCGAGAACTATGTAGACATGACCTAGAACCATTCTCGGTCAATAACCAATAGAGGGACCTGGATGCCCATATTGGTTCCTACATATTCTACGAAGATCTTTATCGGTCAAACCGCATAACAACATATGTTGTTCCCTTTGTCATCGGTATGTTACTTGCACGAGATTTGATCGTCGGTATCCAATACCTAGTTCAATCTCATTACCGGCAAGTCTCTTTACTCGTTCTATAATACATCATATTATAACTAACTCATTAGTTACAATGCTTGCAAGGCTTAGGTGATGAGTATTACCTAGAGGGCCCAGAGATACCTCTCTGACAATCGGAGTGACAAAACCTAATCTCGAATTATGCCAACCCAACATGTACCTTCGGAAACACCTGTAGAGCACCTTTATAATCACCCAGTTACGTTGTGACGTTTGGTAGCACACAAAGTGTTCTTCCGGTAAACGGGAGTTGCACAATCTCATAGTTGCAGGAACTTTGTATAAGTCATGAAGAAAGCAATAGCAACATACTAATCGATCAAGTGCTAGGCTAACGGAATGGGTCATGTCAATCACATCATTCTCCTAATGATGTGATCCCATTAATCAAATGGCAACACATGTCTATGGTAAGGAAACATAACCATCTTTGATTAATGAGCTAGTTAAGTAGAGGCATACTAGTGACTTTATGTTTGTCTATGTATTCACACATGTATCATGTTTCCAGTTAATACAATTCTAGCATGAATAATAAACATTTATCATGATATGAGGAAATAAATAATAACTTTATTATTGCCTCTAGGGCATATTTCCTTCAGTCTCCCACTTGCACTAGAGTCAATAATCTAGATTACATAGTAATGATTCTAACACCCATCGAGTCTTGGTGCTGATCATGTTTTGCTCGTGAGAGAGGCTTAGTCAACGGGTCTGCAACAATCAGATCCGTATGTATCTTGCAAATTTCTATGTCTCCCACTTGGACTTGGTCCCGAATGGAATTGAAGCGTCTCTTGATGTGCTTGGTCCTCTTGTGAAATCTGGATTCCTTTGCCATGGCAATTGCACCAATATTGTCACAGAAGATCTTCATTGGTCCCGATGCACTAGGTATGACACCTAGATCGGAAATGAACTCCTTCATCCAGACTCCTTCATTTGCTGCTTCCGAAGCAGCTATGTACTCCGCTTCACATGTAGATCCCGCCACGATGCTTTGTTTAGAACTGCACCAACTTACAGCTCCACCGTTTAATAAAAACACGTATCCAGTTTGCGATTTAGAATCGTCCGGATCAGTGTCAAAGCTTGCATCGACGTAACCGTTTATGACTAGCTCTTTGTCACCTCCATATATGAGAAACATATCCTTAGTCCTTTTCAGGTATTTCAGGATGTTCTTGACCGTTGTCTAGTGATCCACTCCTGGATTACTTTGGTACCTTCCTACCAAGCTTATTGCCAACCATACGTCAGGTCTGGTACACAGCATTGCATACATGATAGAGCCTATGGCTGAAGCATAGGGAACATTTTTCATTTTCTCTCTAGCTTCTGCTGTGGTCGGGCATTGAGTTTGACTCAACTTCACACCTTGTAGCACAGGCAAGAATCCTTTCTTTGCCTGATCCATTTTGAACTTTTTCAAAATTTTGTCAAGGTATGTGCTTTGTGAAAGTCCTATTAAGCGTCTTGATCTATCTCTATACATCTTGATGCCCAATATGTAAGCAGCTTCACCGAGGTCTTTCATTGAAAAACTTTTATTCAAGTATCCCCTTATGCTATCCAGAAATTCTATATCATTTCCAATTAACAATATGTCATCTACATATAAAATTAGAAATGCTACAGAGCAACCACTCACTTTATTGTAAATACAGGCTTCTCCAAAAGTCTGTATAAAACCATATGCTTTGATCACACTATCAAAGCGTTTATTCCAACTCCGAGATGCTTGCACCAGTCCATAAATGGAACGCTGGATCTTGCACACTTTGTCAGCACCTCTTGGATCAACAAAACCTTCCGGCTGCATCATATACAACTCTTCTTCTAGAAATCCATTCAAGAATGCAGTCTTGACATCCATTTGCCAAATTTCATAATCATGAAATGCAGCAATAGCTAACATGATTCGGACAGATTTAAGCATCGCTACGGGTGAGAAAGTCTCATCGTAGTCAACCCCTTGAACTTGTCGAAAACCTTTTGCAACAAGTCGAGCTTTATAGACAGATACATTACCATCAGCGTCAGTCTTCTTCTTAAAGATCCATTTATTCTCAATGGCTTGCCGATCATCGGGCAAGTCAGCCAAAGTCCATACTTTGTTTTCATACATGGATCCCATCTCAGATTTCATGGCTTCTAGCCATTTTGCGGAATCCGGGCTCATCATCGCTTCCTCATAGTTCGTAGGTTCATCATGGTCAAGTAACATGACTTCCAGAATAGGATTACCATACCACTCTGGTGTGGATCTTACTCTGGTAGACCTACGAGGTTCAGTAGAAACTTGATCTGAAGTTTCATGATCATTATCATTAGCTTCCTCACTAATTGGTGTAGTTGTCATAGGAACCGGTTCTCGTGATGAACTACTTTCCAATAAGGGAGTAGATATAGTTATCTCATCAAGTTCTACTTTCCTCCCACTCACTTCTTTCGAGAGAAACTGCTTCTCTAGAAAGGATCCATTCTTAGCAACGAATGTCTTGCCTTCGGATTTGTGATAGAAGGTGTACCCAACAGTCTCTTTTGGGTATCCTATGAAGACACATCTCTCCGATTTAGGTTCGAGCTTATCTGGTTGAAGTTTCTTCACATAAGCATCGCATCCCCAAACTTTAAGAAACGACAACTTTGGTTTCTTGCCAAACCACAGTTCATAAGGCGTCGTTTCAACGGATTTTGATGGTGCCCTTTTTAACGTGAATGCGGCCGTCTCTAAAGCATAACCCCAAAACGATAGCGGTAAATCAGTAAGAGACATCATAGATCTCACCATATCAAGTAAAGTACGATTACGACGTTCGGACACACCATTTCGTTGTGGTGTTCCAGGTGGCGTGAGTTGCGAAACTATTCCACATTGTTTCAAGTGTAGGCCAAACTCATAACTCAAATATTCTCCTCCACGATCAGATCGTAGAAACTTTATTTTCTTGTTACGATGATTTTCCACTTCACTCTGAAATTCTTTGAACTTTTCAAATGTTTCAGACTTGTATTTCATCAAGTAGATATACCCATATCTGCTCAAATCATCTGTGAAGGTGAGAAAATAACGATACCCGCCGCGAGCCTCAACATTCATTGGGCCACAAACATCAGTATGTATAATTTCCAACAAATCAGTTGCTCGCTCCATAGTTCCGGAGAACGGCGTTTTAGTCATCTTGCCCATAAGGCACGGTTCGCAAGTACCAAGTGATTCATAATCAAGTGATTCCAAAAGTCCATCAGTATGGAGTTTCTTCATGCGTTTTACACCGATATGACCCAAACGGTAGTGCCACAAATAAGTTGCACTATCATTATCAACTCTGCATCTTTTGGTTTCAACACTATGAATATGTGTATCACTACTATCGAGATTTAATAAAAATAGACCACTCTTCAAGGGTGCATGACCATAAAAGATATTACTCATATAAATAGAACAACCATTATTCTCTGATTTAAATGAATAACCGTCTCGCATCAAACAAGATCCAGATATAATGTTCATGCTCAACGCTGGCACCAAATAACAATTATTCAGGTCTAAAACTAATCCCGAAGGTAGATGTAGAGGTAGCGTGCCGACCGCGATCACATCGACTTTGGAACCGTTTCCCACGCGCATCGTCACCTCGTCCTTGGTCAGTGCTCGCTTATTCCGTAGTCCCTGTTTCGAGTTGCAAATATTAGCAAGAGAACCAGTATCAAATACCCAGGTGCTACTACGAGCTCTAGTTAGGTACACATCAATAACATGTATATCACATATACCTTTGTTTACTTTGCCATCCTTCTTATCCGCCAAATACTTGGGGCAGTTCCGCTTCCAGTGACCAGTCTGCTTGCAGTAGAAGCACTCAGTTTCAGGCTTAGGTCCAGACTTGGGTTTCTTCTCTTGAGCAGCAACTTGCTTGCTGTTCTTCTTGAAGTTCCCCTTCTTCTTCCCTTTGCCCTTTTTCTTGAAACTAGTGGTCTTGTTGACCATCAACACTTGATGCTCCTTCTTGATTTCTACCTCCGCAGCTTTTAGCATTGCGAAGAGCTCGGGAATAGTCTTGTTCATCCCTTGCATATTATAGTTCATCACAAAGCACTTGTAGCTTGGTGGCAGTGATTGGAGAATTCTGTCAATGACGCTATCATCCGGAAGATTAACTCCCAGTTGAATCAAGTGATTATTATACCCAGACATTTTGAGTATATGCTCACTGACAGAACTATTCTCCTCCATCTTGCAGCTGTAGAACTTATTGGAGACTTCATATCTCTCAATCCGGGCATTTGCTTGAAATATTAACTTCAACTCCTGGAACATCTCATATGCTCCATGACGTTCAAAACGTCGTTGAAGACCCGGTTCTAAGCCGTAAAGCATGGCACACTGAACTATAGAGTAGTCATCAACTTTGCTCTGCCAGATGTTCTTAACGTCGTCAGTTGCATCAGCAGCAGGCCTGGCACCCAGCGGTGCTTCCAGGACGTGACTTTTCTGTGCAGCAATGAGGATAATCCTCAGGTTACGGACCCAGTCCGTGTAATTGCTACCATCATCTTTCAACTTTGCTTTCTCAAGGAACGCATTAAAATTCAACGGAACAACAGCACGAGCCATCTATCTACAAACAAACATAGACAAGCAAAATACTATCAGGTACTAAGTTCATGATAAATTTAAGTTCAATTAATCATATTACTTAAGAACTCCCACTTAGACAGACATCTCTCTAGTCATCTAAGTGATCACGTGATCCAAATCAACTAAACCATAACCGATCATCACGTGAGATGGAGTAGTTTTCAATGGTGAACATCACTATGTTGATCATATCTACTATATGATTCACGCTCGACCTTTCGGTCTCCGTGTTCCGAGGCCATATCTGCATATGCTAGGCTCGTCAAGTTTAACCTGAGTATTCCGCGTGTGCAAAACTGTCTTGCACCCGTTGTAGATGGACGTAGAGCTTATCACACCCGATCATAACGTGGTGTCTGGGCACGACGAACTTTGGCAACGGTGCATACTCAGGGAGAACACTTCTTGATAATTTTAGTGAGAGATCATCTTAAAATGCTACCGTTAATCAAAGCAAGATAAGATGCATAAAGGATAAACATCACATGCAATCAATATAAGTGATATGATATGGCCATCATCATCTTGTGCTTGTGATCTCCATCTCCGAAGCACCGTCGTGATCACCATCGTCACCGGCGCGACACCTTGATCTCCATCATAGCATCATTGTCGTTACGCCATCTATTGCTTCTACGACTATCGCTACCGCTTAGTGATAAAGTAAAGCAATTACAGGGCGTTTGCATTTCATACAATAAAGCGACAACCATATGGCTCCTGCCAGTTGCCGATAACTTCGGTTACAAAACATGATCATCTCATACAATAAAATATAGCATCACGTCTTGACCATATCACATCACAACATGCCCTGCAAAAACAAGTTAGACGTCCTCTACTTTGTTGTTGCAAATTTTACGTGGTTGCTACGGGTTTAGCAAGAACCGTTCTTACCTACGCATCAAAAACCACAACGATAGTTCGTCAAGTTGGTGCTGTTTTAACCTTCGCAAGGACCGGGCGTAGCCACACTCGATTCAGCTAAAGTGAGAGAGACAGACACCCGCCAGCCACCTTTAAGCACGAGTGCTCGTAACGGTGAAACCAGTCTCGCGTAAGCGTACGCGTAATGTCGGTCCGGGCCGCTTCATCTCACAATACCGCTGAACCAAAGTATGACATGCTGGTAAGCAGTATGACTTGTATCGCCCACAACTCACTTGTGTTCTACTCGTGCATATAACATCAACGCATAAAACCTAGGCTCTGATGCCACTGTTGGGGAACGTAGTAATTTCAAAAAAAATCCTACGCACATGCAAGATCATGGTGATGGCATAGCAACGAGAGGGGAGAGTGTTCATCCACGTACCCTCGTAGACCGTAAGCAGAAGCGTTATGACAACGCGGTTGATGTAGTCGTACGTCTTCACGATCCGACCGATCCAAGTACCTAACGTACGGCACCTCCGAGTTCAGCACACGTTCAGCTCGATGACGATCCCCGGGCTCCGATCCAGCAAAGCGTCGGGGATGAGTTCTGTCAGCACGGCGGCGTGGTGACGATGATGATGTTCTACCGGCGCAGGGCTTCGCCTAAACTCCGCGACGATATGACCGAGGTGGAATATGGTGGAGGGGGGCACCGCACACGGCTAAGGAACGATCCGTAGATCAACTTGTGTGTCTATGGGGTGCCCCCCCCCCCCCCCCCGCCCCCGTATATAAAGGAGCCAGGGGGAAGGAGGCGGCCGGCCAAGGAGGGCGCGCCAAGGGGGGAGTCCTACTCCCACCGGGAGTAGGACTCCCTTCTTTCCAAGTAGGAGTAGGAGAAGGGGGAAAGAGGAGGCAGAGGAGAAGGAAAGGGGGGGCGCCGCCCCCCTTCCCTTGTCCTATTCGGACTAGGAAGGGAAGGGGCGCGCGGCCCCCTCCTGGTTCCTTCCCTCTTCTCCCTCGAGGCCCATGTAGGCCCAATAACCCCCGGGGGGGTTCCGGTAACCTCCCGGTACTCCGGTAAAATGCCGATTTCACCCGGAACCATTCCGATGTCCAAACATAGGCTTCCAATATATCATTCTTTATTTCTCGACCATTTCGAGACTCCTCGTCATGTCCGTGATCACATCCGGGACTCCGAACAAACTTTGGTACATCAAAACTTATAAACTCGTAATAAAACTGTCATCGTAACGTTAAGCGTGCGGACCCTACTGGTTTGAGAACTATGTAGACATGACCTAGAACCATTCTCGGTCAATAACCAATAGCGGGACCTGGATGCCCATATTGGTTCCTACATATTCTACGAAGATCTTTATCGGTCAAACCGCATAACAACATACGTTGTTCCCTTTGTCATCGGTATGTTACTTGCCCGAGATTTGATCGTCGGTATCCAATACCTAGTTCAATCTCGTTACCGGCAAGTCTCTTTACTCGTTCTATAATACATCATCTTATAACTAACTCATTAGTTACAATGCTTGCAAGGCTTAGGTGATGAGTATTACCGAGAGGGCCCAGAGATACCTCTCCGACAATCGGAGTGACAAAACCTAATCTCGAATTATGCCAACCCAACATGTACCTTCGGAAACACCTGTAGAGCACCTTTATAATCACCCAGTTACGTTGTGACGTTTGGTAGCACACAAAGTGTTCTTCCGGTAAACGGGAGTTGCAGAATCTAATAGTTGCAGGAACTTTGTATAAGTCATGAAGAAAGCAATAGCAACATACTAATCGATCAAGTGCTAGGCTAACGGAATGGGTCATGTCAATCACATCATTCTCCTAATGATGTGATCCCATTAATCAAATGACAACACATGTCTATGGTCAGGAAACATAACCATCTTTGATTAATGAGCTAGTTAAGTAGAGGCATACTAGTGACTTTATGTTTGTCTATGTATTCACACATGTATCATGTTTCCGGTTAATACAATTCTAGCATGAATGATAAACATTTATCATGATATGAGGAAATAAATAATAACTTTATTATTGCCTCTAGGGCATATTTCTTTCAGCATTCACCCCGGGTGCCCTAGTCTAGTTTTGTAGGTCCTTCTCAACATAAAAATGACCTCTACAATTTTCATGATTTTTTCGGTAACTGCAAGTATTCCTTTACTAAAACCAAAACCATGAGTTGGCTCTAAGAACTTTATTAATATGTTTGTCCAAGTAAAACTAAAAAAATTCCTAATATGATGATGATATGGCATGAACAATACTTAAACTATTGATACATTTCAAGACATCAGATGCACTAAACCAATATCTTGAAAATACCAGGGGCGACAAAGATGTTATCAACTAGAAACCCTGCATAAATGTTCAAGTCACGCTCAGAGGTACCAATTGGAGTATTGATTGGAAGTTTTGGACCCATGCTGAGAGTCCCGTTCAGAATCCGATCAAAAGAACTCGAAAGTGTTGGAGAAAACTTATGCATTGGAGTTTGGTGCATAGCCTTTACCTATGCTCCACGCCTCCAACCACTTCGGTGTCAATCTCGTTGGGAAGGAAGAAGGGTACATGGAGCAAAAAGAAAAAAAAACACAAGTTTGATGGACACTAATTCAGTGGTGAACACATGTTATGCCGAGTAAAAGAGTAACGAGCCCTAGGCTCCCACTCAAATTCCCAAGTTGCCATAGACTTTTGTCTATATATTCAGGAAATACACTGAACTCTAATATTTATGTATGTAAGGAATTTCCTAGGTTTTTTTATTCCCCAATAAGCAACGACTGTTCGCTCGAAGTGGATGGCATTTGCGAACGATTTTGATGACAATTCATGTTGGCCGAGCAATGGCAAACCCCGTTTTTGTCCATTTTTAGAAAATTGCTGTGCTTGCAAATAAAAATCGCCATCATTGCCGTTCCCGCAACAACTGAAGTTGTCAGCAAAACGTTTGCAGTTGCCATCCTGCGACAACTGATTATCTCTTTTTTTTTCTCAACTCGAAACCACCCCGAGTCAGTGGCTGACTTGAGTTTTTTTCCTGTACTAGTAAGTGTGCACGTGCAACGCACGCCTTAACAAATATAAATATTAATACCCATTGTGTTATTGGAGATTGTACATTTTCACTATAATTTTAAATATTTTGTTAATCTCAATAACAACCGGGCACACAATATTGAGACAGTACTATCTAAAATACATCACGCACACTTAAATATTAGAAATATCTTACTATAAAAATCATTTGTTTGAAACAAATGCTCCAATAAATATTTTCGCCCATTGTTTAGATCATACATAGTGTTGTGGAAACCCTACCGGTGCAAGGTTCAAATCATGAAAGAGCCATACCTTTACAATGATATCAAAAGAATGAACTTACAGGCCCATATACCATTACAATAACAGAAATTCAGCAGAAATCACCATTCAACTAATAAACAACAATGCGCCCCACCTAACAAATCCTATTAGAAATCAGGGTAAGCAGCTACTATTTTAGCAAATTAATTAGAATCCATAGTTTCATACAGATTACAGAGATAAACACGCATCCTAGAAAGACAGTCTCAACAGCATCGACATATTCTCACAACATGAATTCGTCACCACTCCTGACTCCTGAGCACAACAGGGCCACACAAACCAGAAGCTTGCGAAGAGAATTGACAAATCAGTGTTTTAATCTCTAGGAACATACAGAACTTTCCCCACCAAGCAGCGGTGCACATAAAATTCGATACATAGTTCCAATGTGGACAAGCTTCGTAACATCTGGCACAACCCCTTGGCCTTGCTTTCATGATCGATTGATGAAAAGACATTGTCAACTTTTTTAAGGTTGTTGCCCAACTGAATAACTGTTGCACAAAATCACGTTCATGTTCAGTTCCTAATAATTCACTAATTTCTACTTCTTGGAGGCGATCGAGCACAAGTTTCTCAGTTTTACAGTGTGTTGGCTGATCACAAATGCAACTCGATGGGCATGGAGTCTGTGCCTGAAGTGAGTAGCATATCAACTTTGTAAGATTAACCGATACATTTCATGGCGAAAAAGAGATGAAATGATAAATTATCAGACTGCCTGAGTACTTCGACATGCATCAGCACAATTTACAAAAGAACACCGGGAAATAGTTTGAAGCTAGAATACTACAGAAAATATGTTTGTTCTGTAAAAGAGATGCTGGTACGACAAACACTATTATAGAAGTCACATACATTCTTAAGCATGGTATAATGTTCAGCTCTACCTTTGGACTTCACTGTCAATGAAACCTCTTAATAAAGATATCGTAACTAATAAAATTTTCTCCAAGTACTTACTCTAATTGTGTCATCAAGATTGAGCCTGCCAGGCAATAAAGCGCCATATATCCTCACATACATTAGAAAATAGTACGTCACTTTGCTAAACTTGAAGGTGAAAGTATTAGCACTTACATGAGCCATATAATTTCCACAGTTAAAGTTTGAAGACAAGGTATTAGTATTAAACCAACACCTAGAGTAGAGCAACTGGCAATCAAGTCTAGGTATGCCTGAAAGTGCAAGTGCGTATTGTTTTATGTGACTAACCTGATAACTCAAGCATTATAAATAAGTGCTTTACAAAGATATAAACAAATTAAGGATAGTTTTAAATGTCATCGTTCTTACATATATCCAGTTTTAAAGGCTTTTTCCTTCCAACATAATGAAAGGTAATATGATTTCGAGTTAAACATGTATTCACCATTCTGAACAAACATTGGCAAGATGTTACCCCAAGGTGCCCAAATAATAAGTAAAGCATGACTAACAAACATGGTACGATGGCACTAACAAGTTGGGAAGTGCACACAAATTAAAATGATGTGCATGTGTGCAGTAAGGGAAAAAGAATTCAGCAGGTCACAATTTCTGGAAAATAAACAGCCCGGAAAAACCATTGAAAAATCATTCTTTTGCGGAGAAGAAAATACATGTTCATCCTAGTGAGGCACTACTAATTAATAAATACTACAAAATCAATAGCTGATAATAATGTAGTAATAATGAACTAACGATTTTCATTTAGCGCATGAACATTGAATTTATTTATTGTATTGAAGGGAGGATATTTCCTTTGCCGAGAGGAATCACTTACATATGCGAACTTCTTATGCAAATAAATATATATTAAAACACTAATAACACTGCATAGAACAACCTGAAATACATTGAGCTCCACATCGCTGAGAGCTCCATCCCTGTCGTGGTAAAAAGATATAAAAAAGATGCAGAAGACAAACACTGCTTAATTAAATATTTACATGGACAAATCACCAACATTATACAGAAGGTAACATACTTATATACTGATATATATGGGATAAAACGAAACCATGCTTCCCATAATAGAGTTTATGAGATGATGGGCAATGGCGACAGCTTAATGTATGTGTTGCCAGATGCACACAAAATAGTCCAAAAATACTTTTGTAGATGTTGTACTCATGCTGTCTTGTACAAAAGCAGTAACACGTAAGAACATTTAGGCTTGTATAAAAAAAACAGTTCAGAATTTAGGCTTCAAAGATTACAAGGAACTGAGGAAGGCATACCATTGAGTTGCATTGCAAGTCTTCAATGTTCAGATCTTATACACGCCATGCTTCTGCTATCCAATCCATAGCTGATCATGGCTTCAGAAAACCTGAAATTGGATATCACATTTCTTTCAGCAATGGATGAAACTGCATTCATCTGAATGTATATACATCTCAAATTTCATATTACAGTTTCACTCTCAATGGGAGAAGCAATCTCAGAAGGGGATGCGGGGTGGCCAGGTGAGATGCACAGCATGTCATTGTCGGGAGGGGGTGCAGAGGCCTTCCTACAAGACAATAAGGCCGTCAAGCAAAAAATGTAATTAGTTACTGTTGGTCATCTATTACTCATGCTAGCTTATCTCCTGGGAAAAAGTACTACAAAATCTCCAAGTGTTCATAGACGCAACCAGACTTCAGTTATCCGTTGACACATAGCGAGTGCTCCTAAAGCAGTAAAACAAAAATTACCTATTTGGGTTGATCGTTTGGGAAACTTGGAAAAGAAAAGCATAAAGAAAACAAGATCTCCAAAGGCACCAAAAAGCAAATCATAAAACTATGTTGAGGCTAACCTCAGGATCATGCAGTGTGGCACACAAGAAATTCCATGAGGCAGCAGCAAGGTAATAACGCTCAGGATCATGCCATGTAGTAGTCCAAGAAGTACGAAGAGTGTTTCATTGCAATTCAGTAGAATAATTACTATTCAATGGCTAAACTGTCCACTTTTGCACTATCTCGGGAATTTATATTGTAATCACCAAACAATATAAGGCGGACAAGGTCACACAAATATAAAAAAACAAATATGTCCAAAGTCAAGATTTCGATGAAAAGAAAAATATCACAATAACACAAATAAAAGTGGAGTGTGAGCTATGTGCCATCGCTTCTATCAGCAGAATAGAGAGAAAGCAAGAGTTTCAGCGGTTCATCGTAAGCAACGCATGCACTCAAATTGTAGCTTGAGACCAATGTGCACAATTCATATATGTGTGTCTCAGTGCAATCTCCGTTCATGTGTTTTGCAGCAAGCATGTTTATTACTATGAGGTAACAAATATATGTTTTCCATAGCGAAGGTGTGGGTTGTTATTAAAGGGCAGTCAACAACTTTAAGATTAGTAGTTCTAACATCAGAAATCAATCCTACTATCATCCCTATTCTTCTTCCAAAAGCGCTAAACTTTAATCCAATTATTTAGGGTATGATAGAATAATAATGTTTTATGTGTAACTGCCATCTAATATTCATGAAAGTTTCTCTATTTACCTCATCATGTTTCCCTGAAACTTCATGCACAGGCCAATGTGATTCTGAGTTTTTAGTGATGCTGCAGATTCTAGAAATGGGTTAGTCATATTCATTATTCCTGCAGAAGACAATCCACCGGATATTAGATATTGTTATTGTTTCATTAGTGTCCCGAGGCCCTCACTTATTCAGATCAAATCTCTAAAAAAAGCGCATGATATATGTTTCTATAACTAAAGCTAATTCACCGCTCGTTGTATTGGATGTACACAAGGTGTGAACACAGAAGAAATTGGCAGCAAACTGTAAACCAGTAGCCAAGATCTAAATTTTAACACTAAAACGGTCATCTATACTCAGAGAACAAGCAAACCAATTTCGTATTCTCTAACCAACAATTTACCAGCATAGACGTTTAGGCACACATACAAACAGCTGCCATCAGGATTCCTGAAATTTTATGAGGACATATTGAATTCCTGATTAGTGAGGATTTCAGAAATTTTAGTCCAGATTGGTCCAAGCAACTCGTACATTTGAAGTTTCGTTGCTTACCTTCCCGTTGTGTTGCTATGCTCTTGAAGTCGCCTAACTACAGAAAAAGGAGGCCAAAGTTTTGCTATATTTGGTTATCCACAATAGCATACAACATGTCCATATTAATCTGAAAAACAAACAACAGACGAAGGAAATGAGAGGTAGAGGGATTGGGTTATCCACAATAGCATACAACTATCCGTATTAATCTGAAAAACAAACAACAAAAGAAGGGATTGAGATGCCATGGTGGCCAGGTACCCATGGATGGAGCAGCCGTAGGATATAGGGCCGGAGGAGGGCGGAGGCGGCAGCAGAGAGGTCGTTGGGCCGCCGCGCGCCCCGGTCTGAGGTGCGGCCACGTTCACCAGCGGCCGCCACCCCGCGTGCGTCCAAGTCCCCAACGGCACCGACAGGTCTCGCGTGCTTCGCCGGCGACAAGCGCCCTGACCTACAGTCAGGCCGACGGTGGAGCGGTCGGTGGGAACTCCAGTTGGACAGGCTGTGGTCCTGGCGATGTGAGGTGCTGCGTGCGTGCGTGCGGCGGCGACGATTCGCACGGCGGCGATGTTTGGGGGGCAGGCGTGGCGGTTGGGGCGTGTATCGACAGCGAGGTGAGACGGGGAAGAGGCAGGGGAGGTTATGGCGTCGGGGGCGGCGTGGGTGGGGCGAGGGCATCGGGACGGGATTTATTTTTCGGCACCCAAATCCTGTTTAGCGGTAAGACGTGGTTAGTGGCTTGGTGTTAAACATGGAATGAATCTGGTACGCTAAATCTGAGAATTGTACGGTGCAGATTGTTTGGATCTGGCTCTCTCTTCTTTTTATAGGGGTAGTAGATACACAGTAAATGATGACAAGCAAATTAAACACGCCACCGTAAACCCCGTGCTCGCTCGGTCGGTCGGTCCTCCGGGGCTTAAACGAACGCGTACGGCCCGGCAGGAAAACTCTAGCCGTGCGAAAGCAACAAGCATTTGCACGTCGACGGGAACCCAAAAAAAAAAAAGCAGTAGTACCGGCAGCTGTTGCCGGACATGCGTGAACAGTAGAGTAGAGTACCACCACAGTGGAAACCGTGGACCACGCACGCGCACAGTGGACCGAGCTGAGAATAGAGCCCCATCGCATTCCGTGCCGGCCAGTTAAAATCCGCTCTAGCCTCGGACCCTCGACGAACGAGGCAACACGCGCGGGTGGATCAGTTCTCCGAGCCACGACCAGTCGTCAGTCACCGTGGAGTAGAAAACGGCTCTGCTTTTGATGGATGGACACGGAGTCGCCCAGCAGCGGCCGGGCAAAAGAGCAAAGCGCGCTTGCCAAAAGGCTGCTGCCGGCCGCTCCGCGCGCGCGCTCGGCTCGGCTCGGCCACACTCCCCTCCCGGCGGAGATCCCGATCCGATGCTGCTGCTGCTGCCGCTGTTCGAGTGGTACGGACGCAAGAAGTTTCACACGCACGCGCGCGACGTCAACGAATCCTTCTCTCTTTCACCAAAGCGATAAGATCACGACCAGAACGAAGTTACGCAGCAGCAGCAGCAGAGGAGAAGGAGCGTGACCACCTAACCTGGCCACCATTTTTCATCCATGGACACAAACATAGCGCACCTACTCTACTCCTCCTAGCAGTACGTACCACCAACAGTCCAACACAATCAACCAGCACTGGCATGTCCCCAAAAAAAAAACAGCACTGGCACGAGGAGATGCGTCTCCTTTCCCGGACCGGCCGTAGCGCAACTGGCCAAAGACTCGATCCATTCCACCACGCCAGCCCGCCCCGGCGCCCCCCTCACCAACTCCACCAACAAACCGTCCCTCTCCTTCGCTGCGCCGCGGGACCCGCCCGCCGGTCGCGCACGCGCCGCGGCCAAAATCTGGGAGAACCTGGTCGACCGACCGATCGACGAGACGCCCCTGGCCTGCGGCGCCATGTCTCGTCCCCGAGGCAATTATTGCGGCGCAGCGTCATGGGCTCACTCACTACGAGCTCACTAGTGTGATAGTGTGGGTGAGCTAAGCTGGTCGTCACGGCGCCATGATCGCCAGCACAAAGCGCATCACCGCCACGGTCATTAGCGACGGGTAGATAGACTTTGCTGCCACCCTTGTCGTTTGCCCCGTTCCCTTCCCGGTGTCCGGCTCTCCGGAGGCGCTTAGTTTAGTGCCGGGCACAGCCTGCGCCGTACGTGCCGCGCCGCGCTGGGAGGAGCCTCTGGGAGAGCGGTGGATGCTGTGCGTCCGCGCGGAGGACGCGCTGGCGGCAGCGGCGGCCGTGGCCGTGGCGTCCGACAAGATGCGCTCCTCCGTGACCCTGTCAGCCCCTGCCCCTCTCCCGTTCGTATGCTTCCGCGCTCTTGATTTGGGTGTTTTCTTGCTCGCTCACCAAAGCTGCTGCTGCTGCTGCTTCTTTTCTTGGCCCGCGCGCGCAGGGGCGGCTCGATCCAGCGGGCGATGCAGCGGATGGGCGGCGGCGGGGCCCGGCGAGCGCGCGGCGGCGACACGTGCCCCACGCCGCCGCCGGAGCAGGAGCGCCCGCCGCGTCTCGCGGCGGGGAGCGGCGAGGCGTCGTCGTCGTCGTCAGCGAGCTGCTCCACGGTTGGTCTCTCGTCTTTCTGCCCCACTCCTTTCTTCTCTGGTGAATAAATGTGCCGCGTCCGTACAGTCAACGTCCGATTTCTTGCTTCGCCGCACCGAGAATTTCCGCTCCGGGAATTCTCCAAATACGGTGTTGTTTTTGTGTATCCCCCGCCATTGCCATCGGTGCGAATCATCAGCTTCAGACAAGCTGTCTGCTCGCGTGCTGAATTCGAGGGGCCCCTCCAGACGAGATGCCACTTTCCCCTTTGCTTGCTAGTACTCCAGTAGTAGTAGTTTTACACCTGCTCTCACTGGGAAATTTGTGAGCTTGCAGTCTGTTCGCCGTGTCTGCATTTTCCTCCGCGGCTGATTGGTGTCACCCGGCAATCCCGTTCATTGGAAGGTTTCAGCTGATCCATGCACGCACCTGATTAACTGATGTGGTGTTCCCATTGCAGGATGATAGCAGCAATGGTGGCGGCAAGAGGGAAGGGGTCCGGAGGGGCGGCGGCATGCGGCGGTACAGATCGCAGCTCGAGCAGGAAGTGAGTGCCTTCCCAATTGCTTCATCTTCTCTGAAATTTAGATGTGCGCGCTGCTGTGATGCTGTCTACAGTTGAAATAATTGTGCTTCCATTTGGGTTGTGAGTTGTGACAGCTTGTTGTGCTTCTTTGCTTGGCTGAACATTCCTTCTGGGAATGGGAATGATCCTCAATGTAAACTGGTTATGCTTGACATTTACTCAAGCAAATTTGTTGAATTATACATGTAGTGCGCACAACTTCGGTTTTGGAACATACTCCCTCCGTCCGAAAAAGCTTGTCCTTCAATTAGATGTATCTAGCACCAAGTTAGTGCTAGATACATCCATTTGAGGGACAAGCGAGAGACAAGCTTTTTCGGACGGAGGGAGTATATTGTGCAAGTTCAAAGGAATGAGATCCAGTATTCTCAGATGTGATTACATACCACAGGTCAGGAATTTGCAGAGGCAGCTCCAGGAAGAGATCGACATGCATCTGGCGTTGACAGATGCCATCGCACACGATGCCGAGCTGATACTTAAATCTTCCACAAAGCTACCGAACAAGGTCTGCACACATCAGTGTATTCTTTTTTTTAACACAAATACATGGTACATATGTTTGTAATTTACTGATGATTGTAGATGGCCACCATTGAATACCATTTGCAACATTTTATTTCCAGGCGCAGGAGCTCGTAGATAGCATATCCTCTTTAGAAATCACTATCTCAAAGCTCGAGACGGATCTAAGCGATTTACGCTACCAGCTGTGTCATGTAAGGACTGAAAGGTTACTAGTAGAAAGTAATCCAGAATGCTTACTATCGACACCATCAACTAGTAAATGCACATGGGATGAAGTAAGTTCTCTTTGTAGCAATGATCTCACTGGAAAGTTCTTATTTCTGTCTGGAGATGCTGACGGTTTGTTTGTTTTACTTTCAAAGCACACATCGGCGTTAAGAGATTTTAAGTTGGAGGAATATGAGTCAGTTCAGTTAATGGAAAAATATCTGTACCCTGAGCTTGAAGAACGACAGGATGTTGAAAAAGAGAGTGAAAATAGGGAGAAGGTGTCTACAAATGGGCAGCTAGAAGAGCACCAAGATGTCAGTTTAAATATATTTCTAGAAGAACACCAAGATGAAGAGGTCCTACTTCATCCCTATTTACCAGTAGTTTATGTTCTATGCAAAATATTTAAAGTTGTCACTGAAGTAAAATTTTCCTGTTCCTGCAGATGCAAGAACCAAGCTCTACAGAGAAGGATGGCAAAGAGTATCTTGGAATAGATGCATTGTCATTTAGCGAATCTGATCCGAAGAAACACAGCATGAATGGAAACATGTGCAACAATCCAAATCAGCTCTCTGGAGAGATGGTGCGCTGCATGAGAGATATCTTCCTACACTTATCTCGATCATCGAAGATATCACCAAAGTTGTCTTCTGATAATTCGTCTTCATCAGCGGGATGTTTATCTGGCTCTACATTTACGTCTGTGTCAGATTCATCTTTGATGGCCTCAGTGCTGCGAAGCCCTTCAGTTGATTCAGATCACGATGATGATATTATAGATGAAGTGGGGAACTTTGATCCGTACAGTGTTAATGGGAAGGAAGCTCGAAGAGACATTGGGAAGTATTGTTCAGTAGCCGAAGTATCTTGGATGAATGTATGCAAGGAACAGCTTGAATATGCGTCTGATGCTCTCCAAAAATTCAGGTTTCTTGTTGAACCCTTGCCTAAAAAAATTTAATACTAATGAACTGATTTCATGTTTACATAAATAGTCTAACAGAATTTAGAAACTGGAGGGAAAATATATTTGAGACTGCCTGGAATAACAATGGAGCACATGGCATGTTGTAGTACTACTTACTGAAAAAATGTGACGGCAAAAGCTACATTTGTAAATGAAGGTCTCAAAAGTGTTTTGTGTTTTACCTTATAGCCCAATAGAGCACCAGATGGTGTTGGTTATGTGAACAAAGGATGTTCTTCATGCCATGGCATGATCAAACTGTTTAACTATTCTTTGTCCGCAGGTCCCTTGTGGAGCAACTATCAAAGGTTGATCCTACCCGTATGAACTGCGACGAGCGGTTAGCGTTTTGGATCAACCTTTACAATGCCTTAATAATGCATGTAAGTACCATCCATTGCTTATCATACATGGAAAGATGAAAATATTTCTTCTTCGTTCGCAAAATCGTGTTCAGTTTTAACCAGTAGGAGCTTTGAAGGCAATAGCTAGTGTTATGTCACAATAGTTGTTGTGGTGATCTTAAATACTTGGTAGTTCCATTGAATTATGTGGTGTAAAACAAGTTGCTGCTTTATGCCCGACTGTCAATTATTCACGGGCTTGGCTGCTCACATGCCAAATTATGTCCATATTCTCTTGCAGGCATATTTAGCTTATGGAGTCCCCGGGAACGACATTAAGCTTTTCTCGCTAATGCAGAAGGTTTGTCTAATGGAGCACTTATTTGGTTATAGCCATGTTTATTTGATAACATATCATATCATTAAACAACCTAAGCTAATGTTGCAGGCCTGTTACAAGGTTGGTGGGCAGTCCTTCAGTGCAGCTGAAATAGAGTTTGTAATCCTAAAGATGAAGAACCCAGCACACCGGCCACAAATCGTACTATCCGTTCCTCATTTGTCAATTTCATTTCTTTGTCATGCAAGTCAAGATTTACCTTACCGTTTTTCCTCCCTTTTCAGTCTTTGATGTTAGCCCTTCACAAGTTCAGGGTCACCGAGGAGCACAAGAGGTATTCGGTCGACGACACGGAGCCCCTGGCACTGTTTGCACTGAGCAGCGGAATGTTCTCGTCACCTGCTGTAAGTGGATGAGCTCATCTTGTGAACAACAAGTATACACTGGCAATGTGTTAGCTAAATAAACCAGAGCTACAAGCACAACTGACCGTTGCTGCAAGCACTTTTAAACCTGATGAAACAACTTGGTATGGAACAGGTGAGGATTTTCTCGGCCGAGAACGTTCGGCAGCAGCTGCAAGAGTCGATGAGGGATTACATCCGGGCGTCGGTCGGGATCAGCGACAAGGGGAAGCTGACGGTCCCGGCTT
The DNA here is from genome assembly GCF_018294505.1 of Triticum aestivum. Taxonomy (NCBI): domain Eukaryota; kingdom Viridiplantae; phylum Streptophyta; class Magnoliopsida; order Poales; family Poaceae; genus Triticum; species Triticum aestivum. Next base: position 594,403,406 of record NC_057813.1, read on the forward strand.
TGCTGCAGAGCTACGGCAAGGGCACGGTGGAGGACTCGCTGCTGGCCGACTGGATCTGCCGGCAGCTGACGCCGGCGCAGGTGGCGGCGGTGCAGGACACCACGTCGTCGCGCAAGCAGCGGCTCCTCGGTTTCCGCAGCTTCACCGTCGTCCCGTTCGACTCCACGTTCCGGTACCTCTTCCTGCCTGACGACCAGCACTAGGAAGAAAGATTAGCTCTGTACATGTTGTGTAGACTCCGGGCGTGGCTGATTCTGATTCTTTTTGTTGCTCTCTGTAAAGGCCATTGATTAGTCGGTTTGCTTGCATCCTGTGTAGTGCCAGTACAGTGTAATTTTGCTTGAGCTCCCTTTAGCATGGAGTAGTAGAAGTAGAATATATAGCCTGTATAACATGGAAGGATAAACTTTTACAAGTGTTGTTGATGTTGTTTTACAAGTTACTGCTGCTAGTTGGAAAGATGGCAACATCATGTTACCTGTGACTGCAGGCAGCACGCGCGAGCATGACAAGCCACCAGTCCACTTGTGTTGCAGCACCACCACCGGTGCTTTTTGTCTCCGATTCTCATGGCATCATTTCCAACGGCACTGACTGCCTGGAACTGGGCTCTGAACCTGTGGCGTGCTCCCTGGAATAGGATTTGCGCTTGTACATGGAAGATACAGTACTCCGTAGCAGCTAAAGAAGGTGCCCCCAGTTTGACGTGCAGCGTACAGGCCGTTGAAGGGTAGGAACTATTGTCAGTAGCGTTCCTGAATGTCTTGCTGCAAGTTTTGCCTTGAGAATTGGAGACAAATGACTGGGCATACTTACTATCCTTTTTAACTGGTGGGTCGTTTAACTGCTGATGACAAGTGCTGTTTAGGGAAGGAAACAACAACGTTAACCCAGAAGTTCAGAGCTGCTGCAAGTCAGACAAACCAGAAAAGGGACTGTCTTGTGTCTGCATCATCTTGACGGACGCTGCAAACTTGCAAGCTATGCTAAAAGGAGGTCTAGCTCTTACACACAAGCCCCTTTGTTAGCACACAAGATGCAAACAAAACTAATGGCTTTTACAGAGGAAAAAGAATCGGCCACCCCAGAGGATGTAGAAGCATCTACAGTGCAGAGCTAATCTTTCCATTTCCCAGCGTGTCAAAATGTGCACTCCTAATCTCTCTTAAGGAGGAAGCCGAGAAGCTGCGGATGACACTGAAGGTACCTGTGGATGTTGCCAACGTTTCTCATTGTAATTGACTTGATTTTGAATGAAGCTAAATTCAGATGATGTAATTCCCTTACCTCAGTGGATCCATGCCAGTGATTATGAAATTCAGACAACATATCTGTTCTTCTCCAGGAAAATAGCATATACACCAATTGTCTGAATGAAACAGGCTTTTTGGCGCCTTCCTGATGCGACAAGTAAATTCTGCATCAGGACTCAGAAGTTCAGCAAGCAGACATATCTGTTCTTCTCCAGGAAAATAGAAGTTATCTGGAATAGTAGTTCAAGCACACAAGTGATCTTCTTGGTGGGATCATCACATCCAATGCTTTTACATAAAAAAACATACTACAAGAACTGATCCAATGCTTTTACATAGAACAATCCCTTGCATTAATTGATCAATTGTGATCATAATGCACACTAATTGTTGGCCAAATTCACTCGCACTACTGAAAAACATGCCAGTGAAATACTCCTACTACACACTTGCAACTAGCACTAGTGACTCTGCTTTGCTCAGCTAAGCAACACTAGCACTTCAGAGTGCAGACTCTGCTTCATCTTCTTTGCTTCCTCTGATAGTGATCTGCACTGCTGATGGTTTCTTCCTAATCAGGTTCGATCACCTGAGCACTCATCCATGGATTTGCATCGCTTGAGCAAAGTCCCGTCGACGAGCCATCTTTATCAGTACACAACACAAGGCAGTACAAACAAACTAAAGAGTATGATGTTACCAAAATTTAATCCTCCATCCTCTAAAAAGACAGGGATTAAACTTTTATTCATGCAGCAGATCCACCGAAACTTAATCGTAAGAAAATTCACGGTATGCTAGTTCATCCAAAACTTAACATTGTGCTTTTTTTACTTGGCATTAGTGTTGGGAATGTTTAATTTTAAGTTGATATGCAGATTTTTCTTTATCTCAACTCACACTAATTGTAGTTACACATTTTAAGAGTCCTAACTCGGTAAACATAGAAATAAATATTGGTTGCAAGATCGAAAGATAGCAACTCCATTTTCCATCATCTAGAACTCAACTTAGAGTAACATAAGAAAGATGTAGGTGAAGGTCAAATGGAGGCACATATGGATGGTGTCGCTGCCTAAGTTTTGACCATTCAAGATGATCATACGTACTATCCTTTTAACATGTGGTTCGTTTAACTGCTGATGACAACTGCTATTCAGGGAAAGAAAGAACAACATTAACCCTGAAGTTCAGAGCTGCTGCAAGCCAGACAAACAGGAACGGGACTGTTTTGTGTCTGCATCATCTTGACGTTGCAAGCCATGCTAAAAGTAGGTCTAGCTCTTACACACTAATGGCCTTTACAGGGGGAAAGTAATCCATCACCCCAGGATCTACAAAACATATACAGAGCAGTGCTGATCTTTCCATTTCCCAGCGTGTCAAAATGTGCACACCTAATTTCTCTTCAGGAGGAAGCCGAGAAGCTGCAGATGACACTGAAGGTACCTGTGGATGTTGCCAACGTTTCTCATTGTAATTGACTTGGTTTTGAACGAAGCTAATTCAGGTGATGTAATTCCCTTACCCCTGTTGATCCATGTCATGTCAATGAATATGTCAGTTAAGTGAAGTAAACACCATTGCCGTCAAGTACTTATTTTCTCTGCAGCGTGACATGGAACTTGTCTAGCATATACACCAATTCTACTGAATGAAATTTGCAGCAGTTGCAAAATCCAGACAACATATCTGTTCTTCTCCAGGAAAATAGCATATACATGGGATGCGGCCCGATAGCCTCCGGTACTTGCTAGCTCACCAGCAACATTGGACTCTCATCTAAAAAAGCAACATTTAAGCCACTAACGAGCGGTCAAACTCCACAGTGAGCAATTCTTGGCATTCCCACCTCTCCTAGTGCATCATGTGGCACACTCCCAATGCCGCCACGTGTTGCACGCCCGCGCACCCCGCGGAAGCACGGGTTTGTTTTCCTTTTCTGCACAGTACACCAATTGTACTGGATGAAACATGCTTTTTGGCGCCTTCCTTATGCGACAAATAAATTCTGCATTGTTGAGGTGTAAAATTCAGACAACATATCTGCTCTTCTCCAGGAAAATAGAAGTCATCTGGAATAGTAGTTCAAGCACAGAAGTGATCTTGGTGGGATCATCACATTCCAATGCTTTTATATAAAACATACTACAACAGATTGAAAACATAAAAAGGGATCTGGTGCTACTTGCATACATCAGATCCAATGCTTTTACATAGAACAATCCCTTGCATTAGTTGATCAATTGTGATCATAATGCACACTAAAAATTTAGAATCTCACTTGCACTACTGAAAAACATGCCAGTGAAATACTCTACATTCCTACAGACTTCTACTGCCTGACTCTGCTTCCTCTGCCTCTGCACTGCTGATGATTTCTTCCTTTGCTTCGATCACTTGAGCACACATCCATGGATTTACATCACTTGAGCAAAGTTCCGCGACGAGCCATCTCGATGAGCTGAGCTTGATAACGCCATGCGTGCTGTCTTGACTAGTTACTCTTTTCCGAACATGGTTATGTGCATCACCACTCAAACGAAGTATTGTGAAATCAGAGATGAATCCATTGGATCTGTGCCTCAGTACACACTTTTCCGACTAGAGCAGCAGAATGCTTTAAGAAGCCACAGAAGCATACAAGAATAAATAGATACGAAAAGATTACTCAAATGCTCTGCAAAATTCAGACCAGCAATTCTCTCATTCATATCCAAAATTGATTACAGTATGACTTGATAGTCGGTACATCAAGGACTTGCTTAGCTCAAAGCTTCACTCACACATACACACAAGAGTTCACCAATCAATGCTACTCGTCAGAAACTGCAACTTTAACTCACCACGACGCCAATGCCTAAGAATCCAAGTCAGCCAAGATTAATTTTACAGGAGGGTCAGCATAGTCTCCAGACGCTAGGCAGCTCACATGATTACTGTGTGTATCGACAAGTTCAATTCTACTCCTTTTTTCCTGCTACAAGCCGGGTAGCAAACGGGCGTTTTGGATTTTGCGGCGAGTGCGTTTTACGCTCTTTCTCGTGCCGGAATTGCAGTACATGAGCTTCCTTTTTAGGCTCATCTGCTTTACTTTGATTTTATTGAAAATGCCCTTTATTTACTTAAACCCTTACTTAGGACCAGGTGTGGATGTAGTGTAACTATGCCGTACACATCTTAACAAGGTTTTTGCTGCCTAGCTAGATGGAGACTCTGCTGACACTCTTGTAAAATTACTAATGACTGAAAGGGATTGAAAGAACACTAGAAATCTTAGTGATTAAGTGCAGAACCTAGAGATGCAAAGATTAAATGAAACTCATGTGTGAATGGTTTAGGAAGGACTAGCTTAACTCACCCACACGGACTCAAGAAAGGAATTGGTTCCTCTGCTTTGCTTCCTCTGATGCAATTTCTTCCTCTGCTTCGATCACCCGTGCACTGCAGTCATCCGTGGATTTGCATCGCTTGAGCAAAGTCCCGTCGACGAGCCATCTCGAGGAGGCGAGCTTGATAACGCCATGCGTGCTGTCTTGCTTGGAGCAGCTCCTCAGGGGACTTGGTCACGTCGGAGTGATGGATCCAGGGGTCGTTGAACTGCACGGTGTCCGTCATCTGCTCCACCTTTCGCCGGGCCTCTGCTCTGCTGCGCTCGATCTCCTGCCGACGGCTGGCCTCTTCTTTGGAGGCAGAGCGAGCCTTGTCGAGGCGAGCCATGGTGAGGCGAGCGTTCGCGATCAGTTCGCGCATGCTCATCTGCGGCTTGGATTGCGTCGCGGCAGCCGGAGATTCGGCGACCTGGTTCTTGATTGCGGAGGAGTGGAGCGGATCCTTGCCGCTGCTGGGAGACGGAAGCGTGCTGCCGTTCTTGATGTTGGCGGGGACGGCGACATGGAGCTCGCCCCCGGAGCAGGCACCGCGTACGCGCTTCGCCGGCGGCGGGCCAGGGCGCTTTGGCTTCTTGGCAGCCGCGGGGTTGGCCATCAAGGCGGGGTTGACGCGCACGCGGGAGGAGCAGGAGTGCAGGTCGGCGGCGCTACGGCGCGGGAGCAGAGACGGCGGGAGCAGCGTGGTGCCGGCCATGGTCGCGGCCGCGGAGTTGATCGAGGAGCAACGACCCGGCGTTGGGAGAGAGAGGAAGATGGATCGAGGGAGGCTGATCGGTGGGCGAGGTCAATGGATCGGGAGTTGGGGGAAACGGGGCGATCAAGAAAGAAAGAAGAGACGCGGGAGAGTAAGAAGTGGCGGCAGCAATTTGAATCCGAGTCGAAGTCGTCCCAGGAACCTTTTTTGAATCCGAGTATAAGATGAATCTTTCCATCTTTCCAACTATTAGCACTAATGAATCCGAGTAGTATAAGAAATCGAAACGCGCACTAATGGCTTCTGATTACTATGTGTCGTTGCTTACGTCTCTCTGCTTCAGTTCAGAGTTCAGAGTTCAGAGTTCTATGGCGCACACACACACACACACAAAGAGGACCGCCTGCAGTTCAGAGTTCTTATATTGTACACTACCTGAGCATGGATCTTCAGGTGCATCAAGGTCTTTTTTCAATCCAGAACAGCGCTTATTTGGAGATCCTCCACCTGCTGCATGCTGCACAACCGCCATGGATCATTGGGGAGGCCATCGAGGTCGACCTCGCTCTTGAGGAAACACACCTCCTCCCCCCAAGTCCCCGCGCCCTGTTCAGTGTTCATTGTCTTCATTGTAATGGCCGCATCTCGCTGCTGTCGTTCAGTGTTCAGTGATTGGATGTACATCAGTGATAGGATGGAAATTGCAGCATTTTACCCTCGAACTCGAATTCTTCTGCAACATCTTGCTCTGTGCTAGTGCGCTTTGTGAAAATTCCCCCATTCCCATTCTGTCGCTGTACTGTAGTTTTCTGCCCCCAATCGATCGCGTTGGCTTCAGCGTGCAGTAGTGCTTACCTGTTTGTATGTTCCTGCACTAATTCTATGTACTCCCTCTGTAAAGAAAAATAAGAATGTTTAAATCACTAAAATAATGATCTAAATGCTCTTATATTTCTTCATGTATGAACCATGGAAGCAGTATAAATGAATAGGAAACACCCTGCATCAGATATAACCGTTGTACTTCGAGTGGATCAACATTGTCAAGACTCAGGAGTGTCATTGCTTTGAGTGCCTGTCGATTTCTTGACATGCTTTATTGGCTACTCAGAGTTCAGTTTCTATGAAAAACAACAAACACCCACTTTGTACATTGGTATTTGTCATTAGATTAAAGAAATACAACAATACTTTCTTGACATGCAGTCTGTAGATTCCTTATGCATGTAGTTCCAGCCTTCCAGGGGTCATCAAACATTTCTAGAGAATATGTTTAACTCAGCCTAATAGTACCTTTCCTCTTCGAAGACATGATACGGCGTCAAAATCTTACCATTAATTCGTCCTGCAAGTAAACACATTGAGGCCTAAACTTTTACTAATCTAGTAATCCTAGATATGCAAGGTGAAACGATTTCAATTCCATTGCCTGTGTAGGTCAATGCATCTCTGAGTTTCCAGCGAAAAAGACAACAGAGATATATTTTTAAAATATAAGAAAATTTTAAACAGAATTTTAAGACAAATCACAGCACACATTTTACCACGAGTGAACAAATTTCCGTACATTAATTTACACTTGCTTTTATTACTTACACCTGTTCTGGCTGCAAACAAACTAATGTCCTTTACAGAGGAAAAGGAATCGGCCACCCCAGGATCTACAAAACATGTACAGAGCAATGCTGATCTTTCCATTTCTGAGCGTGTCAAAATGTGCACTCCTTATTTCTCTACAGGAGAAAGCCGAAAAGCTGCAGATGATATTGAAGGTATAGAGGAGGAAGAAGAATTGCAATACCTGTGGACGTTCCAGCGTTTCTCATTGTAGTTGAGTTGATATTGAATGAAGCTATGTACTAGTTTTGATTTTGAATGCACTGTAGTAATTCCCTTAACTCAGTGGATTCATGTCAATGAATATGTTAATTAAATGAAGTAAACACTATCGCCGTCAAGTATTAACTTTCTCTGCAGTGTGACATGAAACTGGTCTGGCATATACATCAATTGTACTGAACAAAATTTGCACCAGCTGCAAATTCAGACAGCAAGTACACATGAGCTATTGGCAACAATGATGCATGTATGCATCAGGATTTAGGAGTAAACTTTTCTCCTGGAAAATAGCAGTCATATGTAACTGTTCAAGCACAGAAGTAATCTTCTTGGTGGGATCTGTTATTCTCTTGGTGGGATCGTGTGCCTGTCATAATTCATGAAAAGAAAATGTTATTAGGAGGGAACATACAACATATTGAAAAAATAGAAAGAGATCTGGTGCTGCTTGCATACATGAGCTTTTTGGTGTCCTCCTGATACGACAAACAAATTCTGTATTGTTGAGATGTAAACTTTTTCTTCTGAAAAACAACACTCTCTTGGAAGTTGGAACAGTTCGAGCGCAAAAGCAATCTTCTTGGTGTAATTGTGTGCCTGATATTATTCATGAAAAAATGTTAATAGGAGGGAGCATAGATCAGATGAAAACATAGAAAGAGATCTAGTGACAGATGTTTGCATTAATCAGATCCAACGCTTTTACATTTACGAAAATCCCTTGCATTAATGGATCAATTGTGAGGATAATCCCCTAATAGTTTGTAGGGTAGGAACTATTTTCAGTACCGTCACACCGGCCGTGATGGCTAGTATTTTGAATGTCTTGCTGGAAGTTTTGCCTTGAGAATTCGAGACAAATGACTGGTGATGCCCAAATGGAGGCAAAGATGGGTGTTGGTGTAGCTGGCCAAGTTTTAACCGTTCAAGATGATCAGACTATCTTTTAACTGGGATGGTAGTTCGTTTAACTGTTGATGGAAAGTTCTATTTAGTTAACATCAATATTAACCAAGAAGTTCAGAGATGCTACAAGTCAGACAACCAGAAACAGGACTGTTTTGTGTCTGCATCATCTTGACGTTGCAAGCTATGCTAAAAGTAGGTAAAGCCACAAGATTCCTACAGAGGAAGAAGAATTGCAATACCTGTGGGCCTTGCCAACGTTTCTCATTGTAGTTCAGATGATTTTGAATCAAGCTGTGTACTAGTTTGAATTCAGATGATGCATCATGCATTCTAGTTCCCTTTCCTCAGTGGATCAATGTCAGTGAATATGTTAAATAAATGTATTAAACACCATTGCCGACAAGTATTGATTTTCTCTGCAGTGTGACATGAAACTGGTCTGGCATATATACCAATTGTACTGAATAAAATTCGCAGCAGTTGCAAATTTCAGACAACATATCTGTTCTTCTCCAGGAAAATAGCAAATACACCAATTGTTCTGAATGAAACATGCTTTTTGGCGCCTTCCTGATGCGACAAATAAACTTCTCTAGACGGAGCACACATATCTGTTCTTCTCCGGGAAAATAGCAGTAATCTGGAATAGTAGTTCAAGCACAGAAGTGATCTTCTTGGTGGGATCATCACATCCAATGCTTTTACATAAAAAAACATACTACAACAGACTGAAAACATAGAAAGAGACCTGGTGCCACTTGCATACATCAGATCCAATGCTTTTACATAGAACAATTCCTTGCATTAAGTGATCAATTGTGATCATAATGCACACTAACTAATGGGCAAATTAAGAATCTCACTCGCACTACTGAAAAACATGCCAGCGAAATACTCACACTTGCAACCAAGACTACACTAGTGACTCTGCTTCCTCTGCTCAGCTAAAGAAACACTAGCACTGCAGAGTGCAGACTCTGCTTCATCTGCTTTGCTCAGCTTAGCTATGTAAGACTACCAACAAGGCCGCACTGCTGATGATTTCTTGCTCTGATTCGATCACTTGAGCACACATCCGTGGATTTACATCGCTTGAGCAAAATCCCGTCGACGAGCCATCTCGATGAGGTGAGCTTGATAACGCCATGCGTTTTGTCTTGCTTGGAGCAGCTCCTCAGGGGACTTGGTCACGTCGGAGGGATCGGTCCACGGGTCGTTGAACTGCACGGTGTCGGCCATCTGCTCCACCTTTCGCCGGGCCTCCGCTCGGCTGCGCTCGATGTCGCGCCGACGGCTGGCCTCTTCCTCGGAGGCAGAGCGAGCCTTGTCGAGGCGAGCCATGGTGAGGCGAGCTTTCTCGATCAGTTCGCGCATGCTCATCTGCGGCTTCGATTCCGTCGCGCTCTCCGGAGATTCGGTGACCTGGTTCTTGATGACGGCGAGCTTGGTTCTTGGATCCTTGCTGCTGCTGGGACACGGAAGCTTGCTGCTGTTCTTGATGTTGGTGGTGACCGCGACATGGAGCTCGCCCCCGGAGCAGGCACCGCGTACGCGCTTCGACGCCGGCGGCTGCCCGTCGCGCACGGACACGGGCCGCTTTGGCGTCTTGGAAGCCGCGGGGTTCGCCATCAAGGCAGGGTTTAGGCGCACGCGGGAGGTGGAGGAGTGCAGGTCGGCGGCTGTGGCGGCGCTACGGCGCGGGAGCAGAGCAGGCGGAAGCAGCGTGGTGCCGGCCATGGTCGCGGCCGCGGAGTCGCGAGAGCAACGATCCGGCGGCGGAAGGGAGGATGAGGATGCCAATCAGATTCAGATGGATCGGCAATTGGGGAGACGGGGCGTGCAAGGAAGAGGAGACGCGGCAACCAGGAGTTTATCTGTCCATGGTTTGAATCCGAGTTTACCTCGAAAGCGCGGGGATTTGGACATTTACTGTGCTGACGCTATCTTTCCAACTTGTTTCAGCAACAAAGCAACGACAACAACACTTGATGGGATTGGATAGACTTTGACGCTTCACGAATTTCATGAATCAGAGGAAAGCTAGCAGTAGCATTTGAGGCTCACGGCTGCAGGTTCAGTCTCCACAATGATTCTTCCTCTGAAAACCACAGATAAGGCAGACAGGCCAGCCAGGATGGCTGTTGCTTCAGCGTCTTCCACACTTCTGCAAGCCTCAATCTGCCTGCAAATGATCTCTGAGATGCCAAGCCCTCCACAATAACAGTAAGATTTTTGCCCTCATTTCGCCCGGACGGGTGTCAAGCAGAACCTGCAACCAATCAACCCCTGTATATCTGAACTTTGACTCACTTGGCAACATCCAAACTTCTCTCATGGACTGTCTCAATGCTTTACCTTCTCTTTGGTGCAGACTAGAACCGCATCATCTCTGAGATGCCAAGCCCTCCACAATAACAGCAAGAAGCGCCCTTTAACAGAAAAAATAGTGCTCCAGTTTGTCCAAAAAATTGTCACTCCAGTTCATCTAAATTCCGTTTGATTATTCATGTAAGAAGACATGCAAACAGCTCATTATTATTACTTTCTTTAGACAAGGGTTCAACATGACACATGTTTTTGGAGCCATCCTGGTGCGACATGGAAAATTATGTATCGTTGAGATGTAAATTTTCTCTAGGGAGCATACATGTTTGTTCTTCCCCTGAAAGTACTACTCCCTCCGTTTCAAATTACTCGTCGTGGTTTTAGTTCAAATTTGGAACGGATGCAGTAGTCATTTGGGATAGTTCAAGCACAAAAGCAATCATTTTGGTTGAATCGTGTGCATCTTAGGGCGTCTCCAAAGTGGACCCTCAAATCGCCCGTACACGTCTGGATCGAGCTTTCCAGATGCACTTTGCCATCCAACGTTGTCTTGCATCGGTCCGCGGACCAATCTGCGCGTTCGTTCCCGCAAATCGGAAGCAAACCAGGTGGGCTTTGCAAAGTACGGACATCCGCCACGTACGACTCCGGCACCCCGTCCCACCCAAAACCACACCTGGACCCGCATCTCCATCTCTGAATTCGGTTGCTGAACATGTGGTTCGTTCTTCACAGACAGCTTTTATGCAAGGTAGACACATCCTAGACGGAGTTGTTATCCTTCATGAAACTGTCCATGAATTACATAGAAAAAAGTTGAATGGGGTCGTACTTAAAATAGACTTTGAAAAAGCTTATGACAAAGTCAAATGGCCCTTTCTTCAACAGACTCTCAGAATGAAAGGATTTTCTGCAGAGTGGCGCGCAATGATCCATAGCTTTGTTTCAGGAGGCAGTGTTGCCATTAAGGTCAATGATGACCTTGGCCACTATTTTCAAACGAAGAAGGGATTGCGACAAGGTGACTCGATATCGCCCATGCTATTCAATATAGTGGCGGATATGCTAGCAGTCATGATTGAGCATGCCAAGGCTGATGGACAAATTGATGGGGTAGTAAATCATCTAGTTGATGGTGGCCTCTCCATACTTCAGTATGCCGACGATACAATTCTCTTCATGGATCATGACCTCGAGAAAGCGAGAAATCTGAAATTAATTTTATTAGCATTCGAGCAACTCTCAGGTCTTAAGATCAATTTTCATAAAAGTGAATTGTTTTGCTTTGGCGAGGCCCAAGACGAGGCTCACCTGTATGCCGAACTGTTCGGATGTGGGTTGGGCCAGTTTCCGATCACATATTTGGGGATACCGATACATTATCGGAGACTTACAAATGCTGAATGGAAACACGTCGAGGAGAGGCTGCAAAAAAGACTTAGCAGTTGGAAAGGTAAGCTGCTGTCTCTAGGAGGAAGATTGGTCCTAATAAACTCAGTACTAAGTAATATGGTACTATATATGATCTCCTTCTTCCAGTTGCCAAAAGGAGTTTTACATAGATTGGATTATTTCCGATCACGATTCTTTTGGCAAGGAGATAGCGAGAAAAAGAAATATCGATTGGCTAAATGGAGTGTGGTTTGCCGTCCCAAAGACCAAGGCGGGTTGGGCATTCATGACCTTGAGGTTAAGAATAGGTCCCTACTCGGCAAATGGTTGTTTAAATTACTAACGGAAGATGGTGTATGGCAAACCCTCCTCAGACGGAAATATGTGGGCTCCAAGGCAGTATCCCAAGTATATTGGAAGCCTGGGGATTCTCACTTTTGGGCGGGTCTAATGGCTACGAAGAAATATTTCTTTTGCTATGGATCTTTCTCGATTAAGGATGGCTCGGAAATTAGATTCTGGGAGGATATGTGGCTAGGAAATGCCACTCTCCGGGAACAATATCCGGCTCTATACAACATTGTACGTCACAAGGGCGATACTACCGCCACGGTAATGGAATCATTTCCGCCAAATGTGACATTCAGAAGGGATTTATTTGGACCCAGACTACAATCGTGGAACATCCTGCTCCAGCGGTTGTCCACAGTGCAATTGTCACATGGGTCTGATGTATTCCGATGGAACCTACATGGGAATGGACAGTTCTCTGTAGAGTCTATGTATAGAGCGTTAATCCAGTCTGATGTGCCAGTTGATAATAACAAGAAGATCTGGAAGATGAAGATACCGCTTAAGAATAAAATCTTCGCATGGTATCTTCGTCGTGGAGTCATTCTTACTAAAGATAACCTTATTAAGAGGAATTGGCATGAAAGTCCGCAGTGTGTCTTTTGTCACCATGATGAGACAATAAAACATTTATTCTTTCAATGCAAATTGGCTCATTCTATTTGGTCGGTCATCCAAATAGCTTCTGGCTTGTATCCTCCTTATAGTGTTGCTAATGTATTTGGCAACTGGCTACATGGGATTGATCACAGGTTTAGAACCCTTCTCAGAGTGGGAGCGCTTGCCGTTATTTGGTCGCTTTGGCTCTGTAGAAATGATAAGGTTTTTAACGATAAAAGTACTTCTCTTATGCAGGTTATCTACAGATGTACCGGGACTCTTTGTTTATGGTCCTCTCTACAACGTGTGGAGAATCGAGACCTGTTTATGGTGGTGTGTACACGATTGGAGGCTACGGCGAGGGATACTTTTACCCAACATGGGTGGCAGCATGATCTTAGGATTGGCCTCCCTCCGCTTTAGGCGTTATACGGATACTGCATGTTTTCCTTGTATTTCGCCTTTATTTATTTATTTATTTTTTGAATGAGAGGATATTGTTTGGCTATGTGCATCTTAGCTATGCAGAGACCGGGTGTAATGCTTAAATCTTTTAAGTAATAAAGCGCCCCTTTTCGAAAAATCTCCATCTCTCCCCCCTTTCTTTGTATCCACTTCCTCCTAGAGACTCCGCCACTCTACCACCCCGGCTACCCGCAAGCCCTTTCCGGACCTCCACGACCTCTTTCGCTCCACCCGGTCGCCACACTTTGCCTACGCCACCATTTCACACCTCTCGTCCATTCACTGCGCAGGTATGATCCGCCCCTGCGGATGCCATCCGTAGGGGTCACCATGTCAGACAAGTGTTTGGTCAAGTGCTTGTGTTAAATTTTTGACATTTGTTGTCCCTTCTTTGAAGAAATAGATTCATACATGGAGTACATCTACTAGCACTACGTTGAGTCGTCCGACGACTCATCAGGCGAGGAAGATTATACGGATGAAACCGTGATGGTGCAGGCGGTCCTTGTAGACGCGGAGCGTGCGGAAGAGCATGTTCTCAATTTCAAAGGACCCATCAAGGGTCAACGAGTGCTGAATCGGAACAGGGCAAGAGGGCATTTGACATTGATGAGCGACTGCTTTGCCCCTGATGCCCTATCCGTGGATAATTTCGCCAGCGTTTTCGGATGCGAAAAAATGTGTTTGATCGCCTCTACAATGGCATCCGGGCATGCGATGACTACTTCATCTTGAAGAAGAACATCGTAGGAAGAACTAGATTCTCTAGTTACCAGAAGTGCATAGCTGCATTGCGGATGCTTGCCTATGGCACAATCGCAGGTGGAACAAGTACCTTCAGATGTCTGAGAGCACATGTGGAGGTGCCATGGTGATGTTTCCTATTATGGTTGTAGGGATGTTTGGACCTCGGTACCTGAGAGAACCAACTGTCGCAGACACCGAAAAGCTCATGACAATGTTCGAAGCAAGAGGGTGGCCATTATGCTCAGATCTTTTGATTGCATGCACTAGAGATGGAAGAGTTGACCAAAAGCTCTACAAGGGTAATATCAGGCCATGTTAAGAAGTCCATCATCATTCTTGAAACAGTTGCATCACATGACCTCTGGATTTGACATGCTTTCTTTGCCATGCCCGGGTCTCACAATGACATCAATGTGCTCCAGCGGTCTCCATTTGACATATTAACTGAAGGACAAACTCATCGGTACAACTATACTGTTAATAATCATGACTGCAACATGGGCTAATATCTAGTTGACGGTATCTATCCTTCATGGGCGACGTTCATCAAGGTCATCTCTGAGCCAGTTGGTCAGAAAAGAGCTCACTTTGCCCAAAGACAAGGAGATAGAGAGGATGTGGAGCATTTGGAGTGCTCCAAGCCAGTTTTGCAGTGGTTTTTGGACCTGCTAAAACAATGGGATCCGAAGATCTTGTGGGAGGTGATGGCATGTTGTGTGATCATACACAACATGATTGTGGAGGATGAGGGTGAAGATGTCGTCAGAGGTCTGAAATTTGAGAACATGCATGATCCTATCCAACTTCCAAATCAGAATCCGGGAACGTTTGATGAGTTTTCCCAAATGCATCAAAAAAATCGCCATCAACCAACTCATGAGCAACTTAAGAAAGATTTGATTGAACATCTGTGGGCTGTTAAAGGGGCAACTAGAAAATATGTGAGTCGAATTCATGTTTGAACTATTTTACATTTGGACTACTGTCACATTTAAATATTTTCACTCATAGTAGATTTCATATGCTTTTTGAGTGTTGCGAATTTAAAAACAAAATAACAGCGGGCGTTTGTGGGACATGGTTAGATGGCAGGTTCCTGTATCACTGCCCGCGGATGAGTCTGGACCGGTCCTCTAACAAATGGTGTGTCCGTTTTGATGGCTGGTGTTGGAGATGCCCTCATTATCCATCAAATATTAATAACAGGGAATATATATCATATGAAAGCATAGAATGGAGTCTAGTATTCTAGATTCAAAGTTTTGACATATACCCAAATGCGTTGCATCAATGGATCAATCGTGATCATAGTTCACACTAATTAATGGCAAAATTAAGAATCTCACTCGCACTGCTCGAAAACATGCCAGTGAAATATTCCTAGACACCTGCAATTAAGGTTACATAGTTGACTGCTTGTACAGTTTATCCGTCTCTTCCTCTGCTTTGGTGAGATATAATCTATTTATTTTGAGTATAAAAGAGGTTTCACCCGCATTTCCATTGATAGAAATCATTAGAAATCCATCTTACATGCAGGAAAGTTACTGCAGCACACTGTCACAGCAACTAACAGCAAGAAGCTGGGACGCAGCTCCCACCCGTTTCCAACATCCAGCGCAATCAAGATATATACATCATCAGGAACAGCATCGACTGACTTGATATTACATAAGTTTCAAGTTTAAGTGGGGGCCCGGGAAACAACAGTCAGAACAAAGGGAGGAACACAATAAAAATCAAAACCTGAAGTTACTTGGTGCAGGCAGCGAGTGAAGATCGTCAGGCAGCTAGAAGAACAACCTTTAGCAGGGCCCCTTGACAGCTTCTTCTCCATTTCCTTCAGCCATCATCAGTGATTTGAAGTGTTCCGGGGCGCCATCCTCTAGCAGCATTGAAAACCTCACTTGTAACCCGCTCGAGCAACCTGATTTTTCTGTAGAATCGACCAGGAATTGGTTGGTCAGCTAATTGGTAAGCAAGGCTCCAACATTTCACCGGTAATTAAGGCCACGCCGGGGACATGCTCATCTCCTCCTTGGATCAGTCCAGCACACGGCCGTGGGCGCATCTCCGCTTCGGCGCAGCATCGTCCGTTTCACGTCGACGACCAGTCGACCACGAGCCATGGCGATGAGTTGAGCTTGCGCGCGCCATGCTTCCCGCCTTGCTTCGAGCAGCTCCTCCGGGGACCTGGTCACGTCCGCGGGATCGGTGTACGGATCGTTGAACTCCACGGTGCCCACCATCCGGTCCACCTTCCGCCGGGCCTCCGCTCTGCGGCGCTCGATGTCGCGCCGACGGATGGCCTCCTCTTCTTCGGCGGCAGGGCGCGCCTTGGCGACGCGAGCCTCCTCTACGAGCTCGCGCATGCTGCGGCCGCTGACCGCGGGTGGGTGGCCTGGTTCTTGATCACGATGGCCCTGCCGCCACTGGGACACGGAAGACTGTTGCTCTTGATGCTGCCGGCGGCCGCGACATGGAGCTCGCCGCCGGAGCAAGCGCCGCCGGCAGACAGAAGTTTGCCTAGACTGCGAACCTCGCTGCACCTGTACTTCACCTGTTTCTAATAAAATTCGGCCAATGGACCTTCGATGGGAAGCCCAAACGGAGGAAGGCGAGGCGGCTGGATCGGGGGTCCGGGAAGGAAGAAGCCAAGAGACGCGGGAGACAGAGCGGGGGCGGATTTTGATTTGATATCGCGATCCAATCCGAGTGAGTTCGGAGTTCCCGTGTGTCGAACTGACGCGCTGGGATCAGAGCATTTACCTCGATGACGTCATATTTCCTTCTCTCTTTTTTGGGGCGACGACGTCATATTTCCAACTAGCGACCTCTCGAGCCCAAAGCAGTTGCCTGCTTGCTTTGTTCCGAAGAAAATTTTATGGATATTACAAGCTCAAGCTCAAGTACAACATAGTAGTACTCCCTCCGTTTTTATTTATTCGCGTATTGGCTTTCTCTCGAGTCAAACTTTATAAACTTTGATCAAGTTCATAGTAAAAAACATTATTAACATCCACAATATAAATCAATGTCATTAGAATCAAATCAAAGCTTTGGCGGAAGTCAAATTTTATAAAGTTTAACTAAATTTATCGAAAACAATATAAACTTGATCTGGGTTACACCTAATCGGGTGGCCCTGGACTTGTTTGTTATGTACGAAGGAGTGGTGAGTCCACTTTAGATTGTTTTCGATAAAACTGGTCCAACTTTATAAAGTTTGACTTAGGCCAAAGCTAATATGCGGAGTAAATAAGAACAAAGTGAGTATATGCTAAAGGGAAGCCAAGCAATTACACGCAACTTCCTTTATTAGACCAACTCCAATAGCTCCCTTAAGAAACTTCCCGCAAAACTGGTTTGATGGGATGACTGTAAAATTTAGGGGAAGTTGTCCGAGAGCAACTTTTGTCCCATAAACTTCTTCCCCTATATCCATTTTTATTTTATTTTTAATTGAAAAATAGATTATGGCCTAGGACCCGCCAGTCAGTGCCACAAATGATGCCACCGGCATGGGGCGGCTGTTGGGAATCATAGTAGAAAACAAAATTAAATAAATCATCCTATGCAAAACTAAACCAGGATCACTATAGAGGTGTGAGTACAAAGTTAGATCTAATCTTACCAACAATGGGTTGCAGCGGAAGAAGAGTTGGTGAAGATCGTTCTTAAAGTCCCTCAAATAAGAATCAAACGCATGATCTCTCTACTTATTGCACATGTACTATTGTAGTAGAGCTTCGCTGTCCAGAGCTAAGAACCGCTGAGAAAACTAGAGGGAGAGGTAGCTTAACGGCGTCGACGTCTAGATCAACTAGACGCACTAGTAGAAAAACCCCCATTCGTCCTGGTTCGTGAGTGCCATTTATCCCGGTTCCCGAACCGGGACTAAAGGGTCGTTACTAAAGCCCTGTCCCTTTAGTCCCGGTTCGCCCAGGAACCGGGACAGATGGGGCTCCACGTGGGCGCTGTCGCTTGCCCAGGCAGGGGGCCTTTTGTCCCGGTTGGTGCCACCAACCGGGACCAAAAGGCTTTCACGTGTCAGCATTTCAGGGGCTGTGTTTTTTTTTTCTGAGGGGGGGGTGGGCGGGGGGTTGGGGGGGTTTTGTAGGGTTAATTTAGGGGTTTCATATATTGTGTTAGCTAGCTAATAGAGAGAAGTGTCCTCTTTTATCTTCGTGCTTGGTCGAGGCTACGTATAGAGAGGACTCGACACGCTAGCTAGCTAGTAAGCAAATGAAGGAAACTATTAAGTACAGAAGATCGTCATGAACATATACAGAGAGAAGTGATCGACCTCTCCTTCTCTCCGAGAGATTGGTCGAACAACAAGTTTTCGTATATCTTACGTACTGGCTACATATTAAACCCATTAACAGTCGCGCGGAAGGAGCGCCCGCTCGCGTATGCCACGTCGATGGTGTTGGTTGGGCAGGAAAGATAGAAACCGTGATGAAAATAATAGCGAGAGAAAAAAAGGATCGCGATTGGGCCCTCTCTTCCGCTTCCCTTACCTTCTCCCTCTCCCTCTCCCTCGTCTGCCGCCGCCACCACCACCGGCGACCTCCTCCATGGCTGACACACCACCCCCTTCTCTTCCCCCTTACCTTCTCCTCATCAGCGACCTCCTTCCCTCCCCCTCGCCCCAGATCGAAGAATAGGCCCGGATGCGACGCGGGCTCAGATCCAGCACGCCCACAACACTGCTTTTGCTAGAGGACGCCATGGAAAAGGTGCTCTGGCCCTGGTACTGCAGCCATGGAGAGGTGCCCTCCCATCTTTATGTGCGTGTTTGTTGGATGGTGAGAAAAGATAACTGGATCAAGAGCTACTTCGATGCCATCCTCGACATCGGCAAGTCAGCCGATGGTGATCGCCCCTCCCTGCTTCTCCTCAATCATGCCCACTTCTCCCTGGCTGCCTACTCCGTCAAGGAGATCATCCTCGATGCACAAATCCCAGCCTTTTGGATTTCTCGTTTTTTCTTCCAATTTGACTAAGCTTGTTCTGAGTCTCTTTCTGTGTTTCTCTTCTTATTCTTCAGGGACTGAAGGTGGCGTATAGGACCAAGGAGAGGAGCAGCGGGCCAGGAGGTCTGACCCTCCCCTATGCCCCCATGGCCATGGTTTGTACTTTCTCATGTCAGCTTTTTGAGAGCTCTCTTTTATTCCTGCCGAACTGCACATTAATTTATTTATTTGGATATGCTTAGTGGTCGTTAACAATCAGAAATCTCGAGGTCGCGGCAGAATATGTTTTGCAAAATGCATCAGATAGAGCCCTCAAAGATAAGGACAATAATGCTCAAGGATTTGTTGTGGGTTCTGCAACCTATTTATCTTCTGCTTTTCAATTATATTTTCTGCCATTTACTTTTAGACTCATTCTCATTCTCTATCTAAATATGTAGGGGCAATGAAATCATATTTGTTCTCTGGGGTTATTGTGTGGATGAATTTGATGTTGAGAATGTCCGTTCTGTTGGCGAAAAGGCCCCAGTTATTGGGATATTTCTTTTTTTAACACAATTATTGGGATATTTCTGAGCACACTGCCAATACACTTTCAAGGTCCTTATTTTAACCATGATTTGCGTCATCTCAAAATGCAGGTGTGTACTGGGCATTCTACTTTGTTATTCCTCTTTAATAAGCACATTATGGTACTGATGGTTATTGACCTATGGAAATGAGATTATTGAACTGTTACGCCAACTGTTTCTTACACGGCTTTCCATCATTGCCAAGCAGAAGTATGCATCTTGCAACATTTCCTTGCTTTTAGAATTGTTTGTACTGAAAACCAGGACCTAAACTGGTGCTACTGGCCTACCTTTTCTTCAGGGAATGCCCAGCAGACCTGGAAGATGGTATCCGCAGTTTGATTATTGCAGCCCCAATGGTGCTCTGAACGCAGTCAAATGTGCGACCTTTTTTACAAGAAGTATGGGAAAGATTTCGTTGCTGCTGCAGTTGACATATGCCCAAATGTTTGTGTATTTCATTTCTTTTTCTGCAAAGCCATTTGTTGTCACTACTGCATGTATTTTATGCTCACTATTGAAATCAACGATGTCCTTCTGAAGGTAATTGAGAAGTTGTCAGTCAATAAGCCGTGTAGGCAATTTAAGTTGGAAGTTCTTAAGGATATAGCAAAGGAGCATCAGATAGATTGGGATACGAGCAAGGCTGAGCAGGAACTTCTTAAACCTGCTGAAGAGCTGATTTATGTAATACTAAAACTGCAATGCCACATACTTCTGTTTTACATTGTGTATAGTCTTTGAGCTAATAGGCTTTAACTTCTGAGCAGCAAGTATGGAATTTGGCAAGTTATTGTGTCTCTGCAAGGCTTCTACTCGCAATGGAGTTGTTTGCAGCATTTTGAAATCAAGTTTCTATATATAATACACACATCGTGTTTGTGATTGCTAATTCGGTCATCCTTTTGAACAAAAAAGGCACCGGAAGGGGTGGCTTGCTGGCACCGCCCATGAACATCTCAGGCAGAGATATCCGATACAATCTTACGTTTGTTTACATTCTCCATTTAATGATATATGCATGTGTAACGAACCAGTTATATTTGTTTATAAGAATTTTACATGAGTATTCCTACACATAGATGAATATCCTCCTGATGCTAATCAAGGATTCGATATTCCATAAGCTTTGGTTAACTTGTGTGAGTTAATTCTAGGAGAAGATAACTTGCAACAGATCCAATGTTTGTCTCACATATACTAGAAAACTTTCAAGGTAAATATATGATATTTACTACCTTGAGAGTTTTAGATATTCTTCTTTTATCTTCTCATTACAATATTATTATGTGATGCAGGAAGATAATGTGATGAAGTCATACACAGAAGTGTTGATTGTTCCCTTGATCCTTGACAGCGCATCCTCACCTCACAGGACTCGCGGCTCAAGCCGTCGTTGTTGTGCTCCTGCGATTGTCCACTAACAGTATTTATTTTGCTTATTCATTGCGCCACAAGTATCTCTTGAAAAGTATTCTTGTACTCCTGCAATTAAAATTTCTGGATTTAGTGATGGCACTGTCCAAAACAAAGTTAGTTGTCAGCAATATCCACAGTTTTATTATTAATAGATTTGGGTTTATAGCATGGAAATAACACGTATGGCATTATTGTTCTCTGTTTATGGATCTTGCATTGGTTTGGTTGAATGATTTTGAATTTCCTTTATAGTATATATACATCAGTCAGTCAATTATTTATTAGTGGTAATCCGTAATTGTCACAGCAACATGCTTCATGTAAGGAGATCTTTCCACTCTGAGATCGTGTTTCAATCTTTATTTCCTCTTGCCTCTGTATCCTTGGTCTCTTGATAAGAGGTGTATGAATGTGGTTTAAAAAAATACCAAAAAATGTTTGATCAGTTGTCTGCAGCTATCGGTAGAGTTGTGATATATCTTTAACCATTGTCGCTTGTCTACACTGTCAGCGCGTTAACAACTACGGAAGTTTGATTAGTGCGCCCAATAACGCCTCAAGAGGCGCCACCAGGTGGCGCCCCAACAACTAGTATATCTATACAATATGTAAGATCTCTTACAATACCCTAACATATGAACTCAACTTCCACATGCATGGTGGTATTCTCCGGCTTTATTGATGACGTGGTCAAGAAAGAATCTAGCCAATTCCTCTTGAATTGCTCGCATGCGATCTTGTGGTAGGAGTTCATTCCGCATCTCCCACATCTAATTTGAATAAGGGGGCCAATACATATATATGAATGAAACTCAACAAAAATGATGGTAATAAAATAAACTTGTGAATATTTTTGCTTATGCACCTCATATTGTCTTTTAGAGTAGCCCCGCATATTCTTTGCCGTCGCGTTGTAGATGAACTCGCAGACGTAGTATCCACAATAATTATTCTCGGGTTCCTGCCACAAGCACTTTACGAGAAACAAAGGTAAATCAAACTGATAATGAAGCATTATAAATGGCATTGATGAAAGTAGCTAGACTCAACGGAAGATGTGCGGAACTAGCTAGCTAGTAGTACTTACTTTCAAAAATTTCCATCGCAGATCCCGCGGCAGTCCCGAAACTTGTGCGGTGAATAATTTCCAAACCCTGCGAGACAAAGAAAACAATTACTTGATATCACGAAATGAACAAAGTTGCCGATATGGTGCGATAATGATCGATTTAACTTACTTCTCGAGCATTTTAGACATGTCCGCATATTCCTCGCGATCTTTTCGTCTCGAGTCTAAGACTCTTACTAGTCCCTTCTCAAGCTTAATCTCTAGGAGAATATAGTGGAAACTACGCACACATGCATACAACTCACCAGTTACATTAATTACTATAACCTCGAGTAATAATTAAGGGAAACCGAATATGCACAAGACAGTAACACTCACTTGAAGTTGTAAGGAAAGAGTATTGTATCTTTGTTTTGATTTATTACCAACGATCGTAGCAAGTTCTCCTCGGTTTCTTCGGCATGAAATTTAACCGTAAATTCATCTATGAGATTTGTGTTAATGAACCCAATATCATACATTTCAGCTTTTCTGCATTCAACGATCTTCAATCTGCATAATATAGGGAGGATAATTATATATACATGCAATGAAAGAGTTGAGCTATATATAGAGACTTAATGACAGAAGTAGTACTTACAGATAGTAGCAAGTGACAGTTAATTTATCGAGGGCCTTTAGATTGAAAAACTTGAAGAACTCCTCAAATGGAACAGACAACTCCTCAATTCCAACAAGGTCGTGCTGGTCCCCTTTAACTTTCAGCGTCAAAGTATTGATTTTCTTCCCAGCTGACTGCTTTCTGCAGGTCTCCATGTACCAATCATGGAATCTTTGCATCATCGTTGTTAGAGTAGTTCCATCTTTGACAAGAGGCTTCCCGTACTCGTATTTGAATTCGTTCACCTCCATTATATCAAAATGTGCATCATCATAATCTCCAGGATTGGTATCGGGCAAGATCCCCGGATGATTAGCGACGATATCGCTAGACACCTTGAGCGGGGGGGGCACGATTGGTTTGCTTGTTCGGCGAGCTGGGGAATTTTTTTCCCAGTTCTTCGTTCTTGTAACCTTTTGTCACTGCAAGTACTTCCCGACCGCTTCGCTTCCTTATATGTCTTTTCAGTAATGCGCTCATAGTTGGTTTGCGGCGAAGACGGTGGTGGTTGCTGCAGGGCATCCAAAGTGTGCTTCTCTTTCACCGGATCTATCTTCTCCTCCAGAGGTGGATGTCTCTTAGATCTTTGCGTTGCGAAGTAGTCCTTCACTTGGGCTTGACAGATCTCCTCGTTTTCCTTCTCGGTCATCTCGTATGGTAACTTCTTCGGAGTCTTGAGAGATGGACTGAATCTGTATTGCCTCCCGCCTATACTGCTAGACGCCAGAGCAGGCCAAGCGGCTGCGACTTTCTTATTTACTTGCTTACGAGGAGGAGGAGAAGGACTAGGACGTGCGGGAGCAGCCGGAGCGGCGGCGGGTCTCTTCCGCCCTTGATGACGAGGCGGAGAAGGAGGAGGCTGGCTGGTCGGGCGCACCGGCGCAGGCGGAGTGCCGCCAAGCGCCGGAGAAGGAGGCGGAGTGCCCTGATCACTCGCCGGAGGAGCAGTAGGAGGAGGAGGCGGAGTGCCCTGACTCGTCGGAGGAGGAGGCGGAGGCATCCAGTTCGGAAGGTTGATGAGCTCCTTCCGCCATAGGCATGGAGTCTTCAAAGCAGAACCCAACCAAGTCTCCCCTTCACCGGTAGGGTGGTCAAGCACGAGCTCCTCAAATCCCTCTGTTATTTATTCCACCGTCACCCTAGCATATCCTTCTGGAATTGGACAACAGTGAAAAGTTGCGCCAGGTTCAGGAGGTCGAACAGAGCCGACAACCGCCTTGACTTTGTAGTTCTGCCATTGCGTCATAAGGTGGCAATGTTGAGACTCCGTGATAGCATCCACGGGGTAGCTAGCAGGAGCCATGAAGACAGGCTCCAGCTGAAGCAGCTCGGTGGAAGCCACGCTGCTTCTCCGCTGAGATGGCGGGGTAGCTTCGGGGGTAGCTTCGGTAGGTCGCTTGCTTCGAACTGCATCTCGTTCCTCTAGCTTCTGTATCCTTGTGTGCAGCTCCTGCAGTTCGCTCTGCTCCACTTTCCTCCTCCTCTCTTGGCATTTGTAACCGCCTGCGTCCGGAAACCCAGCCTTCCACGGAACGGAGCCTGGCGTGCCTCGTGTCCGTCCAGGGTGCTCAGGATTCCCGAGGGCCATTGTGAGCTTGTCCTTCTCTCTGTCTAGAACGAACGTCCCTTCCTGCGCTACGTTAATATAGTGCCGAAGCTTCGTGAGGGGTATTCGCAGTTGCTCCCTCGTCCAAATGCACTTCCCTGTTACAGGGTCCAAGGTTCTGCCAACCCCGAAGAACCAAGTCCGGCAACGGTCTGGCTAGTTCAATGTCTCTGGTTCGACCCCTTTATCAAGCAAGTCGTTCTCAGCCTTGGCCCACAACGGTCGGGCTTTGAGGTAGCCACCTGACCCCGTATGATGGTGATGCTCCTTCTTCGCAGCATTTATCTTGTTTGTCGCTGACATCTTCTTACTCCTCTCCGATGTCTTGTTGGCCACAAATGCGTCCCATTGATCTCTGAGCTTCTCAAATCGGCCGACGAATTCTGGTGTCTTTTTTTTGTCGACAAACTTTGCTTTCAGCTCATTCTTCCACCTCCTGAATAGATCTGCCATCTTCTTGAATGCAAAGGACTTGATCATTGGCTCCATAACTGGATTCTCCGGATCCTCCTCTTCCGGTAGGGTGAAATTTACCTTCAGCGCTTCCAAAGATCATCTTTCTGTCTATCTTCGACAAAAGAAACTTGAAGCTCTTCATCCTTAGGCTGATTCCATAGCTCGATGCTGATCGGGATCATGTCCCTAACAAGAACCCCGCACTGAGCAGTAAATGCCTCCTTGGTCCGGAGGGGTTCAATCGGTTGGCCATCGCACGCGATTGCTGTGATCGTGAACCTTTCATCTGAGCGCAACTTTTTCTTCGGGCCTCGTCTCTTTACCAAAGTTGTGCTCGATCCGGAGGGCTAGAAATAAGATGAAAGACGAGAGTTAATATGTGTAGATACCAAAACAATGAATGCATCAATTAGCTAGTCAGCACATGCTTAATTAATATATATACCTGGCCGGACTCTGTTCGGTCACCGGAGCCGTCATCACGAGCTCCTTCTTGCACCGACATTCAGTCACCGGAGCCATCATAATCATGTCCTTCCTCCTCCGTTGTTCGATAACCGTGGCCTGCTTCTTCACCCTCTCCTTCTAGACCATCGGTTTCGTTGAGATACGACATGACATCAGCTCCGGCTGCGATTATGTCCCCCAACACCCGTTCTGCTTCCTCGTCTCGGCCGTGCTCCATAGTTTCTGCAAATATTACAACATGGCAATTATTATACAAACATGCCAGATGGATATATTAGTGGCAAACGTAGACCTAGCTATAGCTATTCACAACAAGGAATTATATTAATTAATGGCCGCGACGCTTCTCTAGGGTTTGGTGTGGCCTCGGCAACACTTAAAGGGTTCGGGGTGGCCTCGACGACAACGCTCTTTTAACTTGGTAAAGGAGGGGGTATATCGACAACGATGACATACATACATGGAAAAAAAATGTTATCAGGGAGGGGGTATATCGACCCCCCTCATGTCGAAGTTATCGGGGAGGGGGTATCGACCCCCCCCCCTCATGTTGAATATATGTTGAACTGGAGGGGGACTCCTCCCCCCTTATGTCTGATGAGCCCATGAAACATTCATCGAACAAACTTAATACGAGTTTTAACAGAAAACATTCATCGAACAAAATTACAACAGAAAAAATTGACCAAGTTTTCATATATCATCATCATCATCTACTACAAAAAATTGACATATTCTTTGCATACGAACATACAAACATTTGCATATTCGACAATAATATCACCAAAAAAATTCTATGAAGTTAACATTAAAAATTCTAACCTTTTCATATTCCTAGAATCCTCAAACCCTCGACCCTCGACCCTCGAACCCTCGACCATATAGAACCCTCGAACCCTCACCCTAGAACCCTCGACCCTCGACCCCTCGAACCCTCGACCCCTTGACAACCCTCGCCCCTCGAACCCACGACTACCCTCGACCCCTCGGTGACCCTCGACCCTCCACCCTAGTTCCCGACCCTCGACTGCTCAGCGATCCTCGGAGAGTTGGTCGAGCGAGAGGGGGTTGATCGACGCTCGAAGAAGAAGAAATAGACTAACCTAAAATGCACTAACAACAACTAACCTAAAATGCACTATAAATCAACTAACCTAAATCAACTAACTCAACATATGAAGAAGGAAATGCTATCGGAGAGGGGGTATATCGACCCCCCCTCATGTATCTGCATACATACTGAAGGAAATATGCCCTAGAGGCAATAATAAAGTTATTATTTATTTCCTCATATCATGATAAATGTTTATTATTCATGCTAGAATTGTATTAACCGGAAACATGATACATGTGTGAATACATAGACAAAACATATAGTCACTAGTATGCCTCTACTTGACTAGCTCATTGATCAAAGATGGTTATGTTTCCTAACCATAGACATGTGTTGTCATTTGATTAGTGGGATCACATCATTAGAAGAATGATGTGATTGACATGACCCATTCCGTTGCCTAGCACTTGATCGTTTAGTATACTGCTATTGCTTTCTTCATGACTTATACATGTTCCTGTAACTATGAGAATTATGCAACTCCCGTTTACCGGAGGAACACTTTGGGTACTACCAAACGTCACAACGTAACTGGGTGATTATAAAGGAGTACTACAGGTGTCTCCGAAGGTACATGCTGAGTTGGCGTATTTCGAGATTAGGTTTTGTCACTCCGATCGTCGGAGAGGTATCTATGGGCCCTCTCGTTAATGCACATCATTATAAGCCTTGCAAGCAATGTGACCAAATGAGTTGGTTGCGGGATGATGCATTACAGAACGAGTAAAGAGACTTGCCGGTAACGAGATTGAACTGGGTATTGGATACCGACGATCAAATCTCGGGCAAGTAACATACCGATGACAAAGGGAACAACGTATATTGTTATGCGATTTGACCGATAAAGATCTTCGTAGAATATGTAGGAACCAATATGGGCATCTAGGTCCCGCTATTGGTTATTGACCTAGAATAGTTCTAGGTCATGTCTACATAGTTCTCGAACCCGTAGGGTCCGCACGCTTAACGTTACGATGACAGTTTTATTATGAGTTTATAAGTTTTGATGTACCGAAGTTTGTTCGGAGTCCCGGATGTGATCACGGACATGACGAGGAGTCTCGAAATGGTCGAGACATAAAGATTGATATATTGGAAGCCTATGTTTGGACATCGGAATGGTTCCGGGTGAAATCGGGATTTTACCGGAACACCGGGGGGTTACCGGAACCCTCCCGGGGGTTAATGGGCCTTAGTGGGCCATGAGGGAGAAGAGGAGGGCCGGCCAGGGCAGGCCACGCGCCCCCTCCCCCTAGTCCGAATAGGACAAGGAAGGGGGGGGGGCGGCGCCCCCTTTCCTCTTTCCCCTCCCCCCTTTCCTTCTCCACCAAGGCAAGAGGGGGGAGTCCTACTCCCGGTGGGAGTAGGACTCCTCCAGGCGCACCCCTAGGGGGCCGTCCGCACCTCCCCCCTCCCTCCTTTATATACGGGGGCGGGGGGCACCCCATAGACACACAAGTTGATCTACGGATCGTTCCTTAGCCGTGTGCGGTGCCCCCCTCCACCATATTCCACCTCGGTCATATCATCACGGAGTTTAGGTGAAGCCCTTCGCCGGTAGAACATCATCATCGTCAACACGCCGTCGTGCTGACGGAACTCATCTCCGGTGCTTTGCTGGATCGGAGGCCGGAGATCGTCATCGAGCTGAATGTGTGCTGAACTCGGAGGCTCCGTACGTTCGGTGCTTGGATCGGTCGGATCGTGAAGAAGTACGACTACATCAACCATGTTGTGCTAACGCTTCCGCTTACGGTCTACGAGGGTACGTGGACGAACACTCTCCCCTCTCGTTGCTATGTCATCACCATGATCTTGCGTGTGCGTAGGAATTTTTTTGAAATTACTACGTTCCCCAACAGTGGTATCAGAGCCTAGGTTTTATGCGTAGATGTCATATGCACGAGTAGAACACAAGTGAGTTGTGGGTGATACAAGTCATACTGCTTACCAGAATGTCATACTTTGGTTCAGCGGTATTGTGAGATGAAGCGGCCCGGACCGACATTACGTGTACGCTTACGCGAGACTGGTTTCACCGTTACGAGCACTCGTGCTTAAAGGTGGCTAGCGGGTGTCTGTCTCTCTCACTTTAGTCGAATCGAGTGTGGCTACGCCCGGTCCTTGCGAAGGTTAAAACAGCACTAACTTGACGAACTATCGTTGTGGTTTTGATGCATAGGTAAGAACGGTTCTTGCTCAGCCCGTAGCAGCCACGTAAAATTTGCAACAACAAAGTAGAGGACGTCTAACTTGTTTTTGCAGGGCATGTTATGATGTGATATGGTCAAGACGTGATGCTATATTTTATTGTAGAGATGATCATGTTTTGTAACCGAAGTTATCGGCAACTGGCAGGAGCCATATGGTTGTCGCTTTATTGTATGAAATGCAAACGCCCTGTAATTGCTTTACTTTATTACTAAGCGGTAGCGATAGTCGTAGAAGCAATAGACGGCGTAACGACAACGATGCTACGATGGAGATCAAGGTGTCACGTCGGTGATGATGGTGATCACG
Organism: Triticum aestivum; assembly: GCF_018294505.1. Lineage (NCBI taxonomy): Eukaryota > Viridiplantae > Streptophyta > Magnoliopsida > Poales > Poaceae > Triticum > Triticum aestivum. The sequence continues at coordinate 594,432,237 of NC_057813.1, forward strand.
ACGGTGCTTCGGAGATGGAAATCACAAGCACAAGATGATGATGGCCATATCATATCACTTATATTGATTGCATGTGATGTTTATCCTTTATGCATCTTATCTTGCTTTGATTGACGGTAGCATTTTAAGATGATCTCTCACTTAATAATCAAGAAGTGTTCTCCCTGAGTATGTACCGTTGCGAAAGTTCTTCGTGCTGAGACACCACGTGATGATCGGGTGTGATAGGCTCTACGTTCAAATACAACGGGTGCAAAACAGTTGCACACGCGGAATACTCAGGTCATACTTGACGAGCCTAGCATATACAGATATGGCCTCGGAACATGGAGACCGAAAGGTCGAACGTGAATCATATAGTAGATATGATCAACATAGTGATGTTCACCATTGAAACTACTCCATCTCACGTGATGATCGGACATGGTTTAGTTGATTTGGATCACGTAATCACTTAGATGACTAGAGAGATGTCTGTCTAAGTGGGAGTTCTTAATTAATATGATTAATTGAACTTAAATTTATCATGAACTTAGTCCTGGTAGTATTTTGCAAATTATATTGTACATCAATAGCTCACGTTGTTGCTTTCATATGTTTATTTTGATATGTTCCTAGAGAAAATTGTGTTGAAAAATGTTAGTAGCAATGATGCGGATTGGATCCGTGATCTGAGGTTTATCCTCATTGCTGCACAGAAGAATTATGTCCTTGATGCACCGCTAGGTGACAGACCTATTGCAGAAGCAGATGCAGACGTTATGAACGTTTAGCTAGCACAATATGATGACTACTTGATAGTTTAGTGCACCATGCTTAACGGCTTAGAATCGGGACTTCAAAGACGTTTTGAACGTCATGGACCATATGAGATGTTCCAGTAATTGAAGTTAATATTTTTAAGCAAATACCCAAGTTGAGAGATATGAAGTCTCCAACAAGTTCTATAGCTAAAAGATGGAGGAGAATCGCTCAACTAGTGAGCATGTGCTCAGATTGTCTGGGTGCTTGAATCGCTTGAATCAAGTGGGAGTTAATCTTCCAGATAAGATAGTGATTGACAGAATTCTCTAGTCACCATCACTAAGTTACTAGAACTTCGTGATGAACTATAGTATGCAAGGGATGACGAAAACGATTCCCGAGCTCTTCGTGATATTGAAATCGACGAAGGTAGAAATCAAGAAAGAGCATCAAGTGTTGATGATTGATAAGACCACTAGTTTCAAGAAAAGGGCAAAGGGAAAGAAAGGGAACTTCAAGTGGAAAGACAAGCAAGTTGTCACTCCTGCGAAGAAGCCCAAAGCTGGACCAAAGCCTGAAACTGAGTGCTTACACTGCAAAGGAAATGGTCACTGGAAGCAGAAATGCCCTGAATATTTGGTGGATAAGAAGGATGGCAAAGTGAACAAGGGTATATTTGATATACAGATTATTGATGTGTGCCTTACTAGTGTTTATAGTTGCCCCTGAGTATTTTATACTTGTTCGGTTGCTAAGATTAGTAACTCGAAACAGGAGTTACAGAATAAACTGAGACTAGTTGAAGAGGAAGTGACGATGAGTGTTGGAAGTAGTTCCAAGATTGATATGATCATCATCACACACTCCCTATACTTTCGGGATTAGTGTTAAACCTAAATGAATGTTATTTAGCTTTTGCGTTGAGCATGATATGATTTGATCATGTTTATTGCAATACGGTTATTCATTTAAAGTCAGAGAATAATTGTTGTTCTGTTTACATGAATAAAACCTTCAATGGTCATACACCCAATAAAAATAGTTTATTGGATCTCGATCGTAGTGATACACATATTCATAATATTGATGCCAAAAGATGCGAAGTTAATAATGATAGTGCAACTTATTTGTGGCACTGCCGCTTGGGTCATATCGGTGTAAAGCGCATGAAGAAACTCCATAAAGATGGATTTTTGGAATCACTTGGTTATGAATCATTTGATTCTTGAGAACCGTGCCTTTGGGTGAGATGACTAAAACTCCGTTCTTCGGAACAATGGAACGAGCAACAAACTTGTTGGAAATAATACATACTGATGTATGCAGACCAATGAGTATTAAGGATCATGGCGGGTATCCTTATTTTCTAACCTTCACATATGATTTGAGTAGATATGGGTATATCTACTTGATGAAACATAAGTCTAAAATAGTTGAATTCAAAGAATTTCAAAGTGAAGTGGAAAATCATCGTAACAAGAAAATAAAGTTTCTACGATCTGATCGTGGAGATGAATATTTGAGTTACGAGTTTGGTCTTCAATTAAAACAATGTGGAATAGTTTCACAGCTCACGCCACCTGGAACACCACAACGTTATGGTGTGTCCGAACATCGTAACCGCACTTTATTGATATGGTGCGATCTATGATGTCTCTTACTAATTTACCACTATTGTTTTGGGGTTATGCATTAGAGACAGCTGCATTCACGTTAAAAAGGGCACCATCTAAATCCGTTGATACGACACCATATGAACTGTGGTTTAGCAAGAAACCCAAGTTGTCGTTTCTTAAAGTTTGGGGCTGTGATGCTTATGTGAAAAAGTTTCATCCTGATAAGCTCAAACCCAAATCGGAGAAGTGCGTCTTCATAGAATACCCAAAGGAAACTGTTGGGTACACCTTCTATCACAGATCCGAAGGCAAGATATTCGTTGCTAAAAATGGATCCTTTCTAGAGAAGGAGTTTCTCTCGAAAGAAGTGAGTGGGAGGAAAGTAGAACTTGATGAGGTAACTGTACCTTCTCCCGAATTGGAAAATAGTTCATCACTGAAATCAGTTCTAGTGATTCCTACACCAATTAGTGAGGAAGCTAATGATGATGATCATGAAACTTCAGATCAAGTTACTACAAAACCTTGTAGGTCTTCCAGAGTACGGTCCGCACCAAAGTGGTACGGTAATCCTGTTCTGAAAGTCATGTTACTAGACCATGATAAACCTACGAACTATGAGGAAGCGATGATGAGCCCAGATTCCGCGAAATGGCAGGAGGCCATGAAATCTGAGATGGGATCCATGTATGAGAACAAAGTGTGGACTTTGGTGGACTTGCCCGATGATCGGCAAGCCATAGAAAATAAATGGATCTTCAGGAGGAAGACAGGTGTTGATAGTAGTGTTACTATCTACAAAGCTAGACTTGTCGAAAAAAGGTTTTCAACAAGTTCAAGGTGTTGAATACAATGAGATGTTCTCACTCGTATCGATGCTTAAGTCTGTCCGAATCATGTTAGCAATTGCCACATTTTATGAAATCTGGCAAAAGGATGTCAAAACTACATTCCTTAATGAATTTATTAAAGAAGAGTTGTATATGATGCAACTAGAAGGTTTTGTCAATCCTAAAGGTGCTAACAAAGTGTGCAAGCTCCAGCGATCCATTTATGGACTGGTGCAAGCCTCTCGGAGTTGGAATATATGCTTTGATGAGTTGATCAAAGCATATGGTTTTATACAGACTTTTTGAGAAGCCTGTATTTACAAGAAAGTGAGTGGGAGCTCTGTAGCATTTCTAATATTATATGTGGGTGACATATTGTTGATTGAAAATGATATAGAAATTCTGGATAGCATGAAAGGATACTTGAAAAAGAGTTTTTTCAAAGCAAGACCTCGGTGAAGCTGCTTACACATTAAGCATCAAGATCTATATAGATAGATCAAGATGCTTGATAAGATTTTTTTAATGAGTACATACCTTGATAAATTTTTTGAATAGTTCAACAGTCAAAGAAGGAGTTCTTGCCTGTGATGCAAAGGTGTGAAGTTGAGTAAGACTCAAGACCCGACCATGGCAGAAAATAGAAAGAGAATGAAAAGTCATTCCCTATGCCTCAGTCATAGGTTCTATAAAGTATGCTATGCTGTGAACCAGACCTATTGTATACCTTGCTCTGAGATTGACAAAGGAATACAATTTTGATCTAAGAGTAGATCACTGGACAGAGGTCAAGAATATCCTTAGTGAGAACTAAGGAGATGTTTCTCGATTATGGAGGTGATAAAAGAGTCTGTTGTAAAAAGTTACAACGATGCAAGCTTTTACACCAATCCAGATGACTCTAAGTCTCAATCTGGATACATATTGAAAGTGGGAGCAATTAGCTAGAGTAGCTCCGTGCAGAGCATTGTGGACATAGAATATTTGCAAAATACATACGGCTCTGAATATGACAGACCGTTGACTAAACTTCTCTCACAAGCAAAACATGATCATACCTTAGTACTCTTTGGGTGTTAATCACATAGCAATGTGAACTAGATTATTGACTCTAGTAAACCCTTTGGGTGTTGATCACATGATGATGTGAACTATGGGTATTAATCACATACATATGTGAATATTGGTGTTAAATCACATGGCGATGTGAACTAGATTATTGACTCTAGTGCAAGTGGGAGACTGAAGGAAATATGCCCTAGAGGCAATAATAAAGTTATTATTTATTTCCTCATATCATGATAAATGTTTATTATTCATGCTAGAATTGTATTAACCGGAAACATGATACATGTGTGAATACATAGACAAAACATATAGTCACTAGTATGCCTCTACTTGACTAGCTCATTGATCAAAGATGGTTATGTTTCCCGATCATAGACATGTGTTGTCATTTGATTAGTGGGATCACATCATTAGAAGAATGATGTGATTGACATGACCCATTCCGTTAGCCTAGCACTTGATCGTTTAGTATATTGCTATTGCTTTCTTCATGACTTATACATGTTCCTGTAACTATGAGAATTATGCAACTCCCGTTTACCGGAGGAACACTTTGGGTACTACCAAACGTCACAACGTAACTGGGTGATTATAAAGGAGTACTACAGGTGTCTCCGAAGGTACATGTTGAGTTGGCGTATTTTGAGATTAGGTTTTGTCACTCCGATCGTCGGAGAGGTATCTTTGGGCCCTCTCAGTGATGCACATCATTATAAGCCTTGCAAGCAATGTGACCAAATGAGTTGGTTGCGGGATGATGCATTACAGAACGAGTAAAGAGACTTGCCGGTAACGAGATTGAACTGGGTATTGGATACGGACGATCAAATCTCGGGCAAGTAACATACCGATGACAAAGGGAACAACGTATGTTGTTATGCGATTTGACCGATAAAGATCTTCGTAGAATATGTAGGAACCAATACGGGCATCCAGGTCCCGCTATTGGTTATTGACCGAGAATAGTTCTAGGTCATGTCTACATAGTTCTCGAACCCGTAGGGTCCGCACGCTTAACGTTACGATGACAGTTTTATTATGAGTTTATAAGTTTTGATGTACCGAAGTTTGTTCGGAGTCCCGGATGTGATCACGGACATGATGAGGAGTCTCGAAATGGTCGAGACATAAAGATTGATATATTGGAAGCCTATGTTTGGACGTCGGAATGGTTCCGGGTGAAATCGGGATTTTACCGGAACACTGGGGGGTTACCGGAACCCTCCCGGGGGTTAATGGGCCTTAGTGGGCCATGAGAGAGAAGAGGAGGGCCGGCCAGGGCAGGCCGCGCGCCCCTACCCCCCTAGTCTGAATAGGACAAGGAAGGGGGGCGGCGCCCCCCTTTCCTCTTTCCCCTTCCCCCTTTCCTTCTCCACCAAGGCAAGAGGGGGGAGTCCTACTCCCGGTGGAAGTAGGACTCCTCCAGGCGCACCCCTAGGGGGCCGACCGCACCTCCCCCCTCCCTCCTTTATAGACGGGGGCGGGGGCACCCCATAGACACACAAGTTGATCTACGGATCGTTCCTTAGCCGTGTGCGGTGCCCCCCTCCACAATATTCCACCTCGGTCATATCGTCGCGGAGTTCAGGCGAAGCCCTGCGCCAGTAGAACATCATCATCGTCAACACGTCGTCGTGCTGACGGAACTCATCTCCGGTGCTTTGCTGGATCGGAGGCCGGAGATCGTCATCGAGCTGAATGTGTGCTGAACTCGGAGGCTCCGTACATTCGGTGCTTGGATCGGTCGGATCGTGAAGATGTACGACTACATCAACCGCGTTGTGCTAACGCTTCCGCTTACGGTCTACGAGGGTACGTGGACGAACACTCTCCCCTCTCGTTGCTATGCCATCACCATGATCTTGCGTGTGCGTAGGAAATTTTTTGAAATTACTACGTTCCCCAACACATACATCTATACATACATACATCCATCTATGGATCATCATTGAAAAAAAATGCATACATCCATGGATCATCATTTCTCATATATATCCATATATAGCCACATACATATATAAATGGGAAAAAATGCTATGAAAAAAATACATATATGAACAAAAATACATATATACTTGGTAAATATTCTATGAACATCATTTCTCATATATATCAATGCATACATCCATGGATCATCATTGCTCATATATCCATAGTCATATATAAAAACTTTCTAATATGAACAAAAAACTTTCTACGAGCAAAAAAAAACATCTTTGACATATTTAGCATATTCTAAATTTTCCTAACTCTTTTACAACCAGAAAAATTACTCCAACATCATAACAGTACCCACACTCCATTTCGTCAAAAACCTTCTGATCCATAGTTCAAAATTTTCAAATTTCATTCAAATGAAATTTGAATCAGATTCAAATTACTTTCTGAAAACCTATTCTAAACCACTTCAAAAATTCTGAAATTTTGCCTCTCCTCTCCTTCTCCTCTACTCTCCTTCTCCACTCCTTCTGCTCTTCAATGTGTCGGGGCCGGCGGCGACCATGGAGCAGGGGCAGAGCAAGGGGCGCTCGGGCGCAAGAGCGGCGCTCGGGACCATGGGAAAGGGGGCGGGGAGGGGGGGCTCACTTCCAGGGGGCACCGATGGCTGGAGTCCGGTGGGCTCGGGGCGGCACACGGTGACGGGGACGACGGGCTCGGGGCGGCGCGGGGAGGTGACGGTGACGGTGCAGAGTGGCGCGCGGCGACGACGTCGGGGCGGCGCGGGGCGCGGGCGGCGACGGGGGCGGGCGACGACGACGAGGAGCAGGGCATCGGGGCAGAGGGCGGCGTCGGTGGTGGAGAGAATGAGGAACTGAATAAAAATTTTGACAAGTGTTGTATATATACCCAGAGCTTTGGTCCCGGTTCGTGGCACCAATCGGGACCAACGGCCCCCTTTAGTCCCGATTGTTGCCACCAACCGGGACTAAAGGTCTCTTTTCAGCAGTCCAAAGGGCGGGAAGCAGAGGCCTTTGGTCCCGGTTGCTGGCACGAACCGGGACTAAGGGGGCATTGGTACCGGTTCGTGGCAACAACCGGGACCAATACCCCCTTTAGTCCCGGTTGGTGCCAGCAACCGGGACCAATGGGCCTTGCACAACGACGTGGTGGTGGGAGTTTAGTCCCACCTCGCTAGCTGAGAGAGAGCCGCACCTGTTTATAAGGTGCGGTGTGCCAACCCTCTCGAGCTCCTCTCTAAAGCAGGCTTTCGGGCCTAATCTGTCACTATGTGCCTGTGGGCCTACTGGGCCTACTGCGGGCCTGAATCCTGGCCCATTGTTGGGTTTCTAGTCGTATTCAGGCCGTGGTGGCCCTTTAGGTGGCACTTTTTTTATTTTTTTGTTTTCTTTTTTGCTTTGTTTATTTTATTTTGTTTCTACATACAGCAAAATACTTACTAGTTTTCAGTGATTCCTTTTGCTTTTAGGTAATAAAAGTTATAAACTTTCTGTTAGTGCCATTTGTTTTCTAATTTAAATAGTTTAAATTTGATTTTTTAGAAATTTGTGTGAATCACTAGTTTTTGAATAGCTTTACTATAAAATAGATTTTTCAGTGATTCTTTTTCTTGCTATTTAATATTACTGTGTTTTATCATTATATTCAAAAACATATTTTGTTATTTTAGTTTCTAACAAAAAATTCTTTATGATAATTATTTTTGCTATTAATGTTTCTAACAAAAAATTTCTTTATGAAAATTCTTTTTTCTTTTAATGTTTTGAACAGAAAATATTTTGATAATTTTAGTTGCATAAATTTTATATAATTTTAGTTTCAATAATATTAGAGGTTTTATAAAAGTTTATTTTGTTTTTATTATTTATTAAAGTTTATTTTGTTTCTACTTATTTATTTTATTTTCTTTTTTGCTTTTTTTATTTATTTTATGAAAATTCTTTCTTTTTTGCTTTATTTATTTTATTTTGTTTCTTCTTACTGTTGCTATTTTTATTTATGTTATTATAGTTTATTTATTTTACTTTATTAAAGTTTATTTTGTTTATACTTATTTATTAAAGTTTTTTCTGTTTCTACTTATTTATTTTATTTCGTTTCTACTTATTTGTTTTCTTTTATTTTCTACTTTATTTATTTATTTTATGAAAATTCTTTTTTGCTTTTAATGTTTTACACACAAAAGCCCTCTCCCCTGGCTGGTTCATTGGTCCCGGTTCGTGGCTTGACCCGGTACTATAGACAACCCTTTGGTCCCAGCTCTGGCCACCAACCGGGACCAATGGTGGTGGGCCAGGAGCGAGGCCCATTAGTCCCGGTTCGTCCCACCAACCGGGACCAAAGGGGGTCCCGGTTGGTGGGACAAACCGGGACCAATGGCCCCACGAGGCCCGGCAGGCCCCCTGGCCTCACGAACCAGGACCAATGGGCCCATGGGTCCCGGTTCGTGACTGAACCGGGACTAATGGGCTAACCTGGCCTGAACGAAAGCCCTGTTTTCTACTAGTGACGTGAGAGAGAAATTGGGGGCACGACAGCAACGGGGCAACCTTCAAGGGTTTTGGTGTGTTCTAGGGGTTGCCACTCCCCCTATATGTATATGTTGAAGCATGGGGTCACAATTTGGGGAGGAGGCCTCCCCAAAGTCGGTTTGGATCACGCGGAAAAGTGTGTTTCCGTAAACGCCACGAACTTTGGCATCTGGCCTAGAGGTAGCCCCTGCCCCTAAGCAATCCCTTGGTGCACCAGCTTAAGTCCTCATGGGCCTTACTCCCTTGGCCTAGTCAAGATGTTCTCGCACCAGGGGCCTTCTGGAATTATCGAGAAGTTTTCAAGACTCTCTCGGACCTCTCAGAACATTTCTGAAAATCTCTGAAACACTTTCAGAGTCACTTGAAACTCTTTTTGTGCCCATTTTCTCATTCTCCTTTCTCCTAGCATTCTAACCAACCACTAGACATTAAGTGTGTGACCCTGCTGGTTCGGGGAAATAGAAATAACCGAAGCACCTTTTGTTCAATGATCAATAGTGGAACTGTGTATCACCATATTGACCCATATACCCACACAAATGGTTATTGAGTGAACCTATATTTTGCCGTATGCTATTACTTTTGCTTCATGATGCTTTACAAAACCCGACATGAGATATATCGGCATCCCCGTGAGTCAAACACATCGTCCCTATGCCAGTATTCTTATTATCGGTTTTGTTCTCTTTTCTTGTTCTCGTGTTCCGGCATCCACGTGATAAAGTCATGCTGTGGTAGGCCAGACGCTGATGGATGTCGTCACACCGAGAGGGCCCTAAGAATATCTCTCCAATGTGGAAGGAGAAAATCCTAGTCTCGAGTTATCGAATCCCTCATCATATGTTTTTGATGAACCTGTAAGTTGTCATTTGATCACTCTATTATGGTTGATGTTAGAACAACCCCAACGTGCACCATCCGGTACGGAGTGACTCGATCTCATGCAACTTAGGAAATGTGCATACGCCAACTTTCCCGTGTTATGGGCTATAGACTTGTGACTAATTTATCTCTTAGTATAACATACAACTTAGGTCAATTCGACACGAACGTTCTTCTACCATCGTGCCCTCAATGTGGCCGGCGTCATCATTACACTTAACTATGCCCGGGATGAGGAAAACAAAACCATCATTGAACACTTGAGCTAGTACTAGAGGCAAGACTAGGAATATTATTTTACCGTTTATAATTCTACACATGCATACGAGTTTTCCTCTGAACCTTTTGGTTTTCGCATGTTCGAGAGCCATAGCAGTTATAGCATAGAATATAAGCATTAATTATAAAGATGAAAATAAATAATAACACAATTATTATTGCCTCTAGGGCATATTTCCAATAGTCTCCCGCTTGTATTAGAGTCAATAATCTAGTTTACATACAAAAATTACACAAAGGCAATCCGGTGTTGCTTTGCTCGTGGTAGAGGCTTCGTCATCGGGCCTGACACACTTAAATCCATGTGAATCTTGAGTACTTTCACAAATCCTTTATCTACATGATTTTGGTGAACGTGATACTTGCGTTCAATATGTCTGGACATCTGATAGGACTTTGGTTCCTTTGCTTGATCCACGGCTCTGCTATAATCACAATAGAGCTCCATGGGGGAGCAGAGAAAGAAGGGCCATGGTGGAGAGAGGAAAAACGGAGGTGAAGGGGGCCTAAACTCGAGGACGGAAGGGGATCGACGGCCAGGTTTTTCACCGTTCGGCCACGTGTTCACCTGTGCACAAATTCAATCCACCGCAAGATGTAGAACAACAGAATGGCTGTGAGCGGGCCTAGCAAGACACGGTCCCAACGTTCAGTGACATAATGAAACATTTAACAAGTAAGGACACACCATGTCAGGTTGTAAAATGAGGCGGTTAAATAGTGATCTACCAACATATAGTGCGGCCAAGAATGCACCAATCGGGGGAGCTCTGTGGTGCCGAGTTTCCTAGAGACCTTTATAAGGTTAGAATAGAATGCCCTTGTATACAAGATCGGCATAATTTAATTATCGACAATCTGCGATCTTTGGGTCAACAAAGAAAATTACCCGTTGTGAGAACTTAAAGTTCACGTACCTCTTTCTTATGTTACTCTAAGTTGAGTTCTAGATGATGGAAAATGGAATTGCTATCTTTTGATCTTGCAAAGAATATATATTTCTATGTTTACTGAGTTAGGACTCTTAAAATGTGTAACTACAATTAGTTTCAGTTGACAGAAAGAAAAAATTACATCTCTTTTTTTGCAGGGAGAAAAAAATTGCATATCAGCTTAAAAATAGACATCCCCAGCATTACGGTGCAGTTCAACGACCCGTGGATCGATCCCTCCGACGTGACCAAGTCCCCTGAGGAGCTGCTCCAAGCACGACAGCAAGCATGGCGTTATCAAGCTCACCTCATCGAGATGGCTCGTCGGCGTGAAATGGAAGCTGCGCTGAAGGGATGCAACCACGAACTTGTGCTCAGCTGATCCAAGCAGGAAGAAGAAAGGCCGTCCGGAGTGCCGCCTTGTTGGTGGTAGTCTTGCTGGTGGAAGCAGAGTCTGCAATGTAGAGCAGAGGAAGCAGAGTCTGCAATGTAGTGTTGCTGGTGGTAGTCTTGCATACTTTGCTGAGCAAAGCAGAGGAAGAGATTGATGTGTAGTACGTACCAAGTTGTCAACTGTACGTTTAGATGCACGAGTGACAATTGTGTATTTCAGTGGCATGTTTTCAGTAGTGCGAGTGAGATTCTTATTAATTTGGCCATTAATTAGTGTGCATTATGATTAGTACAATTGATCAATTAATGCAAGTGATTTTGGTAGTAAATGTAAAAGCGTTGGATCTGATGTAGAGTATGCAAGCATCTGCCACTAGATCTATTTCTATCTTTTCGTCTGATGTATGTTCCCTCCAATTAACACTTTTTCATGATTAACAGGCACACAATTCTGAAGATCCACATATTCATTGACATAAATCCGCTGAGTAACAAGGGAACTGCAACGCCTGATACATCATCTGAATTCACACTACATAACTTCATTCAAATTCAACTCAATTACAGTGGGAAAAATTCACAGCATTCACAGGTGTTGCTGTCCCTCCTCTTCCACTGCACCTTCAGCATCGTCCGCAGCTTCTTGGTTTCCTCCTGAAGATAAATCACGAGTGCACATTTTGACACGCTGGGAAATGGAAAGATTAGCTCTGCTCTGTAACATGCTTTGTAGATCCTGGAGTGACCGATTCTTTTTCATCTTTGTATGCAAGTTCTTGACCTCCTTTTAGCATAGCAACGGCATGATGTTGTAGACACAAAACAGTTCTGTTTCTGGTTGTCTGACTTATAGCAGCTCTGAACTTGAGGGTTAATATTGATGTTTCTTTCCCTAAGTAGCACTTGTCATCAGCTGTTAAACGAACTATACCAGTTTTAAAAACTTGGCCAGCGACACCATCCATCTTTTGCCACCATTTGACCATCACCGGTCATTGGTCTCCAATTCTCAAGGCAAAACTTCTAGCAAGACATTCAGAATACGCCATCGCGGTCGGTGTGCCGCTACTGACCATTGTTCCTACCCTATGATGGCCTGCACACTGCACATCAAACTGGGGGTACCTTCTTTAGAGGATACGGTATGGAGTACCTTCCATGTACAATATGGGAGGTGATGAACAACACGGTCGAGGTTCAGAGCCTAGCACAATGCTCTATAGGAGAATTTTAGCTTGTGGCAAGATCGCCTAGTATGCAGGTCAGCTCGGGAGACTGGAGGAGATCCATTTGGAGTTTTGGACCATAACAGCCATGCAAATATTCACTTTGGTGCCTACTTAGAGACCACTAATAGCCATCGTCATAATACTGGATCAAGGTATACAAATCTGCACCCTCAGACTGTTGTATGTTGCAGGAATACGTACAGTGAAGTCACAGCAGTTACTTGGTACACTACAAACTGAGAATATGATCTATCCCGTTGATTCTTAGATTAGTTGAACACAAATCCGTGCCCCAAAGAATGCAGCAGGACGATGATAATTATGTTTAAACAGAAGTTTCAAGTTCCTTGGATATAAATTAGTACTCCTTTTGTTCCCTTTTATAAGATGTTTTACACATTTCAGACACGCCCAAAACAGTTCAAAGCGGACTGGCTAAAACGCCTTAAGAAAAAGAACGGAGGGAGTAGGATGCATGCATATTGATTACAAAAAACTACAGATAGAATTTTTCTGAAGGAAATGACAAAACCATAATGCATATTTCTGAATCATAGTTATGCATATTTCTGAATCATAGTTATTAGAAGGGGAAGAATGACATGGGGACTACTGAAATTCATACCAAGATTAACAAAAAAAAACACCACAATTTCCAACATTTTTGGTCAAACATATAGGTGCTCAAATCAAAATTTCTAAAAGAGATCAACCGACAAAGAATACCACCATGCTTATAAAGATACAATTATTCTTCTGTAAACGGTACTACAAAAACAAACACCAAATGAGCATCGAACTTATTTAAGAACAACGGAGATGAGTCCGTTATCCTAAACCCAGCCATGACTTCAACACCGCTCCTTTGTCACCAGGAACCCGACATCTCCACTCTCTCCAACTATGGTGTAAATCTGAATGCAACTTGGATGCACTTCTCTTTTATTCTCTTAACTTTCAGGTGTAGCTAGGAAAATAAGTGCTAGCGGGAGACAATGGGATGGCTCCACCCGTACCCAAACCCCGTGGGTGCCATCCGTACGGGAGAATCATTAATCCAACCTGAAGTAGTCCAATCCTACAAATACCTTGCACCATCTGCTATGGATCATGTACGTAAATTGTATAAATTGGATAAAGTATAAACACCAATTCTCCACAGATATTGAACTTTCCAATTTATGGTCACTGCAATGAAATTAACTTTGCTAAGACTAAATAAATGCCTTACAAAAAAAATTATTCAATGTGATAACCCACCCAAGACATTGTCTTCAGCAGTCTTCTTACAAGGTCATGCATTGACATACCAGGAAAAGACATCTCTCATAGACAAATCACTGAATGTGCTCGAATCACTGAATGTACTAATGAAATGTTTCTAATAAGTACCTAATATGAAGAGGAAGATAGTCTATTAGAGCTATGTTGGTAACTTATACAGTATAAATCACAACAACATCGTTCACTCCCCTCTACTCGATCGATCTGCCTGAACATCAGTTCGGTATTGGGGTTAAAAAAAACATGTACTATATGTTTGGAGTAAATTGCAGAAAACCACCAGTTTGAGGGCTAGGTTATCAGAAAACACTAGGTTACAGTTTCTTGACAAAAGGCACCATCTCTCTCGTAAACATTTTGCAAAAACCACTGATCGGCGGATTAGTCTCGTTTGAGCGCGTTTATTACAGGGAGAAATTTGCGCTTCTTCTCATTAGATCTTACAAAGGAAAAAGGGAACTATATGTGGGGATTTCCTTTTCGATACGAGTTCTACTTGCGGTGAGCTTTTCTCCATCTATATTTGTAGGGAAGGTTCTGAAATAAGCCATGACCAAGGTACAACAACAGCACAGAAATCAGATAATGTTGTACGGTTCAGAATCTTTTGAAGCCAACCGAGGGGATGTTGTTGGTGATCTTATACGAGATGTAAGTGAACACTTGGTGGCTTGCACTAATATCTATGAATTTGGATTCACACTGCAGTTCCATTAACATCAAATGCACTCCCCCGCAAAAAAAAAACATCAAATGCACTGAAAAATATTTCAGACCTGGCGTATGTGGAAGGACAGTAGGCTGCACGAGTTCAGCTCCAATGTCGACTAGAGTTCAAATCATTCTAGACCCGGAGGTTTGATATAATGGGGAATATTCAGTAGTGGCATATATACAATAAAAATGTAAGCAAGGATTATGGGCTTTTTACGGCTCAGGTAGTGTATATATTCGAGATATTAAGACCAGTTTTGTATAGTGAAAATAAACATGTTTCTGTAGTACCAACTACCAGACTGATTTTCCATCAGCTACATTGTAATTCAAACGCGCGATGTTTCATGTTTTGTTGTTCCTATTTTCGACGGCATCCAGGGATATGGGCCTTGGGATCTTTGCAAGCTTGATGTAATGATGTTCAGGTTTCTGAGATCATACATGGCAAACTGAAACTGACACTTAGCCGGCATGTTCAACTTCAGGATCTCCAAACACTACAAACACATCAGGATCTCCAAAAAAACGCTGTTCTGGATTGAAAAAAGACCTTGATGCACCTGAACATCCATGCTCAGGTAAGAACTCTGAACTGAAGGTGGTCCTCTTTGTGTGTGTGTGTGTGTGCCATAGAACTCTGAACTCTGAACTGAATCAGAAGCCATTAGTGCGCGTTTAGATTTCTAATACTCGGAATTCGTTAGCTATGCATGCCTGGGCCGACTCGGATTCAAAAACCTGGGCCGACTCGGATTCAAATTGCTAGTTGGAAAGATTCATCTTATACTCGGAATTCATTAGTGCGCGTTTTAGCCATGCCCGGGCCGACTCGGATTCAAAAACCAAAGTGCCTGGGACGACTTCGACTCGGATTCAAATTGCTTGCCGCCACTTCTCTCTCCCCCGCGTCCTTATTTTCTTGCTCGCCCCGATTTCCCCAAATCCCGATCCATCTCACCTCGCCCTCCAATCAGCCTCCCTCGATCCATCTTCCTCTCTCTCCCAACGCCGGGTCGTTGCTCCTCGATCAACTCCGCGGCCGCGACCATGGCCAGCACCACGGTGCTCCCGCCGTCTCTGCTCCCGCGCCGTAGCGCCGCCACCTCCGCCGACCTGCACTCCTGCTCCTCCCGCGTGCACGTGAACCCCGCCTTGATGGCCAACCCCGCGGCTGCCAAGAAGCCAAAGCGCCCCGGATCCATGCGCGGCCAGCAACCGCCGCCGGCGAAGCGCGTACGCGGTGCCTGCTCCGGGGGCGAGCTCCATGTCGCCGTCCCCGCCAGCATCAAGAACGGCAGCAAG
This sequence comes from Triticum aestivum, assembly GCF_018294505.1. Lineage (NCBI taxonomy): Eukaryota > Viridiplantae > Streptophyta > Magnoliopsida > Poales > Poaceae > Triticum > Triticum aestivum. Next base: position 594,448,003 of record NC_057813.1, read on the forward strand.
CTTCCGTCTCCCAGCAGCGGCAAGGATCCGCTCCACTCCTCCGCAATCAAGAACCAGGTCGCCGAATCTCCGGCTGCCGCGACGCAATCGAAGCCGCAGATGAGCATGCGCGAGCTGATCGCGAACGCTCGCCTCACCATGGCTCGCCTCGACAAGGCTCGCTCTGCCTCCAAAGAAGAGGCCAACCGTCGGCAGGAAATCGAGCGCAGCAGAGCAGAGGCCCGGCGAAAGGTGGAGCAAATGGCGGACACGGTGCAGTTCAACGACCCCTGGATCCATCACTCCGACGTGACCAAGTCCCCTGAGGAGCTGCTCAAAGCAAGACAGCACGCATGGCGTTATCAAGCTCACCTCCTCGAGATGGCTCGTCGACGGGACTTTGCTCAAGCGATGCAAATCCACGGATGACTGCAGTGCACGGGTGATCGAAGCAGAGGAAGAAATTGCATCAGAGGAAGCAAAGCAGAGGAACCAATTCCTTTCTTGAGTCCGTGTGGGTGAGTTAAGCTAGTCCTTCCTAAACCATTCACACATGAGTTTCATTTAATCTTTGCATCTCTAGGTTCTGCACTTAATCACCAAGATTTCTAGTGTTCTTTCAATCCCTTTCAGTCATTAGTAATCTTACAAGAGTGTCAGCAGAGTCTCCATCTAGCTAGGCAGCAAAAACCTTGTTCAGATGTGTACGGCATAGTTACACTACATCCACACCTGGTCCTAAGTAAGGGTTTAAGTAAATAAAGGGCATTTTCAATAAATCAAAGTAAAGCAGATGAGCCTAAAAAGGAAGCTCATGTACTGCAATTCCGGCACGAGACAGAGCGTAAAACGCACTCGCCGCAAAATCCAAAACGCCCGTTTGCTACCCGGCTTGTAGCAGGAAAAAAGGAGTAGAATTGAACTTGTCGATACACACAGTAATCATGTGAGCTGCCTAGCGTCTGGAGACTATGCTGACCCTCCTGTAAAATTAATCTTGGCTGACTTGGATTCTTAGGCATTGGCGTCGTGGTGAGTTAAAGTTGCAGTTTCTGACGAGTAGCATTGGTTGGTGAACTCTTGTGTGTATGTGTGAGTGAAGCTTTGAGCTAAGCAAGTCCTTGATGTACCGACTATCAAGTCATACTGTAATCAATTTTGAATATGAATGAGAAAATTGTTGGTCTGAATTTTGCAGAGCATTTGAGTAATCTTTTCGTATCTATTTATTCTTCTATGCTTCTGTGGCTTCTTAAAGCATTCTGCTGCTCTAGTCGGAAAAGTGTGTACTGAGGCACAGATTCAATGGATTCATCTCTGATTTCACAATACTTCGTTTGAGTGGTGATGCACATAACCATGTTCGGAAAAGAGTAACTAGTCAAGAATGTGAAAAAGGTGGCATCATATTGCAGCCATCTGTCAAACTCTACACCATCCTTGAAGAAGGTCTCTCGTTCAGTCGCTTGGTGTTCCTTTGGCTCTACAACATTGCCTGTCACTGCTGCTTAAGGTCAGCCGTCGGCGCGACATCGAGCGTAGCCGAGCGGAGGCCGGGCGAAAGATGGAGCAGATGGCGGACACCGTGCAGTTCAACGACCCCTGGATCCATCACTCCGACTTGGCCAAGTCCCCTGAGGAGCTGCTCCAAGCAAGACTACAAGCATGGCGTTATCAAGCTCAGCTCATGGAGATGGCTCGTCGACGGGACTATGCTCAAGCAATGCAAATCCACAGATGAGTGCTCGGGTGATCGAAGCAGAGGAAGAAATCATCAGCAGTGCAGCCTTGTTGGTCTTGTTGGTCTTGGTGCTAAGAAAAGCAGAGGAAGCAGAGGATAAGCTACAAGTTGTCAACTATGTAATCTAGTTGCAAGTGTGTAGGAGTATTTCACTGGCATGTTTTTCAGTAGTGCGAGTGAGATTCTAAATTTGGTCATCAATTAGTGTGCATTGTGATCGCAATTGATCAATTACTGCAAGGGATTGTTCTATGTAAAAGCATTGGATCTGTTGTAGTATGTTTTTATGTGAAAGCATTAGATGTGATGATCCCACCAAGAAGATCACTTGTATGCTTGAACTACTGTTCCATACGACTTCTATTTTCCTGGAGAAGAACAGATATGTGTGCTTGCTGAACTCCTGAATCCTGATTCAGAATTTATTTGTCGCATCAGGAAGGCGCCAAAATGCCTGTTTCATTCAGTACAATTGGTGTATATGCTATTTTCCCGGAGAAGAACAGATATATTGTCTGAATTTTGAAACTATTGCAAATTTCATTCAGTACAGTTGGTATATATGCCAGACCAGTTTCATGTCACACTGGAGAGAAAATCCATACTTGACGTCAATGGTGTTTACTACATTTAATTAACATATTCATTGGCATGGATCCACTTAGTTAAGGGAATTACTACAGTGCATTCAAAATCAAAACTAGTACACAGCTTCATCTGAATTCGAAGTTTCAAACTAGTACACAGCTTCATCCAAAATCAAGTCAACTACAATGAGAAACGTTGGAACTACAATGAAGTATCACAATTCTTCTTCCTCATCTGTACCTTCAGCATTGTCTGCAGCTTTTCGCCTTTCTCCTGAAGAGAAATTAGGAGTGCACATTTTGACACGCTCGATACATGATTTGTAGATCCTGGGGAGACCGATTCCTTTTCCTCTGTAAAGGCCATTAATGTGTTTGCATCTTGTGTACTACTTTTAGCATAGCTTGCAATGTCAAGCTGATTGTAGACAACAAACAGTCTTGTTTCTTGTTGTCACTTGTAGCAGCTCTGAAATTCAGAGTTAATATTGATGTTTCCTTCCGGTTAGAAAGATAGTACGATCAACTTCAACGGTCAAAACTTGGCCAGCGACACCATCATCCATCTTTGCTTCCATTTGGGCATCATCAGTCATTTATCTCCAATTCTGAAGGCAAAACTTCCAGCAAGACATTAAAAAAATACTAGCCATCGCGGTCGGTGTGAGGACCCTACTGACAATAGTTCCTACCCTACGAACTATTAGGGGCTTATGATCACAATTGATCCATTAATGCAAGGGATTTTTGTAAATGCAATTGCGTTGGATCTGATTAATGCAAACATCTGCCACTAGATCTCTTTCTATGTTTTTATCTGATGTATGCTCCCTCCAATTAACATTTTTTTTCATGAATAATATCAGGCACATGATTACACCTAGATGATTGCTTTTGCCCTCGAACTGTTCCAAGAGACTGTTGTTTTTCAGAAGAAAAAGTTTACATCTCAACAATGCAAGATTTGTTTGTCATATCAGGAGAGCACCAAATGGCACATGTGGACTTGCTCTCTGAAGTTTGCAACTGCTGCAATATTCGTTCAATACAATTGGTGCCAATATCAGACCAATTTCATGTCACATTGCAGAGACAATCAATACTTGACAACAATGGTGTTTACTTCATTGAATTCACATATTATTTTGTTAGTTGATGAATTCACATATTCAGTGAGACAGATCATGAACCAGACATGGAGTAGGGGAAACCAAGACTAGGCACTTTGACACTCAAATGGAAAGGTTAGCTCTGTACTCTGCAATAAAGGCCATTTGTTGGTTTCTTTGAATCTTATGTACTAATAAAGGGAGCTCTGTACTCTTAGCATAATGTACAGCTTGTAACATCGACAGGCACTGAAAGCAAAGACACTCCTGAGTCTTGACAATGTTGATCCACTGGAAGTAAAAAGGTTATGCTCATGCAGGGTGTTTCCTAATGTTCATTTATACTGCTTCCATAGTTCATAGATACATACTCCCTCTGTAAACTAATATAAGAGCGAGTATTAGTTTACAGAGCGAGTAAGAAATAGTGCAGGAGCATACAAACAGGTGAGCACTCATGTCGCCCTCCAAGGTTTCTGATTGTACAAAGTGGGTGTTTAATGTTTCTCTGGAGCCATTGTTCTATCATAGAAACTGAACTCTGAGTGAACAGTAAAGGTATATTGTTTGATGAAATTATCTGCCATCTGGACTGGCATATTGAATACCTGGAAATAGAACAGTTTGATGGGCGATCTGTTATAATTGGATGTATAATTGAACACTTCACGGACAGAAATGCAGGGATGGTTGGAATCTACTGCCCACTGAAGCCAGCGCGATCGATTGGGGGCAGAAAACTACAGCGACAGAACGGGAATGGGGGAACGCACTGATAAGTTTTAACAAAGCGCATTACTACAGCGACAGAATGGGAATGGGGGAATTTTCGCAAAGCGCACTGGTACATAGCAAGATGCTAGCAGAAGAATTCGAGGGTAAAATGCTGCGATTTCCATTCTATCGTATGGCATCCAAACACTGAACGCTGAACACTGAACAAGAACGGCGAGATGCGGCCATTACACTGAAGACAATGAACACTGGACAGCCATAGCTAGCTATGCTACGAATCTGGCTGGCGGCACAAGGTGAATTCGAGTTGACCGGCGCGGCCTAGCCGCCGAAGCCGTAGAGGGTGCGGCCCTGGCGCTTGAGCGCGTAGACGACGTCCATGGCGGTGACGGTCTTGCGGCGGGCATGCTCGGTGTAGGTGACGGCGTCGCGGATGACGTTCTCCAGGAAGATCTTGAGCACGCCGCGGGTCTCCTCGTAGATGAGCCCCGAGATGCGCTTCACGCCGCCCCGCCGCGCCAGCCGCCGGATGGCCGGCTTGGTGATGCCCTGGATGTTGTCGCGCAGCACCTTCCGGTGGCGCTTGGCGCCGCCCTTGCCCAGCCCCTTCCCTCCCTTGCCGCGGCCGGACATCTCTGGCGCTTCTCTCTCCGGCGACCTTCCCTTGGCTTGGCTGGTGTGTGTGTGTGCGCTGCTGGTCTGGTGGTGGCTGTTGCGGCCGTGTGGTGTGGCCGATGGTGGTGGCGTGTGGGGAATTTATGGCCGCGAGGTTTCGGGCGAGAAGAGGGCCGTCATCCGCGTGATGCCAACGTGAGCCGTCAGATGGGAGATCAATGGCTGTGAGTGGGGAAGGATGGGTGGTGCGGATTGGTGACATGGCAGGGTGCTGAATGGTGCAGCTTCTCCTGGCGAGCGTGTGTATTCTTTTTCTTCCAAAAAATGCTGGGCGTGCTGGGGTCGAATGCAACTGGGCTGAGAGGTCCCTTTATGTATCTTTCGGTTTAATATGCCAAATATATTTTTCAGTACCGAAAATTCCAACCCCTCAAAAAAAAGTACCGAAAATTCCATGGCAGCTTTACTTTTTGCAGCATGGCATTTTTTAAGAGGATGGCATTTTTAATTTGAGAGATGATAATTTTTTAATGGCATGGCAGTTTTTATTACTAAGCACATGGCTTTTTTATTAAAAAATGCGATAGGGTTTTTTTAATAAAAGAGGATGGCATTTTTTATAAGAGGACGGCATGGTAGTTTTATTTACTAGGTTTATGGCATTTTTAATTAAAAATATGATGGCATTTATATTACAAGAGATGACATAATTTATAAAGAGGATGACATTTTTTTAAAGAGGTTGGCATTTTTTCCCTATGTAATGGGCTGCAAGGCCCAGTAAAAAGAACTGACTGGCCTAGTCTAGGTTGTCCTGGAGTCGCTATACACACCCCCACCCCCACCCCAAGATTGGCAGCCACGTCAGGCGATGGAGGCAGATCAGGTGCCGAGGGGGCGGCAAGTTGTGAGGCTAAGTCGACGTTGTCGCAAACATGGCGCCGGTCGGCCACACACGTAACCGTGCACTTCTCAAACCAGGTCGACCTCCTCTGACGCCGGGTCAGTAAGAGCAACTCCAACCGGCCGACCCATTTCGTCCACGCATGTCCATTTGGGTCGAAGCGTACAAAAGCGTCGGCCCAAAGTGCCGACCCAAAACCAAAACATGTCCGTTTTTGTGTCTGCGCCGACGCATTTCAAGCCCAAATTTGGGCCGAGTTTGCGATGGCGCGGATGTGCCGCGCGTCCCCTCGATGTCCACCACGGCCCACATGTCGGTCGGCTAACCACCACACACGGTCATACCTATTGCAGCTACCTACCGCGGGCCCATGCGTAAGTGAGTGAAAGCTACAGGGCGTCCTTTTTTAATCCACGCGTGCGGGGGCAGCCTCATCCACTTCCACTTCCACTGTCATCCACATCTAGCCCCACTTGCTCACTCGCCGGCGACATGCAAACCCTAGCCATGGGCTTCTTCAGCGGCAGCAGCAAGAGCAAGCTTACCCCCGGCGGGGTTTCAGGGGAGAAGAGATGCGTCATCCGCATGATGCGAACGTAAGTCGTCAGATGGGAGATGAATGGCAGCGGATGGGGAGCATGGGTAGCCTGGATCGGTGACATGGCAGGGCGCTGGGACTTGGCAGGAGGAGGTGTGTTTTTCTTCTTTTAAGGAACATGGCTCAAGAAGATCACGGCTTTGAATTAACAAAGCCATCAACCGATCAGGAATTACACAAAGGCCACTGTTACAAGCACTAGAAAAGACAACAAACGGACTAAAGATACAAGAGGGCACCCTGGGAAGCTTACAGCTCTACGCTAAAACTAGCACTAAACATAAAAGGAATGAAAGCACTACTAGCAAAGCGAAGACCGCTAAACTCGGCACGTGAAACTTGAGTAGAGGAGGCACGAGAAGCATTGCCTAGGAAACAGAGATGAGGTATTGATCGGGGTAACATCCAGGACAGGAAGATCAGCGACACCTTCATGTACTCATGTCGCGGATGGACCCTACCCTCTCGCCTTGGCTCAAAAGGTGTCGAACCGTCGGACATGAGAAATGCTCACCCGAGAGCAAGAGAGGTGCTGAACTCGTGACCCTAATGAGCCCGAGAGTGCGATCACCTTGACAAAGATAGCACGCCAATTCAACCACGTCACCAAAGATCTTGGACAACAGAGCGCAGTGGGAAAGCCAACAGGCATAGCTGCAAGGTACGGGCAGTAAGCCAACAAGACGAGAGAGGAGCGATGAGGCAGACACGTCGACCACTAAAGAAGGGGAACCCTTTCCCCTTCCGCCGAAACAAAGACGTCGTAATGCTAGATAGAGCCACACACACACCGCCCGAGTAATGCTGCCTATGACACTGGTTGCCAAACCCCCACTACTCGAGAACCAGAGCCACCCAAAACTCACAACTTCAGCTCCCCTCTCACAAAGCCCAAAACATATCCAAGGTGACACCTCCATGGAGGGCACGACGCGCAACGCGTCGATGTCACCTAATCCGCAAAGGATTTGGACTTTCATCCGGGCAGTGGGTCGGGGTGGATGTCCGGGACCTCAGCCACGCCTCCAAGGAGGAAGAATGGTGCTTCAGAGCGTCGTCGTTGTCAGGCCGGAATTACTGGCCAAGGTTAATTTCCCCCGGTCCCGAACAAACCACCGGCACCCGCCGAGCTCCATAGCCGGTGATGAATTGCCACGAACAACTGGAACTGACACTGAAGAGAGAGGAAAAGGGGAACACGCAGATCAGATGTGACGGGAAGAACGCTCTGCGTCGCAGCTGCCGCCCGCCACCGTCTCTCCTCTTGAGAGGACGAAGACGTCGACTAAAGCCCCTCACGAATGACGCCTACCATCTGGACGTCGTCACCTCACCAACAAGGGCAGCCGCCCAGATCCTGGAGACCCCCGCATGACACGGAGCGATGAAGGCCTTGTTGATACGTCTCCGACGTATCTATATTTTTTTTTGTTCCATGTTGTTATATTATCATTCTTGGATGTTTTATATTCATTTTATAGTCATTTTATATCATTTTTTGATACTAACCTATTGACATAGTGCCAAGTGCCAGTTGATGTTTTCTGCATGTTTTTTACATCGCAGGAAATTAATACCAAACGGAGTCCAAATGCAGTGAAACTTTTTGTGGATTTTTGTTGGACCAGAACACATCCAGTGGGCCGGAGAAGCGCCTGGGGGGTGCTCCGAGGCGAGCACAACCCACCAGGGCGTGCTTGGAGGCCCAGGCGCGCCCTGGTGGGTTGTACCCAGCTCGGGTGCCTCTCGAACTGCCTCTTTGCTCTATAAGTACCCCAATATTCTAGAAACCCTAGGGGAGTCTACGGAAATCAATTCCAGCCACCGCAAGTTCCAGAAACCACAGATCCAATCTAGAAACCATCACGGGAGGGGTTCATCATGTCCATTGGTGCCTCTTCGATGATGCGTGAGTAGTTCTTTGTAGACATGCGGGTCCGTAGTTAGTAGCTAGATGGATTCCTATCTCTCGTTTGATTCTCAATACAATGGTCTCTTGGAGATCCATATGATGTAACTCTTTTTGCGGTGTGTTTGTTGGGATCCGATGAACTTTGAGTTTACGATCAGACCTATCTTTTTACCCATGAAAGTTATCCGAGTCTTCTTTGATCTCTTATATGCATGATTACTTATAGTATCGTATTTCTTCTCCAATATTTGGGTTTTGTTTGGCCAACTTGAACTATTTATCCTGCAATGGGAAGAGGTGCTTTGTAATGGGTTCGATCTTACGGTGCTTGATCCTAGTGACAGAAATGGAAACGACACGTATGTATCATTGCTATTAAGGATAACAAGATGGGATCTATTTCTACATAAATAGATCTTGTCTGCATCATGTCATCGTTCTTATTGCATTACTCTGTTTCTCCATGAACTTAATACACTAGATGCATGCTGGATAGCGGTCGATGTGTGGAGTAATAGTAGTAGATGCATGCAGGAGTCGGTCTACTAATCTTGGACGTGGTGCCTATATAATGATCATTGCCTGGATATCGTCATGATTATTTGAAGTTCTATCAATTGCCCAACAGTAATTTGTTCACCCACCGTTTGCTATTTTTCTCGAGAGAAGCCACTAGTGAAACCTACGGCCCCTAGTTCTCTCTTTATTATATTTGCCTTTGCGATATATTTTTATTTGCTTTTATTTTCAGATCTATTAAACCAAAAATACAAAAATACCTTGCTACACTTTATTTTATTTTGCGTTTGATCTATCGAATTACTACAACTTTCTCATGCCTGTTTGCCAATTTCTGGTGCCGTTGCCCGAAAGGGGTTGACAACCCCTTTAACACGATGGGTTGCGAGTATTTGTTATTTGTGTGCAGGTGTTGTTTACGTAGTATTGCGTGGTTCTCCTACTGGTTCTGTTGTGGAATTGTTACGGCAGATGTCCTAGTGTGAGGACTTAGTCGTGCGGCCAACACATCTATGTGGTAGCTTGAGAGGGGTTGAGTGGGATGAGAGACGTGGGGCAGATCAACACACAAGACAAGGATTTAGACAGCTTCGGGCCCCGGGAAACATCATTCGGTAATAGCCCTACATGGTGTTTGTGGCAAGGTCTCATTATGCTCATGAGGGAGTCGCTGTATAAGCCGGCTCCCCTTTGTTGTATCTAGCCTTAGAGATTATCTTCCCCCTTGTTGGAGTGCCCTGCCCCTCCTTATATAAGTTGGAGGGGCGGGTTACATGTGGAGTCCTAGTAGGACTAGGGTTATTGTATAACAAGCGAAATCCTAGTCTTGCCCCCTTAAGGGAAAACTCCTTATGCCTTTCCTCGTAAATCGGCTCACCATAGCATGAGCCGGTCGTCTGGGCCTTGGGCCTTGTTGTCCGTCTGACCCGCCCGCCGGGCCACCAGTGAGTCACAATGTTCAGGCGGGTTGCCCATAAACCGCCAGGTCCGGGTGGGTCGCCAGTGAGTCGCCAAGCTCCAGCCGGGTCATACATCCGGTGGGTTACACCGCGGGGTATATCCCCGACATTAGCCCCGAGTTTAGCTTGGATTTATCCATGGTAAACTTATGCTGCAAAATAAACACAAGAACAAATTTGACAGGTTGTGCTTCGGGTTAAAAGTTTTCCTGAGCTGACACATGATCATCCTTAAGTCCTTGTCACTTCCTCCTGGATGCATGTTCATGATCTCATAGCAAATCTCCTTTAGCAGATGTGTTCAAACATTGCCAATGCAAAAAATCCGGGCACTTCTTTTGAAACATCCAGGTCAATAGGCCAGCTTCATAGTCAATTAGCTGACATTGGCTCTTGTAAAGAAATATTATAAGAAATAATCCGTTTGAGTCAGCTCCCAATTCTTAATAAAAATATTGGTCTTGAAATACTCATCTGATTTTTAGCCGGCTTAAGGATGTAGAACTTGCCGGTTTATCATTGCCAAAATATCCGATTTGTAAATGTTGATAGCATCGGGTCATAATTGTTGCTAACATCAAGCTTGAAAATGTACCTCCCTTATATGCATATCACTTGTAGCCCCCAAGTCTTAAGAAGGGAGCGTAATAACAGCTTAAGACTTGCTTCAATATAAATGCTACAACTTTGAAGAAATCCAGGTTGTTCATCTCAGTTACTAGTCAAAACCGAATATTCCACATATATATGTAGCCCGCAAGTGCTGGGTTGTCATGATTGCCAGCAACCTGGGACTAGTAATTGCCTTATGCTCATAAAAACTTCAACCAGTGTAGCCCCCAAGGGCCGGGTCATTATGCAATAATGAGCAGGGACTTTGTAAATATGATCATGTAGACTTGAGCAGCGACGTATAGCCCCCAAGGGCCGTCTCAGTAAGATAATGCCGAGCTGGGACTTTATATGTACTTCATTGAAAATAACATCATATGCCAACCCCCACCATGGGGCTCGAACCCACGTCCATAAGGTTGAGAGCTTTGTACTCTACCAACTGAGCAGTGGACCCTTCAATATAATGGATTAAATCTTGTGTACTTTGAATTTTTGACAGGAACAATTGGTAGCCCCCAAGGGTCGGCTCATTACAATGTGGTTTTATTCGTTGCTTCGCCATAGTATGGATTCTTGGAATAAGTGCAAAGATGCTTTTATCACTAAGTATTTTCCGCCTGCAAAAATCATTTCCCTTAGAACCCAGATCATGAATTTCAAGCGACTTGAGCATGATCATGTTGCACAATCTTGGGAAAGGATGAAAATGATGCTAAGGAATTGCCCAACTCATGGGTTAAATCTTTGGACGATTATACAAAAATTTATGCGGGGGTGAATTTTCTTTCTCATAATATTTTAGATTCCGCCGCGGGTGGTACTTTTATGGAAATTACTTCGGGTGAGGCCACCAAATAGCTTGATAATATCATGGCAGATTATTCACAATGGCATACCGAAAGAGCTCCTACTAGTAAAAAGGTTAATTCGGTAGAAGAAGTTTCTTCTTTGAGTGAAAAAGTTGATGCTCTTATGAAATTCATTGCTAGTAAAAGTGCTCCTATTTATCTTAATGATGTGCCTTTGTCTACTTTGCTTGAGCAAAATAGTGATGCCATAGATGTGAATTTTATCTCGCGAAATAATTTCAATAACAATGCTTATAGAGGAAATTTTAATCCTAGGCCGTTCCCTTGTAATTCCTTTAACAATTATGGTAATTCCTATGGAAATCCTTCTTATAATAATAATAGGAACACCTCTAATGTTGAGAATAATATTAAAGAATTTATTAGTACTCAAAAAGTTTTCAATGCTACAATGGAAGAAAACTTGAATAAGATTGATGATTTGTCTAGAAGTGTTGATAGAATTTCTCATGATGTGGAAAATCTCAAGATGAAAATTTTTGTGCCTAAGGCAGAGGAATCAATTAAAGCTCTTTATGTTTCTATGGATGAAAGTAAGAAAAGAACCGCTATGCTTAGAGCTAGAAGTGAATTTTTAGAAAAGGCATTTTCTAGTGATTGCTTTCATAAAATTGATGAAGATCTTAAAATGATTGATATTTCTTCTATTGATTCCTTGTTTAGTAAAATTAAGATTGATGGAAAATGGACTGGAGAAGAGCCAACTTTAGCTAGAAGGCGTCCCAATAATTCGGAGGGTGAAAATCTTGTTGAGAAATTTGATAAAAGTGGGTTTGAAGAGGTCAAGACTTTAACTAGTGATGTGCCCACTCTTTTGGATTACAAAGATCTTAGTTATGATAGTTGCTCTTTGATTGATTGTATTTCTTTGTTGCAATCCATGTTAAATTCACCCCATGCCTATGAACAAAATAAAGCTTTTACTAAACTTATTGTCGATGCTATGATGAAAGCTTTAGAAGAAAAGTTGGAATTAGAAGTTTCAGTTCCTAGAAAATTACATGATGAGTGGGAACCTACTATAAAAGTCAAGATTAAAAATTATGAGTGTTTTGCTTTATGTGATTTGGGTGTCGGTGTTTCTACAATTCCGAAATCTTTATGTGATGTGCTTGGTCTTACTGATATTGAAGAATGTTCTTTAAGTTTGCACTTGGCGGATTCTACTATTAAAAAGCCTATGGGAAGAATTAATGATGTTCTTATTCTTGAAAATAGGAATTATGAGCCCATAGATTTTATTGTTCTTGATATTGATTGTAATTCGTCTTGTCCAATTACTCCCGGTAGACCATTTTTACGCACTATCGGTGCCCGTGATTGATATGAAAGAAGGTAATACTAAATTTCAATTTCCACTAAGGAAGGGTATGGAACACTTCCCTAGAACAAGAATTAGGCCACCATATGAATAAATCATGAGGGCATCTTATGGGTCTAGAAACAAAGATGACAAAACTTAGATCCTTGCTTTATGCCTAGCTAAGGGCGTGAAACAATAACACTTGTTGGGAGGCAATCCAGTGAACAAAATTTATTTTTGTTTTTTGCTTTCTGTTCTTGAGTGTTTGCACAATTATGATATTTTTATGATTGTGTTTTGTGTGTTTTAATTAGTGTTTGTTCCAATAAAATCCTTTAGGATCTTCTTGGGTGATAGTTTATTTGATCTTGTTGAAAAACAGAAACTTTTGCGCTCAGAAAAACAATTTCAAAACTCACAGAAACGTGATTTTGCTTTGAATGTTTTTACATAAGATTGACATATAATTCGCTCAGGTTGTCCTAATTTTTCAGAATTTTTGGAGTTACAGAAGTATTCAAAGTTTTCAGATTTCTACAGACTGTTCTGTTTTTGACAGATTCTATTTTCTTTGCGTTGTGTGCTTGTTTTGATGATTCTATGGTTTTCTTTGATGAGTTTTTGCCATAGAAAAGTTGAAATACAATAGATATAATGCAAGAATAAAATATGAATTGGTTTGCAATAGTACTTATGGTAGTGATTTGCTTTCTGACACTAACGGATCTCTCGAAGGTTTTGTTGAGTTTTGTGCGATTGAAGTTTTCAAGTTTTGGGTGATGTTATGATGGATGAAGGAATAAGGAGTAAGAAGAGCCTAAGCTTGGGGATGACCATGGCATCCCAATCTATTATCCAAAGATAAGCAAGCAACTAAGCTTGGGGGCCCCGAGTGGCATCCCCTCTTTCTTCTAACGACCATCGATATTTTACTCGAAGCTATATTTTTATTCGTCACATACTATGAGTTTTGCTTGGAGCATCTTGTATGATTTGAGTCTTTGATTGTTTTGCTTTGTGTTTTAAGTCATGAATCCTTGTTGGACACACCTATTTGAGAGAGCCAAAATTATGCCATGACTTGTTAGAATTGGTCTCTATGCTTCACTTCAATTTTTATGAGCTATGGAATTGCTCTAGTACTTCGCTTATATCTTTTTGAGCACGGTGTGCTTTAGTATTTTCGAAGAAATGCTCTCTTGCTTCACTTATATTTGTTTGAGAGTTAGTAATTCTTTTAAGAAATGGTCTCTTGCTTCACTTAAATTAATTTGAGAGAAAGAAATATTATGATCATGATCTTCACTTATATTTGTTTGAGCTTATCAAAAGCAACTCATGAAAATTAGTCCCAAAGTGATAGATGTCCAAGAAGGATATAATAAAAACTTTCATGAAGATCATTGGACAAAATAAACTTGATGTGATATGTGAGTCATGTTGATGAGTAACTATGCTTGCAAGCACGAAAGTCAATAGTCATGCAATGAAATTACATCCTACTTGTGGTGCATTATTCGGTGTTAATTATACTTAATTCTCGCTTTTGACATTATTTGTTTCTTGGTTGGATGCTTCTCAGTCTTTTGCTAGCCTTCATTTTGCACTAAGTATGATCACTACTTGTGCATCCAAAATCCTTTAAACCAGTTTTCCCACATGAGTCCACTATATCTACCTATATGCGGTATTCTTTTGCCGTTCTAAGCAATTTTGTATGTGCCATCTCTAATTTTCAAAATAAATTTCTTTTTTGTGTGCTCGTACCGCTCGCGAGGCGGTGAGGGGTGGCCATATTTTCCATGCTAGATGTGTTATTCTCACGATGAGTGTTTATTCACTTGTCATTGCACGAGAGTAAGGCAAAGGTATTAGGGATGCCCAGTCCCGAAATGAAAAATGAATTTACTTTATGTTGTCAACTAATAAATTCCTTGGAAAGTGCTGGTACAGAGGGCACCCATGGATACGGTTAGCCATGGAAAGTGAAAGTATGGTGGAAAAAGTAATAAACTTTATTTTCTGTTTGGGAACCGCCTATGATATATCTAGCATGGAAAGTGTGGGGGAACTCTAAGTCGTTTTCGTTGGTGGGATAAGTATGCCTCCCGAAATATTTTTATCTCTATATTTTTCGCTATGAGCTCTAGCACCTCTACAAATCCCTACTTCCCTCCGCGAAGGGCCTTTCTTTTACTTTATGCAATTTTTATTTTTAATTTGAGTCTCCATCTTCTCCTATAAAGCACCAACTAGGAGGCACAACATATCTATACCAAACGGAATCTTGACAATGTTGATCCACTCGAAGTAATGCTGATGCAGGGTGTTTACTAATGTTCATTTATGCTTCCTTAGTCCATACATACTACATTAGAATTAGTGAAGGAACATACAAACAGATAAGAACTACTACACACTGAAGCCAATGCGATCGATTGGGGGCAGAAAACTACAGCACCAGAATGGTTCGGGGGAATTTTCACAAAGCGCACCAGCACAGAGCAACATGTTGCAGAAGAATTCGAGGGTAAAATGCTGCTATTTTCCATTCTATCATATGGCATCAAAAGTTCCAAACACTAAACACTGAACAAGAACAACGAGATGCGGCCATTACATTGAAGACAATGAACACTGGATACACATAGCTAGCTATGCTAATGGTACCAATCTGGCTGGTAGCGCGAGGTGGATTCGACTAGACCGGCGTGGGGCGGCCTAGCCTCCGAAGCCGTAGAGGGTGCGGCCCTGGCGCTTGAGCACGTAGACGACGTCCATGGCGGTGACTGTCTTGCGGCGGGCGTGCTCGGTGTAGGTGATGGCGTTGCAGATGACGTTCTCGAGGAAGATTTTGAGCATGCTGCGGGTCTGCCCATAGATGAGCCCCGAAATGCGCTTTCACGCCGGCATGTTGTGCCAGCCGCCAGATTGCCAGCTTGGTGATGCCCTGGATATTGTCGCGCAGCACCATCCGGTGGCGCTTGGCGCCGCCCTTGCCCAACCCCTTCCCTCCCTTGCCGTGTCCGGACATCTCCGGCACTTCTCTCTCTGGCAACCTTCCCTTGGCTTAGTGCGGTGGCTGTTGCGGCCGTGTGGTGTGGTCGATGGTGGTGGCCGATGTCTGCTAGAAATATGTCGGTATTTCCCTAAAGAGGAAGGGATGATGCAGTATAGCGACGGTAGTTATTTCCCTAAGTGATGAGACCAAGGTTATTGAACCAGTAGGAGATCCTCCTCACACCACGTAAACAACACCTGCACACAAATAACAAATACTCGCAACCCGACGTGTTAAAGGGGTTGTCAATCCCTTCCGGATACGGCGCCTCAAGATAGGCAAATAACGTGAGATAAAAGTGGTAGATAGGATAAATAGATCGCGGAACAAATAAACTGCAGCAAGGTATTTTTGTATTTTTGGTTTAATAGATTTGAAAATAAATGTAAAGGAAAATAGATAGCAAAGGCAAATATGATGAAAAGAGACACGGGGGCCGTAGGTTTCACTAGTGGCTTCTCTCGAGGAAAATAGCAAACGGTGGAAAACAATTACTATTGGGAAATTGATAGAACTTCAAATAATCATGACAATATCCAGGCAATGATCATTATATAGGCATCACGTCCAAGATTAGTAGACCAACTCCTGCCTGCATCTACTACTATTACTCCACACATCGACCGCTACCCAGCATGAATCTAGTGTATTAAGTTCATGGAGAAACAGAGTAATGCCATAAGAACGATGACATGATGTAGACAAGATCTATTTATCTATTTATGTAGACATAGACCCCATCTTGTTATCCTTAGTAGCAACGATACATACGTGTCGGTTCCCCTTCTGTCACTGGGATCAAGCACCGTAAGATCGAACCCACTACAAAGCACCTCTTCCCATTACAAGATAAATAGATCAAGTTGGCCAAACAAAAACCGAATATTGGAGAAGAAATACGAGGCTATAAGCAATCATGCATATAAGAGATCAAAGAAGACTCAAATAACTTCCATGGATAAAAACATAGATCTGATCAACTCAAAGTTCATCGGATCCCAACAAACACACCGCAAAAAGGCTTACATCATATGGATCTCCAAGAGACCATTGTATTGATAATCAAGAGAGAGAGGAAGCCATCTAGCTACTAACTATGGACTCGTACATCTACAAAGAACTACTCACGCATCATCGAAGAGGCACCAATGGAAGTGGTGAACCCCTCTGTGATGGTGTCTAGATTGGATCTAGTGGTTCTGTACTCAGCGGTGGCTGTAATTGATTTTCGTCGACTCCCCTAGGGTTTCTGCAATATTGGGGTATTTATAGAGCAAAGAGGCGGTTCAGGGGGCACCCGAGGTGGGCACAAACCACCAGGGCGCGCCTGGGCCTCCTGGCGCGCCCTGGTGGGTGCTGCCCTCCTCAAGGCACCCCCAGGTGCAGCCTTGGCCCACTGAATGTCTTCTGGCCCAAAAATACTCCTCAAAAAGTTACGCTGCATTTGGACTCCATTTGGTATTGATTTCCTGCAATGTAAAAAACATGCAGAAAACATCAACTGTCACTGGGCACTACGTCAATAGGTTAGTACCAAAAAATGATATAAAATGACTATAAAATGATTGTAAAACATCCAAGAATGATAATATAACAGCATGGAACACTCAAAAATTATAGATACGTTGGAGACGTATCAGCATCCCCAAGCTTAATTCCTGCTCGTCCTCGAGTAGGTAAATGATAAAAATAGAATTTTTGATGTGGAATGCTGCCTAACATGTTCATCACATTTCTTTTCTTTATAGCATGGACATATGGACTTTTATATGATTCAAAGCAATAGTCTAGTTTTGACATGAAGACTTTAATACTCAAGCATACCAAAAAGCAACCATGTCTTTCAAAATATCAACTCTAAAGCAAGTTTCCCTAGCCCATTATGCTCAATCATTGATCCATTCATGAAACACACTCAAATATTAGTTACACCCAATGATCAAATAATATCATAGTGCCCCTTAGTTAGTGCTTTATAAGAGAAGATGGAGACTCAAATTCAAAATAAAAATTTCATAAGTCAAAGAAAGGCCCTTCGCGAAGGGAAGTAGGGATTTATAGAAGTGCCAGAGCTCAAAGCTTAAATTGAGAGATAAAAATATTTTTGAGAGGCATACTTTTCCCACCAATGAAAACGACTTAGAGATCTCAATACTCTCCATGCTAGATACATCATAGGCGGTTACCAAACAGAAAATAAAGTTTATTCCTTTTTCCAGCATTACTTTCACTTTCTATGGCTAACCGTATCCACGGGTGCCCTCCATACCAACACTTTCCAAGGAATATATTATTTGACAACATAAAGTAAATTCATTTTTCATTTTGGGACTGGGCATCCCTAATACCTTTGTCGTACTCTCGTGCAATGACAAGTGAATAAACATTCACCATGAGAATAACACATCCAGCATAGAAAATATTGGTAACCCTTCACCGCCTCGTGAGCGGTAGAGCACACAAAAGAGAAATTTATTTTGAAAATTAGAGATGGCACATGCAAATTTGCTTAGAACGACATGGAAATACCGCTTATAGGTAGGTATAGTGGACTCATATGGCAAAACTGGTTTAAAGGGTTTTGGATGCATAAGTAGTGATCATACTTACTGCAAAGCGAAGGCTAGCAAAAAGATTGAGAAGTGACCAACCAAAAAGCAAAAAATCTCGTACCCAAGCATTAAGCATAAGTAACAGTGAATAATGCACCATAAGTAGGATATAAATTTCATTGCATAACTATTGACTTTCCTGCTTGCATAGGATATCACAAACCTTAACATCAATATTCTTACTAAAGCACAATTACTCATCAACATGACTCACATATCATATCATCATATCTCAAAACCATTACTAAGAATCAAGTTTATTTTGTCCAATGATCTTAATGAAAGTTTTTATTATATCCTCCTTGGATATCTATCACTTTGGGACTATTTTTATATGTTGCTTTTGATAATCTCAAACAAATATAAGTGAAGATCATGTGCATAATTTTTCTTTCTCTCAAAATAATCTGTGTGAAGCAAGAGAGAATTTCTTCAAATTTTACTAAATCCCAAATAAATCTAAGTGAAGCATGAGAGCATTTCTTCAAAAATAACAAAGCACACCGTGCTCAAAAAGATATAAGTGAAGCACAAGAGCAAATCCAAGGCTCTAAAAAATTTAAGTGAAGCATAGGAGCAAGCATAGCATAATTTTGGCTCTCTCAAAAAGGGTGTGTTCAGCAAGGATTAAACACTTAGAACACAAATCAAAACAAGCAAAGACTCATATCATACAAGACTCTCCAAGCAAAACTCATAATATGTGACGAATAAAAATACAGTTTCAAGTAAAATACCGATGGTTGTTAGAAGAAAGCGGGGATGCCACTCGGGGGCATCCCCAAGCTTAGTTGCTTGCTTATTCTTTGAATATTATCTTGGGGTGCCTCGGGAATCCCCAAGCTTAGCCTTTTGCTAATCCTTATTCCTTAATCCATCGTAAGATCACCCAAAACTTGAAAACTTCAATCACACAAAAATCCAACAAAACCTTCGTGAGATCCGTTAGTATAAGAAAGCAAACCACTACTATAAGTACTGTAGAAAACATATTCTTATTTTGTTTTTGCATTATACCTACCGTATTCCAACTTTTCTTTGGCAAAAACTCATCAAAGAAAACCATAGAATTATCAGAACAAGCACACAACGCAAAGAAAACAGAATCTGTCAAAAACAGAACAATCTGTAGCAATGTGAATATTTCGAATACTTATGTAACTCCAAAAATCTTGAGAAATTAGGAAAACCTGGGTAAGTTTTATATTAATATTCTAAAAAAATAATCAACTCAAAATCACCTTTATGTGATTTATTAAAACTATTTTCGTGAGTGCATAAGTTTCTGTTTTTCAGCAAGATCAAATCAACTTTCACCCAAATCAACCCAAAGGCCTTGCTTGGCACAAACACTAATTAAAACACAAAAAACGCAATCATAACAGTAGCATAATTGTTCTAACACAAATAACATAAAATAAAAAGCAAAAATAAATTTTATTCATCGGGTTGCCTCCCAACAAGCACTATCGTTTTACGCCCCTAGCTAGGCATAACGCGAAGGATCTAAGTGTTGCCATCTTTGGTTCTAGATCCATAAGATTCCCTCATGATTGATTCATATGGTGGCCTAATTCTTGTTCTAGGAAAGTGTTCCATTCCCTTCCTTAGTGGAAATTGAAATTTAATATTGCCTTCTTCCATATCAATCATGGCACCAATAGTACGCAAAAACGTTCTACCAAGAATAATTGGACAAGACGGATTGCAATCAATATCAAGAACAATAAAATCTATGGGCAAATAATTCCTATTTTCAAGAATAAGAACATCATTAATTCTTCCATAGGCTTTTTAATAGTAGAATCCGCTAAGTGCAAATTTAAAGAGCATTCTTCAATATTTGTGAGACCAAGCACATCACATAAAGATTTCGGAATTGTAGAAATACTAGCATCCAAGTCACACAAAGCAAAACACTCATAATTTTTAATCTTGACTTTGATAGTAGGTTCCCACTCATCATGCAATTTTCTAGGAATTGAAACTTCTAATTCCAACTTTTCTTCAAAAGCTTTCATCATAGCATCAACAATATGTTTAGTAAAAGCTTTATTTTGTTCATAAGCATGGGGTGAATTTATCATGGATTGCAACAAAGAAATACAATCAAACAAAGAGCAACAATCATAATTAAAGTCTTTGTAATCCAAAATAGTGGGCACATCACTAGTTAAAGTCTTGACCGCTTCAAACCCACTTCTATCAAATTTTTCAACAAGATTTTCACCCTCCGAATCATAGGGACGCCTTCTAACTAAAGTTGATTCTTCTCCAGTCCCTTTTTTTATCAATCCTAAATTTACTAAACAAAGAATCAAAAGAAGAAACACCAATCATTTTAAGATCTTCATCACTTTTATGATAGTAATCACTAGAAAACGCTCTTTCTAAAAATTCTCTTTTATCTCTAAGCATAGTGGTTCTTTTCTTACTTTCATCCATCGAAACATAAAGAGCTTTATTTTATTCTTCAACTTTAGGCACACAAATTTTCATCTTGAGAGTTTCTACATCATGAGAGATTCTATCAACACTTCTAGAAAAATCATCAGTTTTATTCAACTTTTCTTCTATCGAAGTGTTGAAAGCTTTTTATGTATTGATAAATTCTTTAATATTGCTCTCAAGATCAGAGGTGTTTCTATTATTATTATAGGTTGGATTACCATAGGAATTACCATAGTTATTTGCAGAATTACTAGGAAAATGCCTAGGATTAACATTACCTCTATAAGCATTATTATTGAAATTATTTCGTGAGACAAAATTCGCATATATGGCATCACTATTTTGCTCAATCAAAGTAGACAAAGGCACATCATTAAAATCAATAGGAGCACTTTTATTGGCAACCAAATTCATAAGAGCATCAACTTTTTCACTCAAGGAATGTATTTCTTCTACCAAATTGACCTTTTTACTAGTAGGAGCTCTTTTGGTATGCCATTGCGAGTAACTTTCCATAATATTGTCTAGCAATTTAGTAGCTTCGTGCAAAGTAATTTCCATAAAAGTACCCCTCGTGGTGGAATATAAAAGATTACGAGAAACAAAATTCAATCTCGCATAAATTTTTTGTATGATCATCCAAAGATTTAACCCATGAGTTGGGCAATTCCTTAGCATCAATTTCATCCTTTCCCAAGATTGTGCAACATGCTCATGTTCAAGTTGCTTGAAATTCATAATCTAGGTTCTAAGGGAAATAATTTTTGCGGGCAGAAAATACTTATTAATAAAAGCATCCTTGCACTTGTTCCAAGAATTGATACTATTGCGAGGCAAGGAAGAAAACCAAATTTTTGCACGATCTCGCAAAGAAAATGGAAATAATTTCAACTTCACAACATCATTGTCCACATCTTTTTTCTTTTGTACATCGCATAATTCCATGAATGTGTTAAGATGGGACGCGGCATCCTCATTAGGAGTACCGACAAAATTGATCTTTCATGACAAGATTCAGCGAAGCAGTATTAATATCACAAGACTCCGCACTAGTGGCAGGAGGAGCAATTAGAGTGCTAATAAAATCATTGTTGTTGCTATTTGAGAAATCACACAACTTGGTGTTCTCTTGAGACATGATGACTACGCAACAAGATTGCACTCAAAAACAGATCTGACGAGAAAAGGACGAACGGAAACGGCAAATTTTTGTGAAGTGGGGGAGAGGAAAACAAGAGGCAAATGGCAAATAATGTAAATTGCAAGGAGATGAGATTTGTGATTAGGAACCTGATTGATGTTGAATATCCTCCCCGGCAACGGCACCGGAAATGGCTAGTTGATGGGGGACTATCTTGACTTGATCCTCCCCGGCAATGGCGCCAGAAATTCCTTTTGCTGTCCGCTGGACCTACATCGGTATTTCCCCAAAGAGGAAGGGATGATGCAGTATAGCGATGGTAGGTATTTACTTCAGTGATGAGACCAAGGTTATCGAACCAGTAGGAGAACCTCCTCACACCACGTGAACAGCAGCTGCACACAAATAACAAATACTCGCAACCTGACGTGTTAAAGGGGTTGTCAATCCCTTTCGGGTACGATGCCTCAAGATAGGCAAATAACGTGAGATAAAAGTGGTAGATAGGATAAATAGATCGTGGAACAAATAAATTGCAGCAAGGTATTTTTGTATTTTTGGTTTAATAGATCTGAAAATAAATGCAAAGGAAAATAGATCGCAAAGGCAAATATGATGAAAAGAGACCCGGGGGCCGTAGGTTTCACTAGTGGCTTCTCTCGAGGAAAATAACAAACGGTGGGAAAACAATTACTGTTGGGTAGTTTATAGAACCTCAAATAATCATGACGATATCCAGCCAATGATCATTATATAGGCATCACGTCCAAGATTAGTATACCGACTCCTGCCTGCATCTACTACTATTACTCCACACATCGACCGCTATCCAGCATGCATCTAGTGTATTAAGTTCATGGAGAAATGGAGTAATGCAATAAGAACGATTACATGATGTAGACAAGATATATTTATCTATTTATGTAGATATAAACCCCATCTTGTTATCCTTAGTAGCAACGATACATACTTGTCGGTTCCCCTTCTATCACTGGGATCAAGCACCGTAAGATCGAACCCACTACAAAGCACCTCTTACCATTGCAAGATAAATAGATCAAGTTGGCCAAACAAGACCCAAATATCGGAGAAGAAATACGAGGCTATAAGCAATCATGCATATAAGAGATCAAAGAAGACTCAAATAACTTTCATGGATAAAAATATAGATCTGATCATAAACTCAAAGTTCATCGGATCCCAACAAACACACCGCAAAAGGCTTACATAATATGGATCTTCAAGAGACCATTGTATTGATAATCAAGAGAGAGAGAGAGAGAGAGAGAGAGAGAGAGAGGAAGCCATCTAGCTACTAACTACGGACCCGTAGGTCTACAAAGAACTACTCACGCATCATCGGAGAGGCACCAATGGAAGTGGTGAACCCCTTCGTGATGGTGTTTATATTGGATCTGGTGGTTTTGGACTCTGCGGCGGCTGGAACTGATTTTCGTCGACTCCACTATGGTTTCTGGAATATTGGTGTATTTATAGAGTAAAGCGACAGTTCAGGGGGCACCCGAGGTGGGCACAATCCACCAGGGCTCCCTGGGCCTCCTAGCGCGCCCTGGTGGGTGCTGCCCTCCTCGAGGCACCACCAGGTGTAGCCTTGGCCCACTCGATGTCTTCTGGCCCAAAAAAATCCTCAAAAAGTTACGCTGCATTTGGACTCCATTTGGTATTGATTTCCTGCGATGTAAAAAACATGTAGAAAACGGCAACTGGCACTGGGCACTATGTCAATAGGTTAGTACCAAAAAAATGATATAAAATGACTATAATGATTGTAGAACATCCAAGAATGATAATATAATGGCATGGAACAATCAAAAGTTATAGATACGTTGGAGACATATCAGTGGCTCGTGGGGGATTGATTTATGGCTACGAGGTTTCAGGGGAGAAGAGGGGCGTCATCCGCGTGATGCGAACCTGAGCCGTCAGGTGGGAGATGAATGGCTATGGGTGGGGGGAAGATGGGTGGCGTGGATTGGTGACATGGCAGGGTGCCGCGACTTGGCGGGAGGTGTGTTTTCCTTTCTTTTACAAATGGGATGGGTCAAGAAGAGCACGGCTTTGAATTAATGAAACCATCAACCCATCAGAGATCATAGAAGGGCATTGTTACAAGAACTGAAAAAGGCAACAAACACATACATACTGTAAAAGATTACACGAGCACGCGTATACGGTCTTTCTTTTTGTTTTGCCGCTGTATTGTCGAATGAAGAGTTTGAACACAACAATGATGCTCTACTATAGAAGCTAGGATATACTTATCATGATGTATGTTTATGATGTCACTTGAGAAATATGGCTTCGCTATCATGTGACTACCGTGACTAATTGCAACCAAAACCCATGCCATTGTTCACGAGGAGTATGTGTTTGCGATCGAAGGATACAAGAGGGCCGACCCAAACGGGCGCACGTTTTGTCCGCTTTTCGTCCATTTTGGTCAGTCAGGCGGACATGTGCGTCTGCTTTTTCATTTGGGTCGGTAGGTGCGCCCAAAGGGAGGCATACCCATTTTTGCCGACGTGGCCAAAACAGACTTAATTAAGCATAATTATACATAAATGGTCAGTCAAACGTCGGCCAAAGTCCACTTAAACATAATTAAACATTAAAAAAACTCTAATAAACGCCCGCACGCTGCCCTAGTAAACCGCCTTGCCTTGCCCTTGCCGTCGACGTCGTCGCCGCTTGTGAGGTCGATAAAGACGGGATGCGGCCCAGCCCAACCGAACGCGGCTTGATAGGCCTCCAGGGCAGCCTCCTCTGGCGTCTGCTGCGACGATGACATTGCGGTGAGGTGGGCCCTCTCCTCCTCCTCCTCGCGTCGCAGTACCTCCTCCTTGCGACGCAACTGCTGCTCCCCGCACATTTGCTGCTCGGCGTCGGCCCCCTCCTTCGCGATCCAATGCGCCTTCCTGCGCTCAAGGTGAGCCGCCTCCTCTTCCGACGTGGAGGTGAAGTAGCAGGGAGGCACGCTCACCCACTCGCGGAGCTCGCAGGTCCACGAGTAGGACTCCTCGGGCCAAGTGGGGGGCGGCAGTGACCGCTTCCGCATGGGCGTTGGCTCGCGCTCCGGCTGCTGCTTGTCCTTGGGCTCAACAAGGGGCGGCACCGGCGGCGGTGGCGGCACGAACATGGGCACGTGGATGGAGTCCCACGTCGCGGACAAAGCAAGGGCTTGCTCTAGCCCATCCCAATGGGCATCCTACTCAAGCCATCTCGCATCCAACGTGTGCTGCTGGGCCTCCTCGAGGGTGGCTTGGTACTCTGCCTCCGCCTACTCTTTCTCCGGCTTTACCCATGGTGGTGGAATGTCGTGGTCGATTTGGGCGCTGAGGCGGCGCTCCTCATCATGCTCTAGCGCAAACTAGAGCTCCTAGTTGGAAGAGTCTGGCGTGTAGGCATGCATGGCACGCTGCTCCAGCGTAAGGAGCTCGCGCCAATGGGAAATCTCCTCCGCGTGCGCCAGCGCATACCGCGGATCCGCTGAGATGGGGATGCGGTGAGGGTCTAGATGCCAGCCGTGCGGCAGGTTCATATTTGAATATGGCAGGGGCTGGTGGTACTCCCAGTGTCACCGCCCCTGGTGGAATGGGATGTACAACCGCTCTCACTCCCGCGGTGGCGTGCCGCATCTAGCCGACAACGATGGAGGAGGGAGCCCGTGGGAAGAGTTCACTCCGACGCTAAACCTCCCCTTCCTCCCTCCCTTCCCGCCGAAGATGCCCATGGCTTTGCTAGGGTTTCTGGCTGGTTGCCTAGGGTTTTCTGGTTGCTAGCGAGGGAGCAAAGGTGGCCAGATGTGGACGAAGAATGGATGGAGCCGGCCCCACCGCACACGTCCATTAAAAAGGACGGACACGTGGCCCTTCCACACAGTGCCAAGTGGGGCCTTGATAGGTGGCCACGTTTATTATGACCGCTTGGGGTTGTTGGCAGGTCGACATGTGGGGCTGCGGTGGACACCGAGGGTACGCGCGGCGCGTCCGCGCTGACACATTTCAGGCCAAATTTGGGCCGCAAATGGGCTTGCAAGGACGTGAAGCGAACGGATTTTGGGAATGGGTCAGCATGTTGGGCCATCGTTTTTGTCCCTGGTGACCCAAACAGATGTGGTCGGATGAAATGGGTCGCCCGATTGAAGTTGCTCTAACTCTATGCTAAAACTAGCACTAAATATAAAAAGAATGAAGTCACTACTAGCAAAGTGAAGACTGCTACACTTGGCATGAGAAATTTGAGCAGAGGAGGCACGAAGAAGCATTGTCTAGGAAACATAGATGAGGTATTGATCAGGGTGACATCCAGGACAGGAAGATCAGCGACCACTACAAAAAAAATACACTTCCATGATGATACGTGTTTGTCACAGTAGGTCGCGTTTTTTTGTCATGCATGCACATCCCTGACGATTTTATGACAGAATCAAGATAGTCATACATGTGCTGTCATAGAAGTGTTCCATGACATTACCAAAATTATCATCACAGAAGTGTCCACTTCCATGATGATAAATCGCGCGTCACAGAAGTGCTTTCGTCAAGGGTGACTGACACGTGGCATCCACCATAATGGAACGCCGTTAAGCTATCGGGTCCGGTTTTGGATCCGATAACCCGTTAACAGCCCGGCCCAATGGGGATTTTCCACGTGTAAAATCATCATTGGCCGGAGGAAACACGTGTTGCCTCACCGTTGGGACAGATGTCATCCACTCATTGGACATGAGGCACCTATGATAGGTCAACACGTGGCACGGCCCAACAATGGCCCATTCTGGTGAAAAAGGCCGGCCCGGTAAAAATTAGCAGGCCGGCCCATATAAGGCCTACTTGTGTCAGGTCTATTTAAGCCCACGGCCCATACGAGATGTGCCAATTCGGCCTGTCAATGGCCCATTAAATATTTGACACTGTTGCAGCCCATCGTCAGTTCGAGCCCGTTAACAGCCCGCTATATATTTGGGCTCAATATTGGCCCGATGAGATTTCGGCCTGTTAATGGCCCATTCAATGGATGGGCCAATTTTCAGGATGTACATCTTTCGGCCTTTTAGCGACCCATTTAAATGTTGGGCTAATTTCCGGCCCGGTGTGTCTTTCAGCCTGTTGACGTCCCATAAATCAGATGGGCCATTTGTAGTCGGACCTGAGTTTCGGCCTTTTAGTGTCCCATTTAAGTGTTGGGCTAATTTCCAGCCCGGTGTCTCTTTCAGCCTGTTGACGGCCATAAATCAGTTGGGCCATTTGTAGCCGGACCTGAGTTTTGGCCTTTTAGTGACCCATTTAAGTGTTGGGCCAATTCCCGGCCCTGTGTGCCTTTTTGCCTGTTAACGGACCATAAATGAGTTGGGCCATTTGTAGTCGGACCTTAGTTTTGGCCTTTTAATGGCCCATGCCCTTCATGGTCCAATACCAGCCCGGTTTCTCTTTCGGCCTGCTAAAGGCCCACAACACAGTTGGGCCATTTACAATACGACCTGACTTTCGGCCTCTTAGCGGCCCATGCTCTTCATTGTCCAGTACAAGCCCGTTGTCTCTTTCGGCCTGCTAAAGGCCTACAGTATAGTTGGGCCATATGTAGCCCAAACTTAGTAACGGTCTGTTAACGTCCCGTGAAATCAATTGGGCCCACCTATTGCCCGCTTTGATGTCGTCCTGTTAACAACCCGGGAGGTAAGAGGGCCGACCATTAACTTTCGGCCTAGTAACGGCCCATTAACTTAATGGGCCCACTAAAGTTCGTACATGTCTTTAGGCCAAATTAGACAATTTGATCCCATTACGACGAGCAATTATGCACAGGACCAAAACCGATCAAGCAAAGGTACGACATACAGGGAAAAATGTTGCACATCCAGCATATATTACAGGAAATTACATCCACTTGGCAATCAAAGATTGATACCAGTGCAAATAAATGAGTAGAACCTAATGATCTACAACGTCACAATATGCAACCTCAGCACGGATGACGCCCATAAGCATGTGGGCAAGTTCTTGCTGCTTTGCTACACTATCTCTGAAAACATTGATCAGTTGTTATGTCGCACGACTCTGCACCTCTGATTCTTCCACCATTTCCATCATTGCTTCAGCCATTAATTGATTCACAAACATACATTTATTCCGTTGCATTCGAGACAGAGGATACTGAACAGATTCATATGGTGATTTTGGCAGGCTTGTATTATTGATAGTGGAGAGTGTCTCAACCACTACATCATTACATAAATTAGGAGGGGAAACAAACAGATTAATCATGAGTTATTGCCATATTACCTGGCCTAGATTTATTGGTAAGAAACAATGGGGTTGCCTTGCTGTTTTCAGAGTTTGTCTTCTTATCTTCAGCAGCCTGCACCAAATTAACACACTAGCATTGCTATCATTGGCCAAGTCAGATAATAGGAAAGCAACATTGACACAACGAACGTTTGGGCAACTAGCCTACACCTGTTGGAAATATGCCCTAGAGACAATAATAAATTAGTTATTATTACTATATTTCCTTGTTCATGATAATCGTTTATTATCCATGCTATAATTGTATTGATAGGAAACTCAGATACATGTGTGGATACATAGACAACACTATGTCCCTAGTAAGCCTCTAGTTCACTAGCTCGTTGATCAATAGAAGGTTACGGTTTCCTGACCATGGACATTGGATGTCGTTGATAATGGGATCACATCATTAGGAGAACGATGTGATGGACAAGACCCAATCCTAAGCCTAGCACAAAGATCGTGTAGTTCGTATGCTAAAGTTTTTCTAATGTCAAGTATCATTTCCTTAGACCATGAGATTGTGCAACTCCCGGATACCATAGGAATGCTTTGGGTGTACCAAACGTCACAACGTGACTGGGTGGCTATAAAGGTGCACTACGGGTATCTCCGAAAGTGTCTATTGGGTTGGCACGAATCAAGACTGGGATTTGTCACTCTGTGTGACGGAGAGGTATCTCTGGGCCCACTCGGTAGGACATCATCATAATGTGCACAATGTGACCAAGGGGTTGATCACGGGATGATGTGTTACGGAACGAGTAAAGAGACTTTCCAGTAACGAGATTGAACAAGGTATCAGGATACCGACGATCGAATCTCGGGCAAGTACAATACCGCTAGACAAAGGGAATTGAATACTAGATCGATTGAGTCCTTGACATCGTGGTTCATCCGATGAGATCATCATGGAACATGTGGGAGCCAACATGGGTATCTAGATCCCGCTGTTGGTTATTGACCGGAGAACGTCTCGGTCATGTCTGCATGGTTCCCGAACCCGTAGGGTCTACACACTTAAGGTTCGATGACGCTAGGGTTATAGGGAATAGATATACGTGGTTACCGAATGTTGTTCGGAGTCCCGGATGTCACGAGGAGTTCTGGAATGGTCCGGAGGTAAAGATTTATATATGGGAAGTCCTGTTTTGGTCACCGGAAAAGTTTCGGGTTTTATCAGTAATGTACCGGGACCACCGGGAGGGTCCCGGGGGTCCACCAAGTGGGGCCACCGGCCCCAGAGGGCTGCATGGGCCAAGTGTGGGAAGGGACCAGCCCCAGGTGGGCTGGTGCACCCCTCCACAAGGGCCCAAGGTGGCTAGGGTTTGGGGAGGGGGCTCCTCCACCTTGCTTGGGGGGCAAGTTTCCCCCTCTCCCCCCCTTGGCCGCCACCCTAGATGGGTTTGGGGCTGCCGCACCCCTTGGGGTGGAAACCCTAGAGGGGGCGCAGCCCCCTCCCTCTCCCCTATATATACTTGAGGTATTTGGGGCTGCATACATAAGAGTTTCCACCTCTCCCTGGCGCAGCCCTATCTCTCTTTCTCCTCTTCTCCCGCGGTGCTTGGCGAAGCCCTGCAGGATTGCCACGCTCCTCTATCACCACCACGCCGTTGTGCTGCTTCTGGATGGAGTCTTCCTCAACATCTCCCTCTCTCCTTGATGGATCAAGGCATGGGAGACATCACCGGGCTGTACGTGTGTTGAACGCGGAGGTGCCGTCCGTTCGGCACTAGGATCTCCGGTGATTTGGATCACAACGAGTACGACTCCTTCAACCCCGTTCTCTTGAACGCTTCCGCTTAGTGATCCACAAGGGTATGTAGATGCACTCTCCTTCCCCTCGTTGCTAGTCTCTCCATAGATAGATCTTGGTGACTCGTAGGAAAATTTTTGAATTTCTGCTACGTTCCCCAACAGTGGCATCATGAGCTAGGTCTATGCGTAGTTACTATGCACGAGTAGAACACAAACTTGTTGTGGGCGTAGATGTTGTCAATTTTCTTGCCACTACTAGTCTTATCTTGCTTCGGCGGCATCGTGGGATGAAGCGGCCCGGACCGACCTTACACGTACGCTTACTTGAGACAGGTTCCACCGACTGACATGCACTAGTTGCATAAGGTGGCTAGCGGGTGTCTGTCTCTCCCACTTTAGTTGGAGCGTATTCGATGAAAAGGGTCCTTATGAAGGGTAAATATAAATTGGCATATCACGTTGTGGTTTTATATAGGTAAGAAACGTTCTTGCTAGAACACCTATAGAAGCCCCGTAAAAACTTGCAACAATAATTAGAGGACGTCTAACTTGTTTTTGCAGCAAGTGTTTTGTGATGTGATATGGCCAAAGGATGTGATGAATGATATATGTGATTTATGAGATGATCATGTTCTTGTAATAGGAATCACGACTTGCATGTCGATGAGTATGACAATCGGCAGGAGCCATAGGAGTTGACTTTATTTTTGTATGACCTGCGTGTCATTAAAGAACGCCATGTAAATTACTTTACTTTATTGCTAAACGCATTAGCCATAGAAGTAGAAGTAGTCGTTGGCGTGACAACTTCATGAAGACACGATGATGGAGATCATGATGATGGAGATCATGGTGTCATGCCGGTGACGATGATGATCATGGAGCCCCGAAGATGGAGATCAAAAGGAGCAAAATGATATTGGCCATATCATGTCACTTTTGATTGCATGTGATGTTTATCATGTTTTTGCATCTTATTTGCTTAGAAAGATGGTAGTAAATAAGATGATCCCTCATTAAAATTTCAAGAAAGTGTTCCCCCTAACTGTGCACCGTTGTGAAAGTTCGTTGTTTCGAAGCACCACGTGATGATCGGGTGTGATAGATTCTAACGTTCACATACAACGGGTGTAAGCCAGATTTACACACGCAAAACACTTAGGTTGACTTGACGAGCCTAGCATGTACAGACATGGCCTCGGAACACAAGAGACCGAAAGGTCGAGCATGAGTCGTATGGTAGATACGATCAACATGAAGATGTTCACCGATGATGACTAGTCCGTCTCACGTGATGATCGGACACGGCCTAGTTGAGTCGGATCATGTAATCACTTAGATGACTAGAGGGATGTCTATCTGAGTGGGAGTTCATAAGATGAACTCAATTATCCTGAACATAGTCAAAATGTCTTCGCAAATTATGTCGTAAGCTCGCGCTTTAGTTCTACTGTTTAGATATGTTCCTAGAGAAATTTAGTTGAAAGTTGATAGTAGCGATTATGCGGACTAGGTCCATAAACTGAGGATTGTCCTCGTTGCTTCATAGAAAGCTTATGTCGTTAATGCACCGCTCAGTGTGCTGAACCTCGAACGTCGTCTGTGGATGTTGCGAACATCTGACATACACGTTTTGATAACTACGTGATAGTTCAGTTAAATGGTTTAGAGTTGAGGCACCAAAGACGATTTCGAAACATCGCGGAACATATGAGATGTTTCGAGGGCTGAAATTGGAATTTCAGGCTCATGCCCACGTCAAGAGGTATAAGACCTCCAAAGATTTTCTTAGCCTGCAAACTAAGGGAGAAAAGCTCAATCGTTGAGCTTGTGCTCAGATTGTCTGAGTACCACTATCACTTGAATCGAGTGGGAGTTAATCTTCCAGATGAGATAGTGATGTTTCTCCAAAGTCATTGCCACCAAGCTACTAGAGCTTCGTTATGAACTATAACATATCAGGGATAGATATGATGATCCTTGAGATACTCGCGATGTTTGACACTGCAAAAGTAGAAATCAAGAAGGAGCATCAATTGTTGATGGTTGGTGAAACCACTAGTTTCAAAAGGGGCAAGGGCAAGAAGGGATACTTCATGAAACGGCAAATCAGCTACTGCTCTAGTGAAGAAACCCAAGGTTGAACCCAAACCCGAGACTAAGTGCTTCTGTGATAAGGGGAACATTCACTAGAGCGGAATTACCCTAGATGCTTGGTAGATGAGAAGGCTGGCAAGGTCGATAGAAGTATATTGGATATACATTATGTTAATGTGTACTTTACTAGTACTCCTAGTAGCACCAGGGTATTAGATACCGGTTCGGTTGCTAAGTTATAGTAACTCGAAATAAAAGCTACGGAACAAACGGAGACTAGCTAAAGGTGAGCTGACGATATGTGTTGGAAGTGTTTCCAAGGTTGATGTGATCAAGCATCGCATGCTCCCTCTGCCATCGAGATTGGTGTTAAACCTAAATAATTGTTATTTGGTGTTGGCGTTGAGCATAGACATGATTGGATTATGTCTATCGCAACATAGTTATTCATTTAAGGAGAATAATGGTTCTGTTTATTTGAATAATACCTTCAATGGTCTTGCACCTAAAATGAATGGTTTATTTAATCTCGATCGTAGTGATACACATGTTCATGCCAAAAGATATAAGATAGTAATGATAGTACCACCTACTTGTGGCACTGCCATGTAAGTCATATTGGTATAAAACGCATGAAGAAGCTCCATGTTGATGGATCTTTGGACTCACTCGTTTTTGGAAAGGTTTGAGACATGCGAACCATGTCTATTGGTGTATATGCATGAAGAAACTCCATGCGAATGGACCGTTTGGACTCACTTGATTTTGAATCACTTGAGACATGCAAATCATACCACATGGGCAAGATGACTGAAAGCCTCGTTTTTCAGTAAAATGGAACAAGAAAGCAACTTGTTGGAAGTAATACATTTTGATGTGTGCAGTCCAATGAGTGCTGAGGCACGCAGTGGATATCATTATGTTCTTACTTCACGGATGATTTGAGTAGATAATGAGTATATTTACTTGATGAAACACAAGTCTGAATTATTGAATGGTTCAAGTAATTTCAGAGTGAAGTTGAGGATCATCGTGACAAGAGGATAAAATGTCTATGATATGATCATAGAGATGAGTATCTGAGTTACGATCTTTGGCACGCAATTAAGACATTGTGGAAATTGTTTCACAATTAATACCGCCTGGAACACCATAGTGTGATGGTGTGTCCGAACATCATAGTTGCACCCTATTGGATATGGTGTGTACCATGATGTCTCTTATCGAATTACCACTATCGTTCATGGGTTAGGCATTAGAGACAACCACACTCACTTTAATAGGGCACCACGTAATTCCGTTGAGACGACACCGTTTGAACTATGGTTTGGAGAAACCTAAGTTGTCGTTTCTTAAAAGTTTGGGGCTGCAACGCTTATGTGAAAAAGTTTCAGTTTGATAAGCTCGTACCCAAAGCGGATAAAATGCATCTTCATAAGACACCCAAAACAGTTGGGTATACCTCCTAATTTAGATCCGAAAGCAATAGGGATTGTTTCTTGAATCGGGTCCTTTCTCGAGGAAAAGTTTGTCTCGGAAAGTTGAGTGGGAGCATGGTGGAGACTTGATGAGGTTATTTAACCGTCACTTCAACTAGTGTGTAGCAGGGCACATGAAGTTGTTCCTGTGGCGTCTACACCAATTGAAGTAGAAGCTTATGATAGTGATCATGATGTTTTGGATCAAGTCATCGCCGTACCTCGTAGGGTGACAAGGATGTGTACTACTTCAGAGTGGTACAGTAATCCTGTCTTGAAGGTCATGTTGCTAGACAACAATGAACCTATGAGCTATGGAGAAGCAATGGTGGGCCCATATTCTGACAAATGGTTAGAAGCCATGAAATCCGAGATAGGATCCATGTATCAGAACAAGGCATGGACTTTGGTGGACTTGCCCGATGATCGGCAAGCCATTGAGATAAATGGATCTTTAAGAAGAAGACGGACGTGGACGGTAATGTCATCATCTATGAAGCTCGACTTGTGGCGAAGAGTTCTTCACAAGTTCAAGGAGTTGACTACAATGAGATTTTCTCATCCGTAGCGATGCTTAAAGTCCGTCGGAATCATGTTAGCATTAGCTGCATTTATGAAATCTGGCAGATGGATGTCAAAACGAGTTTCCTTACCAGTTTTCGTAAGGAAAGGTTGTATGTGATACAATCAGAAAGGTTTTGTCGATCCTAAGGATGCTAAAAGGTATGCTAGCTCCAGCGATCCTTCTAAGGACTGGAGTAAGCATCTCGGAGTTGGAATGTGCACTTTGATGAGATGATCAAAGATTTTGGGTTTATACAAAGTTTATGAGAAACTTGTATCTCCAAAGAAGTGAGTGGGAGCACTATAGAATTTCTGATGAGTATATGTTGTTGACATATTGTTGATCAGAAATGATGTAGAATTTCTGGAAAGCATATAGGGTTATTTGAAAAATGTTTTTCATTAGAAAACCTGGATTAAGCTGCTTGAACATTGAGCATTAAGATCTATAAGGATAGATCAAAACGCTTAATGGTACTTTCAAATGAGCACGTACCTTGACATGATCTTGAAGGTGTTCAAGATGGATCAGTCATAGAAGGAGTTCTTGTCTAAGTTGTAATGTATGAAGTTAAGACTTAAAGCTCGACCACGGCAGAAGAAAGAGGAAGGACGAAGGTCGTCCCCTATGCTTTTGTCATAGGCTCTATACGGTATGCCATGCTGAGTACCGCACCTAATGTGTGCCTTGCAATATATCTGGCAAGAGGGTACAGAGGTGATCAAGGAGTGGATCACCGGACAACGGTCAAAATTGTCCTTGGAGTAATAAGGACATGTTTCTCGATTATGGAGGTGATAAAGACTTCAGCGTAAAGGGTTACATCGATGCAAGCTTTAACACCTATCTGAATGACTCTGAGTAGCAAACCGGATACGTATATTGGAGCAACCATTTGGAATAGCTCCAAGTGAAGCGTGGAAGTAGCATTTACAATATGACCTAGAGATTTGCGAAGTACATACGAATCTGAATGTTGCAGACCCGTTGACTAAAACCTCTCTCACAAGCAAAACATGATCAAACCCCAGAACTCATTGAGTCTTAATCACATGATGATGTGAACTAGTTTAGTGACACAAGTACACTCTTTGGATGTTGG
Source organism: Triticum aestivum (assembly GCF_018294505.1). NCBI lineage: Eukaryota > Viridiplantae > Streptophyta > Magnoliopsida > Poales > Poaceae > Triticum > Triticum aestivum. Next base: position 594,483,021 of record NC_057813.1, read on the forward strand.
TCACATGGCGATGTGACCTGTGAGTGTTAATCACATGGTGATGTGAACTAGATTATTGACTCTAGTGCAAGTGGGAGACTGTTGGAAATATGCCCTAGAGGCAATAATAAATTAGTTATTATTACTATATTTCCTTGTTCATGATAATCGTTTATTATCCATGCTATAATTGTATTGATAGGAAACTCAGATACATGTGTGGATACATAGACAACACTATGTCCCTAGTAAGCCTTTAGTTGACTAGCTCGTTGATCAATAGATGGTTACGGTTTCCTGACCATGGACATTGGATGTCATTGATAACGGGATCACATCATTAGGAGAATGATGTGATGGACAAGACCCAATCCTAAGCCTAGCACAAAGATCGTGTAGTTCGTATGCTAAAGCTTTTCTAATGTCAAGTATCATTTCCTTAGACCATGAGATTGTGCAACTCCCGGATACCGTAGGAATGCTTTGGGTGTACCAAACGTCACAACGTGACTGGGTGGCTATAAATGTGCACTACGGGTATCTCCAAAAGTGTCTGTTGGGTTGGCACGAATCGAGACTGGGATTTGTCACTCCGTGTGACGGAGAGGTATCTCTGGGCCCACTCGGTAGGGCATCATCATAATGTGCACAATATGACCAAGGGGTTGATCACGGGATGATGTGTTACGGAACGAGTAAAGAGACTTTCCGGTAATGAGATTGAACAAGGTATCGGGATACCGACGATCGAATCTCGGGCAAGTACAATACCGCTAGACAAAGGGAATCGAATACTGGATTGATTGAGTCCTTGACATCGTGGTTCATCCGATGAGATCATCGTGGAACATGTGGGAGCCAACATGGGTATCCAGATCCCGCTATTGGTTATTGACCAGAGAACGTCTCGGTCATGTCTGCATGGTTCCCGAACCCGCAGGGTCTACACATTTAAGGTTCGATGATGCTAGGGTTATAGGGAATAGATATACGTGGTTACCGAATGTTGTTTGGAGTCCCAGATGAGATCCTGGACGTCACGAGGAGTTCCGCAATGGTCCGGAGGTAAAGATTTATATATGGGAAGTCCTGTTTTGGTCACCCGAAAAGTGTTGGGTTTTATCGGTAATGTACCGGGACCACCGGGAGGGTCCCGAGGGTCCACCAAGTGGGGCCACCGGCCCCAGAGGGCTGCATGGGCCAAGTGTGGGAGGGGACCAGCCCCAGGTGGGCTGGTGCGCCCCCCCACAAGGGCCCAAGGCGCCTAAGGTTTTGGGAGGGGGCTCCTCCACCTTGCTTGGGGGGCAAGTTTACCCCTCTCCCCCCTTGGCCGCCACCCTAGATGGATTTGGGGCTGCCGCACCCCTTGGGGTGGAAACCCTAGAGGGGGCGCAGCCCCCTCCCTCTCCCCTATATATACTTGAGGTATTTGGGGCTGCATACATAAGAGTTTCCACCTCTCCCTGGCGCAGCCCTACCTCTCTTTCTCCTCTTCTCCCGCGGTGCTTGGCGAAGCCCTGCAGGATTGCCACGCTCCTCCATCACCACCACACCGTTGTGCTGCTGCTGGATGGAGTCTTCCTCAACCTCTCCCTCTCTCCTTGCTGGATCAAGGCATGGGAGACGTCACCGGGCTGTACGTGTGTTGAACGCGGAGGTGCCGTCCGTTCGGCACTAGGATCTCTGGTGATTTGGATCACGACGAGTACGACTCCTTCAACCCCGTTCTCTTGAGCGCTTCCTCTTAGTGATCTACAAGGGTATGTAGATGCACTCTTCTTCCCCTCGTTGCTAATCTCTCCATAGATAGATCTTGGTGACTCGTAGGAATTTTTTTGAATTTCTGCTACGTTCCCCAACAACACCAAATTAACACAATATGGCACAACTATCATCAGTCAGGTAAGGTAATATGAAAGCAACATTGACACAATGAATGAATGGGAAACTAGAGCAGCACTACAATTCAGTAATGTGCATGATATGAGATAGTACACTCATGCAGCTCAGTATGCAAAACTACCAGGCAGTTTTCCTTACAAAAATCAACATTGGCGTCTTTAACATTTTGCTACAACTAATTTTAGATCAGATAAAGGTTAGATTCATGCCGATTAACAAAATACATGCTGATGTAAAAATAGTGGTATACAAACAGGTGCTTACATCAGCATTGGAGCACAGAGAATTCCCACAAGATATTTTCCTCGAATACGATCCCAATGGAGGAAGTCTTCTATAGTTTAACCTTATTTTGTAAAAGATAGATGGGTAAGAAACATGTAGAAAATATGATCTGAATGCTATAAAATTTCATGATGCGAGGATACACACACGCTTCTTAGAATGGAGTTGACATTCTTTTGCTGGACTGGAGCGGACTAGTTATTTGGCCACTGGAATCTGCTTATTATCAGTGGGAGTTGGGTTTCTCTATGCTGGAGCAGTATCTATGAAAAATGGAGTTGGTTTATTATCTCCTGGCTTTTGGATCTTTTACAAAGACCTGGTTTGTAACCCTTCAGATTCTAACATAGTCGTCTTCCCCTTGCATGCCTTATATAGAAGAATGGTGCTTCAATTATAAAACATGCTATAGCAGAGATGGAATAGGTACTGAAGAATAGAAAGGCATGGCATATTGACATGTATTCCCTCCATCCGAAAATAAATGGATGGGTCTAGGCGTATTTCAGTTCTAGATACATCCAGTTTTATCCATTTCTGCGACATGTAATCCGGACGGAGGGAGTATGATGTAAGAGCTAGGGATACGACAGGACAACATAGTTTAAAAAACACTGAAAACCCACTGCAGAACCAAAGTATTCAAACCCAGTGATATGAGATAGTACACTCATGCAGCTCAGGATGCAAAACTACCAGGTAGTTTTCCTTACAAAAATCAACATTGTGGCCTTTAATCATACATTTTGCTACAACTAAATTTAGATCAGATAAAGGTTGGATTCACGCCGATTAACAAATACATGCTGATGTAAAAATATAGTGATATACAACAGGTACTTACATCTGCATTGGAGCACAGAGAATTCCTGCAAGAATCTTTCCTCATAGACGATACCAGTGCAGAAATTTTTCTATCTGTTAAGCTTATTTTCTAAAAGAGAGATGGGTAAGAAACATGTAGAAAATATGATCAGCATGCTATAAAATTTCATGATGCAAGGATACGCACACGCTTCTTAGAATGGAGTTGACATATTTTTGCTAGACTGGAGCGGACTAGTTGTTTGGCCACTAGAATCTGCTTATTATCAGTAGGAGTTGGGTTTCTCTGTGCTGGAGCAGTATCTATAAAAACTGGAGTTGGTTTATTATCTCCTGGCGTTTGGATCTTTTCAAAGGCCTTGCTTGTAACCCTTCAGCTTCTAACATAGTCGTCTTTCCCTTGCATGCCTTGTATAGAAGAATGGTGCTTTAATTATAAAACATGCTACAACAGAGAGATGGAATAGGTACTGAAGAATAGAAAGGCATGACATATTGACATGTATTCCCTCCATCTGGAAAAAAATGGATGGGTCTAGGCGTATTTCAGTTCTAGATACATCCTTTTTCATCCATTTCGGCAACATGTAATCTGGACGAAGGGAGTATGGTGTAAGAGCTAGGGATACAACAGGACAACACAGTAAAAAAACACTAGTTGAATGTAAAACTGTATGCTAGCGGAATACATACAGAAAAAACTAAGGCAACATACACGTGTATGATTGGAAAACTAAGATGGCATTGCAACAGAGCACTAGAACAACACTTCAATGTAAAAAAGATGATATGGTAGACAGATGAAGTACATACTGATGAATAACAATGCATAAGATATTCAGAAGCATGATGTACAAATTAAGAAGATGGCATTGCGATAGAGTAGAATTACAGTACTTGAATTTGAAAACATGTTATCATGAACGGAATAGGTACTGAAAAACAGGAAGGCATGTCATATTTACATGCATGATCAGCATGCTAAGCACATGGCATTGCAACAGAGTAGATACACTCCAGGACATTATATGCATGTTGTACCCATATCACAGGCCAAGTTAGAGCAAGGACCTTGTGGGGTGAAGAGGATTCATCATCTTTCTGCAAGTCTTCTAAAGAACTGTCTTACATGTTCCATCATATTGGGTATCATTGACATCAAGTTTATTGGCCTTTACATTGCTCCGTGAGGTTCTTGTGGATATATCAGTGTGTGCAATTATATTTGACATGCATGGAAGACAACTAGTAGTTAGATTTATGTAATGAGTGCCTGTAGGAGACGACATAAATAGTAGGACTGGGGTTAACTAGCAGCAATAGGTCTCAAAAATTAAAGGGAGAACACAGATGAAAGCTACAAAATATGTATCGTTTGTACTCGAGATTAACTAGATGGCACACAAAAGTATTAAAGAATAACATAGGTAATACTAGAAGTGGTATAATACTATAATCACCAGCCTGTGGGATAGCATTGGCTGATGGATGATAACTATGGAACAATGTTACCTAAAGAACAAGTATCTTAGCTGAACTATGGAACAACGTTAACTCCTGAACAAGACCCGTAAGAGATCAGCATGAATACAAAGTGAAATGAGATAATCTATTTTCCATGCTTAGATGAATAAAAAAAGCCATAAATGTTGCACACAAGTAAGATGAGGGTACAACCTATCTGGCCGCCATCCATAGGAGTGAGCATCATGTGCTGACTTGTCGATGGCCCAGCAGTTGTTGTGACTGTCCATGTCGGGCACGCGCATTCGATGCAGGGAACTATTGAGTGGGGACTATAGCTCCCTTCTGGTGTATGCTTCCCTTGTTGGAGCAGCTGCAATGAGTCAGAAGACGGTGTGGCTGAAGATGCAGATAACACATAATGTTAAGAACGACACATCTCTTTGATATGAAGAAATACACTAAGAGATCAATAGCAAGGTACGAGAGTGGTCACACGTCTATTGACTGAAGGCTAAATTGGGGTCACATGATTTTATTTTATTTTGGTACCGTCCGATCTACGCCGGATGGCTTGATGGCCATCTTGTGCCTCCCGGCTGACACTGTTCAGAATATTCCCCGAAGAGCCAGCGACCAACGGCAGAGAAGCCTGCCTCCGCTGTCTGTGGCCCCGGCCAAAACCCCGCTCCCCGCCCCACCGCACTGCCGTGGTTGCGCCGCCCCCGGGCCAATCCACAAAGACTCCCCGTCATCCAGATCCGGTGGTGGCAGTACCTTCAACCCACGCAACTCTAAGATAGCCATCTAAGTGCTGCTTCCGCGGTGAACTTGTGGCCTCGCACCCTTACGTTAGACACCAGCCAACCGGCAGCCTAGGAGCTCCGCCGCCTCGAGGGGTGCTGCTTCCCATTGGAAATCGATTGACCCAGAATAAAAATTTAGACAACTGACACCTAAATAAAGTGATTTGAGATGAGGGTGCGACCTATCTAGCGGCATGGTGAAGTAGGCAGGTCCAGCTGCCGAGTTGATGAGGCCGGCGTGGTTGCGGTGGCGACCGGCGGCAGGGAAACAACGATGTTGCGACGGTCGACGGCTACGGGGAAGCAGCGCCGGCACTCTGGACGGATCCGAAGTTGGAGCCGCTCCGGCGCCATGAACAACGGTGGGGGTGAATCGGCTCCGGTACGGTCGTGGCTGTCGTCGAGGCAGCTCCAGCAGCATGGAGTAAGAGGCACACGTCCTAGTGCACGAGGCAAATGGACAGTGTCTCCGGCATTAGTGAGGAGGGCGGCTGTGAAATTGGTGCGGTGGGGGCGCCATGGAGGAGGGGCTGAGGTTTCACGGCTCAGGAGAAGGGAGCTTCTCGGGGAGAAGGTGATTTGGTGCCCACGGGGTATGAATGGGGGGGGATTGGGAGGGGAGTGGAACCATGTCTTACGGATGCATTTGTCTGAAATGTGAGGGGGAATTACAGTTCTACCCCTGCCTTTAGGCTTCTCAGCTTGGGTCTGTGTACCGAGGGTCAGGGATAGTAGAGTAACTTTGCTTCTCCCCAAATAGTGGGCGGGAGCGGTTTCGGGCGAGGAGGGCTGTTTTGAAATATAGTGGGCGCGAGCGATTTCGGGCAAGGAGAGCGTGTTTTGAAATAGTTGGCGCGAGCTATTTCGGGCGAGGAGAGCGTGTTTTGCCAACCATGGTTTATGAATTATTTGGCACATGTCATTTCGGCCGAGGAGAAGGCGTGCTTGGATGAAGTTACAAACCTACCCTCGATGTACAACGGGCCAATTGATGCGTGTCCCACATTGGACGGTAATTTCGCGTCTCCCATTTATTTGCTCAGGCAAATTCCACCGAGCAGAGGATGTTTAATGGTTCGTTCAAATTTTGGGAGAACGAGCATCTGATGACCCACAAGTGTAGGGGATCTATCGTAGTCCTTTCGATAAGTAAGAGTGTCGAACCCAACGAGGAGCAGAAGGAAATGACAAGCGGTTTTCAGTAAGGTATTCTCTGCAAGCACTGAAATTGGAGGTAACAGATAGTTTTGTGATAAGATAATTTGTAACAAGTAACAAGCAATAAAAGTATAAATAAGGTGCAGCAAGGTGGCCCAATCCCTTTTGTAGCAAAGGACAAGCCTGGAAAAATTCTTATATAGAGAAAAGCGCTCCCGAGGACACATGGGAATTATCGTCAAGGTAGTTTTCATCACGCTCATATGATTCGCGTTCGTTACTTTGATAATTTGATATGTGGGTGGACCGGTGCTTGGGTGCTGCCCTTTCTTGGACAAGCATCCCACTTATGATTAACCCTTATTGCAAGAATCCAAAGGTGCATCTCCGAAGAGGAGGGGTGGCAACTCTTGGCTGAAATCCATGCCGGACTGGGCGGACACCACGCCGCAGCTCGAGCGCTAGTCAGCAAAGCCTTCCGTACAGGCTTCTATTGGTTGACGGCCCGAGCAAACGCACAGGACCTTGTCCAATATTGCGTCGGTTGCCAGCTCTTCTCCAATCAGAGTCATATGCCCCCTACCGCTCTCCAAACAATCCCCATAACTTGGCCCTTCGTGGTCTGGGGGCTGGATATGGTCGGACCTCTTAAAGGGGGAAGCCATAAGAAAAAAAATACTTATTGGCCATGGTGGACAAATTCACCAAATGGATAGAAGCCAAACCAGTTAAAACGGCCGAATCCGGACCAGTAATAGACTTCATATCCGGGGTCGTACACCGGTACGGTGTCCCCCACAACATCATCACTGATAATGGCTCAAATTTCACAGCCGATGAAGTGAAAACTTGGTGCGGCAAAATGGGCATTAAGCTCGACTACACTTCCGTCTACCACCCCAAACAAACGGCCAGGTCGAACGGGAAAATGGTCTCATCATGAGCGGCATAAAACCCAGACTAGTGCGATCTTTAACAGAATCGGATACGCACTGGGTAGAGGAGCTCGACTCCGTACTCTGGGGGCTGCAGACCACACCGAATCGCACCACCGGATATACACAATTTTTTATGGTGTACGGTGCGGAAGCAGTACTACCCTGTGACATAATACATGATTCGCCACGCGTACGCATGTACGAAGAGAAGGAAGCCAAGTTAGATCGGCAGGATAACTTGGATGCCCTGGAGGAGGAGCGCGATGTCGCAAAAGCCCATTCCGCATTCTATCAGCAGCAGGCTCGTCGATATCAAAGCAGAGAAGCGCGGGCCAAAACTTACAATATTGGCGAGCTCGTTCTACGCCTACCGGAGAAGAAAAAGGACAAACTCAAACCCAAGTGGGAATGTCCCTTCGTCATTGACAAGGTTCTCACCGGTGGAGCGTACCGCTTACGTAATGCATCAGATAACAGGCTCGAGCCGAACCCATGGAACGCGACCAGACTCCAGAGATTTTACGCCTAACGGCGAACTCAATGTTCGTCTCCTTACCCCCCTTTTTTATGCTCCACCCCACTTTTCCTTTCTCGCCCCCCCTTTTTTCTTTTTTTTCTTTTCTCTTTCTCTCTTCACATAAAGTACTTTATATAATGCGGACTCCCGGATTACTCCGGCCACACTATGTGTGTAAGAAATACCTGGGGGCTTCTTATTCGGAAGTTAAACATAATTACTTTAAATGACTTTTTGCCCATCACATATGCGTTCTTTTTCCATATGTGCCTTTTCTTCACCATTATATGCATCGATATGACTTAAGATGTGGCCAAGCTGGGTTGCCTGGCTCTTGTGTTTATGCCCTACGTTCCCGTTAATTCGGCTAGGGCATAAGGGGAGCACCTCTGCAATTGTTACTGTCGGTTAAGCCGGATGTGTACCTCAGACTGGGTGAAGCCAAAAGCTAGTTTCCTTAAGAGAATATTCGATCGGTGAACAAAGGATGTATTCATTGGTTACAACAAAAATCCCCAGAAGTCTTGTATCCTGCGCCATCATTCGCAGTCCGGACATGTGCATTGACGCATGCATACCCAGGGAAAGGAACCCCTAACGGAACTATTCTCCCTGGAAGATGTTTCTTACTATCCATGTAATATAACATAACTAGTTGGGTATTTGTATGTTCAAGCACTTATGACCCCTACGCCTGGTCTCCACGCATACCCCGGTTTTGTATAACTGAGCGGGTATTCGGACACACCCCGGACTGTAGGATCCGGGGGCTGAAGCGAAAAGGTCCGCCATGACAAATGATTTTAATCCGGCTAGGGGCTACTTACGCCCATTAAATTACACAGTCACTTGGACTGACTATATTCCTCCTCTATACCATCTAACAGGCTATCTAGCTTACAATCCTGTTGAGAGTACTTAGAGGCTAACGCTACCTGGTCATATACCAGACTTACGGGAATTTCTTGCCCATCGGGCCCCACCGGTCCTACTTCGGCCATATGGTTCGGGTCCAGCTTGGTGTAGCGCATCTTCACCATTGCCCAGGCTTCTCTTGCACCTTGCCGGCACGCTGATATCTTCCACAGACGAAAGCACCGCCGGGCTCCTTGAAGCAGGTCCGCAAGCTCCCCCATGCCATTTGGCAGCAGGCTTGACGGCCACAAGGCCTGAGCAATGTCGTGCATCACCTGCCGAGAACGCTCGTGCAACTGCGATAGTTCTTGCAGTAAATCACTTGCAGATGAGGGCATCTCCTCTTCAGGGCGACCCGTTAACAGTCTTGCAAGCAAAATTCTTTCAGAATACTTCCTCGCCGAACTATCATACAGTTTGTTTGAGCACTCCCCATAAATGCCACGTCAAAGCCTTTTGTTCTCTTTCACGGAGTCCGCCAGTTGAGCGTGGACGTCCTTCAATTCCACGTCCAACCAAATATTGGCATCTTGTAGCTTGTTCTTCTCTTGCGTCACTTGTGTAAGGATGCGCTCACCAGCCTTTAGCTGTCTTTTGAGATGCGAGTCGTCATCCGTAACGCCCTCCAGATTCATCCTGGGATTGTCTGCAGAATTTTCTGTTAGACTAACCAGTCCAGCCATTTACTAAACTGGTATATCGGCGCATAATTAAGACAAATGTTACCAGAGGGGGCCTTCTGGGATTCCTCTAACTTGGCAACCGCATCCATCAGCTGGGCCTTACATGCCTCCAGTTCCCGAGCCAATTGTTCATTCTTGTCCACGAGGACTTGTACATAAACTGATCCTTCAAACAGTTGTCCCAACTATTTCAAGTCTCAGGGGCTACTGCTATATATACTTGTCAAAATTTCTTACCCGTATATCTTTAGTGTACTGGTTCGTCGCCTGGGCCAGCCTGCCTCGAGCAGCTCGGACGTATGCGTCTGCCGAATTGAAGGCATTAAAAGCCTCTTCGGAAAAGATGTTGTTCCGAAGCACCGCCCTCCGACGCTGGTGATACATGGCGCTCTCCACCTCGGAGTTTGTGGCCGAACACATATCTGCGTCCTCTATCGGAGAACTGCGCGGTTCTGGCCCCGTGTCCGCCTCCGCCCTCGAGGCCGGTTCTGGAACCTGGCTAGTGGAGGCGTGGTTGGTGGGACCCCTGGATATAGTCCGGCTACTCCTTTTCCTGCCAGACACAAAGGGCGTTGTCATATTTCAAATACTATAACCGCAGGACGGGTTATTACTTTACCTCTGCAATGGAGTGTCAACCCTCACCGCCTTCCTCTTGAGCCTTCCCGATCTGGATGCCCGTGGTTGACGAGTCCCTAGGGGCTCGGTCCCGCGCTTCAACTGTTGTCTCTGCAAACAGCACGACGCCTCAAGGGTAAATCATAATCTGGAGGAGAGTCCTCTTCGAAGGATAGGGTTTTTAGTTCGGCTTACACGCGACACAGGGAGAAGTCCGGGATAGTCGGCCGTAATGGCCACTGAAGTGCCATCCCAGCTCGCTTGATAAAATACCCCGTTGACAAGCTCCATGGTGATATTCGGATCTTCTTTGAGTCCCGGATCTAGGGCCCTTCCGGGGTCCTCTGGCTGTGGGGAGGGGCTGAAGATTCCTTCTACGGCCCTCCTCAGTTCCTGCTCAGAAACATCAATGCAGGTAATCTTAGCAGAGGGACGCTAAAGTAAGTGAAGCAAGGAAAAGAATGGCAACTTACCCACTCTGGAGGGTTGTACATGGAGAATCCGTCCCGCGTTTTAATGCGGAGGAACTCCTCCTCTTCCCCTTTGTACAAATCGGACAATATCCTTGCTAAAGCGGTGGCGGAGTCTGGACCCTTACGACCGCAACGAGTGGCGTCGTTTTCCCCGTTGAAGTGCCACATGGGCTTCCCCCGATATTGAAGCAGTTGCACTCCACGCCTTATGCATATCGCCATAACCTCGACTATCGTCAGTCCCGATTTGGCCAGCAACTTTATCCTACTCATTAGGGAATGTATTTCCCTCGTATCCTCTTCTTGAGGGCCGCGGGGGCGCCAACTTAGGCGCGCCCTCGGCGGGGCGTTGCTGAACTTGGGGAGACCTGGGTGGACTGGATCCGGAAGGGGAACGTCATCAATATAAAACCACTCTGAAGGCCAGTCTTCTGGTGCCTTCTTGGGAGTGCCGGATAGGTATCCGGTTTCGGCAATGCGCCATACTTCGGCCCCACCCACTTGATATAGGGACTCTCCCTGGGTGCGGGGAACAAGGCAGAACAACTTTCTCCATAATCCGAAGTGAGTTTCGCAACCTAAGAACAGCTCGCAAAGTGCAACATACCCCGCTATGTGCAGAATAGAGGCAGGGGTAAGATTGTGCAACTGGAGGCCATAGAACTCCAGAAGCCCATGAAGAAACGGATGAATAGGAAGCCCGACGCCCCTTAGTAGATGTGGGATGAGGCATACGCGCCCCTCCGGAGATGGGCTTGGAGATCCCTCCGCTTGTTCCCCTCCCTCATAAGTGGCTATTCCGGCTCGAACAGAGACCATGAACGCCGGTGGGAGAAACCCTTGGGTTTGTAACTTTATCAAACGGCTGTGAGGAACTGAGCACTCTCCACAATCCCCCGACTTAGAGCGAGGAGGGAAAGCAGAAGAGCTGCAATGGCTGGCCATGTTGGAATGGTTTTTCGTGGAGCGCTCCACTGGATGCTAGCTCGAGGGAGGAGAGTGAGGTTTGGATCTGAGGATCCCTGTCCCTTCAAATAGGCGGTCAGCCTGGAGGATCGAGGGTGTCAAATGCAAAAGCGCTTCGACTCCTCGCATTCGCTTGACACGTGGAGGTGGCCATTATTGAGGCACTGAAGCCGAGGAGCACAACATTGGTTGGAGGCCGGACATTATTCGTCGTAACAGGTACTTTGGAGTATTCGGAATAGGAACCCGCCTTGCAATGCCGAAGACAATACTGCGCACCGGACTCATCGTCATTGAAGCCTGGTTCAGGGGCTACTGAGGGAGTCCTGGATTAGGGGGTATCCGGACTACCGGACTGTGTACAACGTCCGGATTATTGAAGCGTGAAGATACAAGGCTCAAGACTTCGGCCCGTGTCCGGATGGGACTCTCCTTGGCGTGGAAGGCAAGCTTGGCGATTCGGATATTATGTTTCCTTCCTTGTAACCGACTCCATGTAAACCCTAGCCCTCCCCGGTGTCTATATAAACCGGAGAGGTTGGTCCTTAGAAGGCCGATCACAATTACAATCATACCATCATAGGCTAACTCTTAGGGTTTAGCCTCTACGATATCATGGTAGATCTACTCTTGTACAACCCATATCATCAATATTAATCAAGCATGAAGTAGGGTTTTCCCTCCATCGAGAGGGCCCAAACCTGGGTAAACATCTGTGTCCCTTGCTTCCTGTTACCATCAGCCTTAACGCACAGATCGGGACCCCCTACCCGAGATCTGCCGGTTTTCACACCGACAATAAACCTAACCATAGCATGAAACACGTGGATCCAAATCAGCCCCTTACGAAGCAACGCATAAACTAGGGTTTTAAGCTTCTGTCACTCTAGCAACCCATCATCTACTTATTACTTCTCAATGCCTTCCTCTAGGACCAAATAATGGTGAAGTGTCATGTAGTCGACGTTCACATAACACCACTAGAGGAAAGACAACATACATCTCATCAAAATATTGAACGAATACCAAATTCACATGACTACTAATAGCAAGACTTCACCCATGTCCTCAAGAACAAACGTAACTACTCACAAAGCATATTCATGTTCATAATCAGAGGGGTATTAATACGCATTAAGGATCTGAACATATGATCTTCCACCAAATAAACCAACTAGCATCAACTACAAGGAGTAATCAACACTACTAGCAACCCATAGGTACCAATCTGAGGTTTTGGTACAAAGATTGGATACAAGAGATGAACTAGGGTTTGAGAGGAGATGGTGCTGGTGAAGATGTTGATGGATATTGACCCCCTCCCCATGAGAGGATCGTTGGTGATGACGATGGTGATGATTTTCCCCTCCCGGAGGGAAGTTTCCCTGGCAGAACAGCTCTGCCAGAGCCCTAGATTGGTTCTGCCAAGGTTCCGCCTCGTGGCGGCGGAGTTTCGTCCCGTAAGCTTGCTTATGTTTTTTCCAGGGTAAAAGACTTCATATAGTAGAAGATGGCCATCGGAGGGCTGCCAGGGGGCCCACGAGGCAGGGGGCGCGCCTTGTAAGGGTGGGCGCGCCCCCACCCTCGTGGATGGTGGGTGGCCCCCCTCAGGTATTTCTTCTGTTGAGTAATTATTATTAATTCCAAAAATTACTTTCGTGGAGTTTTAGGACTTTTGGAGCTGTGCAGAATAGGTCTCCAATATTTTCTCCTTTTCCACCCCAGAATCCCAGCTGCCGGCATTTTCCCTCTTCATGTAAAACCTTGTAAAATAAGAGAGAATAGTCATAAGTATTGTGACATAACGTGTAATAACAACCCATAATGCAATAAATATCGATATAAAAGCATGATGCAAAATGGACGTATCAACTCCCTAAGCTTAGACCTTGCTTGCCCTCAAGCAGAAGCCGATATCGAAAAATATGTCCACATGTTTAGAGATAGAGGTGTCGATAAAAATAATATACGGACATGAGGGCATCATGATCATTCTTATAATATCAATATATATAGATTTTGTCATATGATTTCTTACGCTCAAGTAACAATCTATTCACAGTGTCAAGTATGATTCAGAAACTTCATCGAGAACTAACAAACTATAATCTCAGTCATTGAAGCAATTGCAATTTATCATAACATGGGAAAGAGTCAATAATTGAGCTTTTCAGCAAGTGCACATACTCAACTATCATTTAATCTTCCACAATTGCTAACACTCATGCAATACTTATGTTTCTGGAGTTTTAATCAGACACAGAGAAAGATAGGGGCTTATAATGTTGCCTCCCAACGTTTTACCTCAAGGGTAATGTCAACAATAATAGTTCATGCCAACTTACATCCAATTGGATATATATATCAGGATCTTTCCAACATGAGGTGCTTGCCAAAGGATAAAATGAAAAAGGGAAAGGTGAGGATCACCTTGACTCTTGCATAATGTAAAAGACATAAAGTAAAAGATAGGCCTTTCGCAGAGGGAAGCAGAGGTTGTCATGTGCTTTTAGGGTTGGATGCAAAAAATCTAAATTTAAAATAATGTCACTTTATATTGCCACTTGTCATATGAACCTTTATTATGCAGTCCATCGCTTTTATTACTTCCATATCACACGATCATATAAAGCTTATTTTTCCACATTAATAAGTCATACATATTTAGAGAGCAATTTTTATTGCTTGCAACATGACAACTTACTTTAAGGATCTTACTCAATCCATAGGTAGGTATGGTGGACTCTCATGGCAAAACTGGGTTTAAGGATATTTGGAAGCACAAGTAGTATCTCTACTTGGTGCAAGGAATTTGGCTAGCATGAGGGGGAAATGCAAGCTCAACATGTTGGACAATCCATGACAATATACTTTAACTAAGGTGTGAGAAAACATAACCCATTACGTTGTCTTCCTTGTCCAACATCAACTCTTTAGTTGTCATACTTTAATGAGTGCTCACAATCATAAAAGATGTCCAAGATAGTATATTTATATGTGAGAACCTCCCTTTCTCTATTACTTCCTATTAATTGCAACAATGACCAAAACTATGTTTGCCAACTCTCAACAACTTTTAAGCCTCATACTCTTTATGTGTGAAGTCATTACTATCCATAAGATCAATATGAACTCTTTTATTTCTTTTTATTCTTTTATGCACTTAGGATCATAGCAAAATAGCAAAGCCCTTGACTCAACACTAATCTTTATTATATAGCTCACGGACTTGATTACATAGAGGGATCACAAAGCAAAACTCAAATCTAATTCATACCAAAACTTTATTCTACTAGATCAAGATATTACCAAAAGGATCGAACTAAGTAAAACGGTAAAGATAAGAGTGTGATGGTGATACAATACCGGGGCACCTCCCCCAAGCTTGGCAGTTGCCAAGGGGAGTGCCCATACCCAAGTGATTATGTCCTCGGAGGTGGTGAAGAAGGAGTTGTTGATGATGTAGGCTTGTCGTCTGTATTCCAAGGCAGAGGCTCACCATCATAGAAGGATGACCGAGTCTCCGGGATCCTCAAATCTGTAGCCAAACTCATCCTCTTGAATCTATATTCATACTCATAGTTTTGGTTTTGCAGGTCATAGATCTGGGCTTGGAGGTGCTCGATTTTCTCATGAAGCTTGAAGATGGTCTCCCCAATGTTCTTGGCGTCCAGCTTGTGGTTGCTGGTGAACTCTGCGATCATCATATGGTTGGCATTAAGTCCGCGCTCCACCATCCCTTGGCACTTGAAAACTTGTTGTTCCATCGCTTCGAGCTTTGTCTCCACGCTTCCGGTACTCCTTGGTCCCTCCACATCGCAGATGTGCAGCATCCCCTCACGCATCTCAATGGTTTGAGGGTGATGCAGCACCTCCGCGAGGTAGGGGTTGATGACCCTCTAGAAAAACTTGTCCTTGGGAGTGGTTGGAGACGTCATGGTGAGGGAGTCCTGGATTAGGGGGTATCCAGACAGCCAGACTGTGTACAACGTCCGGACTATTGAAGCGTGAAGGTACAAGACTCAAGACTTCGGCCCGTGTCCGGATGGGACTCTCCTTTGCGTGGAAGGCAAGCTTGGCGATCCAGATATTGTATTTCCTTCCTTGTAACCAACTCCATGTAAACCCTAGCCCTCTCCGGTGTCTATATAAACCGGAGAGGTTGGTCCTTAGAAGGCCGATCACAATTACAATCATACCATCATAGGCTAACTCTTAGGGTTTAGCCTCTACAATCTCGTGGTAGATCTACTCTTGTACTACCCATATCATCAATATTAATCAAGCAGGAAGTAGGGTTTTCCCTCCATCGAGAGGGCCCGAACCTGGGTAAACATCTGTGTCCCTTGTTTCCTGTTACCATCAGCCTTGATGCACAGATCGGGACCCCCTACCCGAGATCCGCCGGTTTTGACACCAACATTGGTGCTTTCATTGAGAGTTCCTCTGTGTCATCGCTGTCAGGCTTGATGGCTCCTTCAATCGTCATCAATGACGCTGTCCAGGGTGAGACTTTCCTCCCCGGACAGATCTTCGCGTTCGGCGGATTCGCACTGCGGGCCAATTCGCTTGGCCACCTGGAGCAGATCGATAGCTATGCCCCCGGCCACCAGGTCAGGTTCGGAAACTTGAACTACACAACGGATATTCGCGAAGACTTGATCTTCAACAGATTCAGGCCAGCGCCAGGAGCGCCGAACATTCATGATGAGCACGGCTTAGACCTGCTGTTAGATGATGCTCAGGATATCACCCCGGCAGAAGCCTCGGATCTAAATCTGGGGCAGGTTGCGTTGCCTGAGGACGGAGGGCTGGACCCCGCCCCGCAGGACGTACCCTCATCGGCGATGGAGCCGAACACATGCCTCACTTCTGAGGGAGCCTGTAACTTCGGACCCCCGGATTCATATCCGGTTGTAGGTTCTAGTCTGGGCGTCCCCGAGTCTGCCGAGCCTGGTTGGGCTCCGGTAATGGAGCTTACCGCAACAGACATCTTTCAGCACTCGACCTTTGGCGGCATACTAAACTCATTTAAAATTCTCTCTTTGACAGAGAATTCCGGGCTGAACTTTGTCCGGCTCGAGTGGGAAGCAGGTGACGAAGAAATTTGTTACCCACCCACCACCCACTTGATAGCCACGGTTGATGATTTAACCAATGCTTGACTTCGACTCCGAAGGCATCGACGGTATGGATGACAATGCAGGAGAAGACTCAGAATCTATGGGGTACCGGATTCCCGCCTCATCACATGACATATACATGGTGGATACGCCCAAGGAAGACGACGGTGGGCAAAAACCAAAGCGACAGCGCAGACGCCGTTCCAAATCCAGCAACAGTAAAAATATCAGCAAGAGCGCCAGAAGGATGGATACTCCGGTCAACCCCGAAGGCAACAACGACCAAACGGAACCAGCGATGGAGCAAGACGAACCAGGTCACACTGAGCATAGTTTGGAGCAGACGCCCGAAGACAATGATCCAGAGAGACAAGTTCATCAAACCACCCCAGGACAAGAAGACAGTCCGGACGATGACGCATTCATCATTCCGGAAGAACGGGTGGAGCGAGAGAACCTCCACAGAAAGCTTATGGCCACAGCAAGAAGTCTGAAGAGGCATAAGCAACGGCAACCGCACAGGAAATGCTCAATCGCAGATGGAACAAAGTGCTAGACACTTAAGAAAGATATGGCGATGATTGCCACACAAAGAGCTACCCAAAACGTAAGCTACTGCCAGAATTCGACGACGAAGCTGTTCCACCAAAGAATAACACGACCAGGAGGCAAGAAGTACCACTTCATAACCGCAATAAATCAACTACCCGAAGACGCACACGATCTATGTGAGAACCTGGATAAGAAAGCTGGCGCAGCTAGGTCCATCTACGGATCTAAAGGACACACTTCGACGAGGGACTGTGGTCGCCAAAACAATTATGACAACCAAATACCAGTTCGGAATAAGCACCGAACACAACAACAGCCGACGGCATGCCACAACGCGTCCAGATACAGAGGGGCTGCTCACCCCCTGTGCTTTACTGATGAAGTACTGGACCATGAATTCCCACAGGGCTTTAAACCTGTGAACATAGTGGCATACAACGGAACGACAGATCCAGGGGTCTGGATCGAGGACTTTATCCTGCACATACACATGGCTCGTGGGGATGACCTCCACACCATCAAATACCTTCCCCTCAAACTAAAGGGACCAGCTCGGCACTGGTTGAAAAGCCTCCCCGAAAATTCAATTGGGAGCTGGGAGGAACTAGAGGATGCTTTCAGGGCCAATTTTCAAGGCACTTATGTCCGGCCTCTCGATGCTGATAATTTAAGTCACATAATCCAACAACCCGGAGAGTCCGCCCGCAAGCTTTGGAACAGATTCCTCACTAAGAAGAATCAAATTGTTGATTGTCCGGATGCCGAAGCAATAGCGGCATTTAAACATAGCATCCGTGACGAGTGGCTCGCCAGACACCTCGGCCAAGAAAAGCCTAGGACAATGGCAGCCCTAACAAGCCTTATGACCCGCTTTTGCGCGGGTGAAGATAGCTGGCTAGCCCGTAAAGGCACCAGCGACCCCAGCACATCCGAAATAAGGGATGGCAACAGGAAGCCACAGCATAATAAAAACAAACGCCAAAACAAGGAAGAGAGCCCGGACAACACAACGGTTAATGCCGGATTCAGGGGCTCTCGTCCTAACCAGCAAAATAAGCAATCTAAAGGCAGTAAAGAGGGACCGTCCGGTCTGAACAGAGTTCTAGACAGACTATGCCAAATTCATGGCACCCCCGACAAACCTGCGAACCACACACACAGAGAGTGCTGGGTCTTCAAGCAGGCCGGCAAACTAAACGCCGAACACAAGGGAAGGGAAACACCAAGTGAAGACGAGGATGAACCTCGCCAGCCGAACACTGGGGGACAGAAAAAATTCCCGCCAGAGGTTAAAACAGTGAACATGATCCACGCGACTCGCACATCCTTGGGAAGGCACGAATGCGCCCATAAAGACGCGCGTGATATAGAGCCCATCGTACCCACACCTAACTACTGGATGTCTTGTTCGATCACTTGGACGGCCGAACTAGTATTCGGCATGAATGATCAGATGCCTTGGTGCTTGACCCAATAATCGACGGATACCATCTCACCCACGTCCTCATGGACGGTGGTAGCAGTCTCAATTTAATATATGAGGACACTGTCTGCAGGATGGGGATAGACCCATCCAGGATCAGTAAGATCAACACCACCTTTGAAGGGGTAATACCAGGCGTTGAAGCCCACAGCGGGGGCTCCGTCATACTGGAGGTAACATTCGGCTCTCCAGGCAACTCCAGAAGCGAAGAACTGCTCTTCATAATCGCACCCTTCCAAAGCAACTATCACACATTGCTTGGGAGAACGGCTTTCGCCCGCTTCAATGCATTGCCGCAATATGGCTACCTTACACTTAAGATGCCCGGTCCACGTGGCGGCATCACCGTTAGTGCAATAACAGAGCACTCTTCGCGCGCAAAGGAATACGCGACGGCCCTAGCGGCCGGACTATAAGCGGCCTCTAACAAAAAACATGACGGGTCGTTAAGACCACATACACGGTTAGACGAGTCCGGCAACCCATATCAAACCAGGGCACCGTATATATAATCCCATAGCGGATACCAGGGGCTATAAACACATAATAAAGCCCCACTTTTGGCTCAACCTTATTGGCAGGCCAACATCTTACACTTTTACTATCCATCGCATACTTACGTTGTACTATCTTGTGAGTTTTCTTTTTTTTATATATAACAGACAACGTTCGCGTGATACCCTTCCAGGATACGGCACAACGGAGACAAAGGCGTAGACGTGCATCAGGGCCCCGTTCAACAAGTTTCTTTTTAGATTAAGCCCCTGTGTAAACCTTTTTATTGCCTCTTGTTGTTTAACCATCCCATGGGTTCTATACCCACAGAGGACACTGTCGTGTTTGGCATTTCGCCATGACAGATCAATGCACGTACCTGGAAACATAGGGTTTATAATGAATGGGCATTCTAGAGCCCATCATCTGTTATAAAGTCCGAATACCTTCGGGAGTGTTCGGCGTCACGAGTTTGGCCTTATATGCATCAGCTCCGAATCATGTCTTTGGTCAAATGTTGGGTTAGCCCGGCTCCTGGGTTTGCCGCCTTACGTTCCGTTATTATCGGCTAGGGTGGCCAAAGGAGAACTACTGCGATTGTGCCCTAGTTATTCTGGATGAGCACCTCAGTAGAGAAAGCCGAAAACAGACTGTCATGATACAGCGAGAGACTGGTCAACCACTCGACGACTCACCAGAATCTTTAGGATTCCTCCGCATTAACGAAGGGCCATTTCCCGGCCAGGTACACACGCGCCCGTATTAGGATGCACGCGAAGGTACCAGGGGCTACATAGTAGTCCCACATTAGAATCCCGCGGCTAAGCGAAAGTGTTACAGCTATATAGTCCGGTTGCCTAGTTCGTCGTGCAATCACCTCCTTCATGGACCAAGATGTTGGATCAAGTGTGATTAAGCATATTTTTTCACGAACACCCCCGCATTGCACGCGTGGGGGCTGAAGCCAACGACTGCTAACTATTGGATTACATATTTATATATACATATATATAAACGGCCGCACAAGGGAAATAATAATATTCTCAGGTAAATAGTATAAATCCAGCCTCATAACCAAAATAAAACATTGTTTTTACAATGATTTTGTTCATCATTCAAACAAGACATTCTTCAAGCACTGCGCCTCTATTAGGCGGGCACCTTCTGTGACCTGCGCCAAGTAGTGCTCGGCCAGACATTGGCCCCCCACCGGATCCTGGGACGCTATAATAGTGGCATCCATATCCATCCAATACGCTTTCACGTGGGCAAGGGCCATCCGCGCACCCTCTATGCACGCCGACCTCCTCATGGCATCGATCTGAGGCACGGCCCCAAGGAACTGTTGCACCAAACCAAAGTAACTGTCCGGCTTAGGCCCCTTCGGCCAAAGATGGTCTATTACAGACCGCATTGCAAGTTCGGACAGCCTGTGAATCTCCGCTATAGCAACCATCTTATCACTTAATGACAGCGGGCGAGTGGGAGCATTGAACTGCGACCAAAAAAGCTTCTCCACTTCCTTCTCACCCTGATCTTTGAAGAACTCCACATCATCAGCCGTACTCTTCGCCAGGTCCGCGTATGCGTCCGCCGAACTCTAGTGTCCATCTTGGGGAGCGTACTTCGGATCGAAGAACTTCGTCCACAACAAATAGGATCCCCCAGCCGCGATTTTACCGGCCTGTTGAAGCTCCTCCCGCGCACCCCTGAGCTCGGTCCGTATTTCCTTGGTGGCATTAAGTGCCTTGCTCAGGTCGACCGATTTATCCTCATGCTCCTTTTTCAGGAGCTCATACTGGTCAGCGGCATTTTTTAACTTGATAACCATTTCGGCTATCTTTTCCTCGCTTCGGCGATGAGCAGTCTGTTCGGCTCTCAATTCCTCGGCCGCCTTTAGGGCAGCTGCATTGCTCACAGGAGCTTGTTCCTTGGCTAGAGCAAGTCCCGCCCTCAAGGCCTCCACGGCAGCAGCACCATCTGCAGTCCGAACATATTACATCAATATCATGCCACCTTCATATTTTTCCATACAAGGGAAGGCATGACACATACCTTGTGATTTGTCCAGCCGCTCATTCACCAGCGTGATATCGGCATCAATCGATCCAATTTGCCTCGTTAGTTCGGCAACTTCAATGGACTAGCCAGCATCTGGACCCACAGGTACCTGCACATATTTACAGCACAATCATTGGTTTATGATCCCCCGTTTACCGCCTAGGGCGGGCAACCAGAGTCTCAGGGGCTACTATCTATATGAAGCACACCTAGCGCGTGCCTCACAACCAAAGAAATAGTGTATTCTCCATTACATACCTCAAAGCCTCTGAGCAGGCTTGTGAATGCTTCATTCAAACCGCTTGTAGTGGATGAAATCTTCTTGAGCACCGCACTCATTAATGAGCGGTGCTCCTCCGAGAGCGCAACTCGCTCCAGCAAGCCCGTCAGTACATTCGGCCGGACATCAAACTGTGCCGGACTCTTCCCATCGTCCCTCGTTGTAGCCAAAGGCTCCGGGTGCAGGGCGGCTGACAAATTGACTGCCGGCTTCGACAGATCCGGACTCCTCCGTGACGACACCTCGGTGTCGCCCGCTTCATGAGTCGAAGAAGGGGGTGGGGTCTCGCTCTCCATCATCTCTGGAGGAAGGTCCCCCGAAGATGAACCCTGTTGAGAGGAGCTGCTAACCGGACTGCAAAAAGTTGAATCCTGGTTATTGATCTAGGAGAAACACAGTACCTTCAGATTATAGATTGACATACAACTCAGTGGAGGGCTGGCCCGTTGGAGGGCATGGTGCGATGAGGGTGCCCGTCGGGGCAAGGCCCCATGGGGATGTCTTTTTCCCTGATTTGGGCATCTCTGCCTCCAGATCTTCGGAGGCGGCCCTCTTCTTCCCGCACGGAGAGGAGGCCTTAGCCTCCCCTCCCCGACTATCCTCCTTGGGGGAGATTACAATTCCCCCGGTTCGGATGCGTAGCATATGGGGTTCGGTTTCTTCATCCCTCCCCCTGTCTTTCCCCGAGGGCATTCTGCTGTGTACCCGGTCGAGCATCTTGGCCATGGTAGGGGCGGGCGAGCCTTCGGGAAGCGGCGCCGGACACCTGATTCTCTCTGCCTTGCTGAGCCATTCCTGGACGCGGATGATTTTTAGAACAAACAGTCAGGATAAATACAAAACAGGGCGTCCGGTATCAAGGCTACTTACTTGGGTATCTAGGCGATTACAGCTTAGGCCCGCATCCTCGGTGGTGTCCGGACACACTACTTTCTGTCGAAAGAATAATTTGCACATCTCTTCAGGCTTCAAGCCGAAGAAGTTCTTGACAGTCCGCGGACCCTCCGGATTGAACTCCCACATCCAGAGAGGCCGGCGTTGGCACGGCAACATCCGCCGGATTAACATCACTTGCATTATGCTGACAAGGTTGATATCCCTCTCAAGAAGCTCTCGGATGCGGTTCTGCAGTACTGGTACATCACCTGCGGGCCCCCAATTCCGTCCTATGTTTGTCCAGGACGCCAACTGTGACGAAGGGCTCGAGCGGAACTCGGGGGCGGCTACCCACTTTGTGCCCCTTGGGGCCGTAACATAAAACTACCTCCGTTGCCATACATCAGATACTTCTGGGAAAGAACCCTCTGGCCATGGGGCATCGGCGTTTCTGCTTATTACGGCACCTCCGCACTCCACATGTCGCCCCTCGATCATCTTCGGCTTCACATTGAAGGTCTTGAGCCATAAGCCGAAGTGTGGCGTGATGTGGAGAAAAGCCTCGCACACGATAATAAACGACGAGATATGGAGGATAGCGTCCGGAGCCAGATCATGAAAATCCAACCCGTAGTAGAACATGAACCCGCTCACTAAGGGATTGAGGGTGAAACCCAAACCGCGGAGGAAGTGTGGGACGAAAACGACACACTCATTGGGCTCCGGCGTAGGGATGACCTGCCCTGGAGCAGGAAGCCTGTGCTGGATATCGGCGGTCAGGTATCCGACCTCCCTAATCTTTGCAATGTCCTTCTCTTTTAATCGAGGAGGCCACCCACTGGCCTTGAGGGACGAATCCGGACATGTTGGAGGATCTGGGGTGCTGAAGCTTGGGTTTCGGGTGTTAGAACTCGAGGTGCAATAAGGCGCGAGGAAGGTGGAAAAGAGGCATAGGCTTCGACCCCTTTTATAAAGGGGATGAATATCAAGAGTCCTTGGTGTGGCCATTTGAGGCTTATCTAAAAACACGCGGGGTAATACCAACGGCCGTCATGGGGTCACGCGCGCCCATATTAATGGAAAATCCCGTAATAAGAGGAACACGATCTTTGCCTCGACGGGACATGCCAATAAAACCGCCTCGTAACACGAGTCGTTGTGGGGTAAGAAGCGCCGGTCTGCGTTGGACCAGGCCACGATGCGAGGGCACGACGCCCGAAGATTGCCAGCGGATCGGGTTTATTCTATGTGAAGATCATCTTACAGATCCAGACACGGTCTACGTGTTCGCTAACCACTTTGGAGTATTCGGAGAAGGAACCCGCCTTGTAATGCCGAAGACAATACTGCGCGCCGGACTCATCGTCATTGAAGCCTGGTTCAGGGGCTACTGAGGGAGTCCTGGATTAGGGGGTATCCGGACAGCCGTACTGTGTACAACGTCCGGACTATTGAAGCGTGAAGATACAAGACTCAAGACTTCGGCCCGTGTCCGGATGGGACTCCCCTTTGCGTGGAAGGCAAGCTTGGCGATCCGGATATTGTATTTCCTTCCTTGTAACCGACTCCATGTAAACCCTAGCCCTCTCCGGTGTCTATATAAACCGGAGAGGTTGGTCCTTAGAAGGCCGATCACAATTACAATCATACCATCATAGGCTAACTCTTAGGGTTTAGCCTCTACGATCTCGTGGTAGATCTACTCTTGTACTACCCATATCATCAATATTAATCAAGCAGGAAGTAGGGTTTTCCCTCCATTGAGAGGGCCCAAACCTGGGTAAACATCTGTGTCCCTTGTTTGCTGTTACCATCAGCCTTGACGCACAGATCGGGACCCCCTACCCGAGATCCGCCGGTTTTGACACCGACACATGGTGCTCTAGATCTGTCAGAAAAACAGCTCGAAACAAAGACAGAAGATATTTGCGTGATACGGTGGTCAAAACCTTCGGGAGATTATATAATGAATTTTTACCGACCAAAAGAAGTATCGTGCAAGAAAACGGAGTCCAGAGAGCACACGAGGTGCCCACGAGGCAGGGGGGCGCGCCCAGTAAGGTAGGGCGCGCCCTCCACCCTCGTGGACGCCTCGTGTCCTTCCCGAACTACTTCTTATTTTCCTATTTTCTTAAATATTCCAAAACGGAGAAAAAATGCTATTAGAACTATTTTGGAGTCGGTTTACTTACCGTACCACATACCTATTCCTTTTCGGAGTCTGAAATGTTCTGGAAAGTGTCCCTTATGTATTCCTATGGGGTTACGGAATTCAATAATATTAGTTTCAACATTTATAGGATTACCTGAGATATAATGTTTGATCTTTGACCGTTCACCACCTTCGGATTTGTGCCTTCGAAGTGGTTGATTTTTATGGCACTGGAACGATAGACCTCTTCGATAACGTAAGGGCCTTCCCATTTAGAGAGAATCTTTCTCGCAAAAAATCTTAAATGAGAGTTGAATAGCAACACATAATCACCTACGTTAAACTCACGCTTTTGTATCCTTTTGTCATGCCATCTTTTAACTTTTTCTTTAAACAACTTGGCATTCTCATAGGCTTGGGTTCTCCATTCATCAAGTGAGCTAATATCAAATAACCTCTTCTCATCGGCAAGTTTGAAATCAGAATTGAGCTCTTTAATGGCCCAATATGCCTTATGTTCTAGTTCGAGAGGTAAGTGACATGCTTTTCCATAAACCATTTTATATGGAGACATACCCTTAGGATTCTTATATGCAGTTCTATAGGCCCATAATGCATCATCAAGTTTCTTGGACCAATTCTTTCTAGATCTATTGACAGTCTTTTGCAAAATTAATTTGAGCTCTCTATTACTAAACTCTACTTGACCACTAGACTGTGGGTGATAAGGAGATGCAATTCTATGATTAACATCATACTTAGCAAGCATTTTATGAAAAGCACCATGAATAAAATGTGAACCACCATCAGTCATGAGATATCTAGGGACTCCAAACCTCGGAAAAATAACTTCTTTAAGCATCTTAATAGAGGTTTTATGATCAGCACTACTAGTTGGAATAGCTTCTACCCACTTAGTAATGTAATCAACAGCAACTAAAATATGTGTGTATCCATTAGAGGCAGGAAAAGGTCCCATATAGTCAAAGCCCCAAACATCAAATGGTTCAATAACAAGAGAATAATTCATAGGCATTTCTTGACGTCTACTAATATTACCAATTCTTTGACATTCATCACAAGACAAGACAAACTTACGGGCATCTTTGAAGAGAGTAGGCCAATAAAAACCGGATTGCAATACCTTATGTGCAGTTCGATCTCTAGCGTGGTGTCCTCCATATGCCTCGGAGTGACACTTGCGTAGGATCTGTTCCTGTTCATGCTCAGGTACACAACATCTAATAACACCATCTACTCCTTTATAAAGGTGTGGGTCATCCCAGAAGTAATGTCTTAAATCATAAAAGAACCTTTTCTTTTGCTGGTATGTGAAACTAGGTGGTATAAATTTAGCAACAATGTAATTAGCATAGTCAGCATACCATGGAGCAGTACGAGAAGCATTTATGACTGCTAATTGTTCATCAGGGAAGCTATCATCAATAGGTAGTGGGTCATCAAGAACATTCTCTAACCTAGACAAGTTGTCTACGACGGGGTTCTCAGCTCCCTTTCTATCAATAATATGCAAATCAAATTCTTGTAGCAAGAGAACCCATCTAATAAGTCTAGGTTTAGCATCTTTCTTTTCCATAAGATATTTAATAGCAGCATGATCAATGTGAATAGTTACTTTAGAATCGACAATATAATGTCTAAACTTATCACATGCAAATACAACTGCTAAGAATTCTTTTTCAGTGGTAGCATAATTTCTCTAGGCAGTGTCTAGAGTTTTACTAGCATATTGAATAACATTTAATTTCTTATCAACTCTTTGCCCTAGAACAACACCTACAGCATAATCGCTAGCATCACACATAATTTCAAAGGGTAAGTTCCAATCAGGTGGCTGAACAATAGGTGCAGCGATCAAAGCTTTCTTAAGTATTTCAAATGCTTTTACACAATCATCATCAAAGACAAAAGGAATATCTTTTTGTAATAGATTAGTTAGAGGCCTAGAGATTTTAGAAAAGTCCTTAGGGTGTGTTTGGTTGCGTTCTCGTCTCGGCATAATTGTTCCCTCTTCATGCATTCTCAACTCAACACCCCTCTTCATGCATGCTTCTAGTGTATTTGTGCTAAGCTAGTGTAGACTCATGCACCCTCCATACACTCTACCAAACACCCAAAAGTGGGTCGATAAGGGAACTCTTGGGCTCATGCACCTTTCATACACCCTACCAAACACACCCTTAATGAACCTCCTATAAAAATCGGCATGACCAAGGAAACTTCTTATACCTTTTATGTCCTTGGGACACGACATCTTTTCAATAGCATCAACTTTAGCTTTATCAACTTCAATACCTCTTTCAGAAATTTTATGCCCCAAGACAATGCCTTCATTAGCCATAAAGTGGCACTTCTCCCAATTCAAAACAAGACTAGTATCTTCGCATCTCTGCAAAACTCGATCAAGGTTTCTCAAGCAATCATCAAAGGAGGATCCATAAACGGAGAAATCATCCATGAATACCTTACAAATCTTTTCACAGAAGTCAGAGAATATAGCCATCATGCATCTTTGAAAGGTAGCAGGTGCATTACATAAACCAAAAGGCATACGTCTATAAGCAAAAGTACCGAAAGGGCAAGTAAAAGTAGTCTTTGCTTGATCGTCCGCTGATACATGTATTTGAGAGAAACCAGAATAACCATCTAGAAAGCAGAAATGTGTATGCTTGAATAGTCTTTCTAGCATTTGACCAATAAAAGGTAAAGGGTAATGATCTTTCTTAGTAGATTTATTTAATTTACGGAAATCAATTACCATCCTATAACCTGTAATAATTCTTTGCGGGATCAATTCATCTTTATCATTAGGGACTACAGTAATTCCTCCCTTCTTAGGGACACTATGGACATGACTTACCCACTCACTATCAGCAACGGGATAAATTATACCTACCTCAAGGAGCTTTAATATTTCCTTTTTTACCACTTCTTTCATCTTAGGATTTAACCGTCGTTGATGATCTCCAACTGGTTTAGCGTCTTCGTCCAATTTTATTTTGTGTTGGCATAGAGGGGTACTAATGCCCTTAAGATCATCAAGAGTATATCCAATAGCAGAACGGTGCTTCTTCAGAGTTTTCAATAATCTTTCCTCTTCCTGCTCTGAAAGGTTAGCACTAATAATAACATGATATATCTTATTTTCATCAAGATAAGCATATTTAAGAGTACTAGGTAATGGTTTAAGCTCAAACACGGGATCACCCTTGGGTGGAGGAGGATCCCCTAGGATTTCAATAGGCAAATTGTGTTTCAAAATAGGACCCTATTTAAAGAATACTTCATCTATTTCCCTTCTTTCATTCATGAACATATCATTTTCATGGTCTAGCAAATATTGTTCTAACGGATCAGTAGGAGGCACGGCAATAGAAGCAAGACCAATAATTTCATCCTTACTAGGCAATTCTTTATCATGGGGTTGTCTACGGAACTTAGCAAAATTAAACTCATGTTTCGTATCCCCCAAGCCAATTGTAACAACATCCTTTTCACAATCGATCTTAGCATTGACAGTATTCAAGAAGGGTCTACCAAATATAATGGGACAAAAGCTATCTTGTGGGGAACCAAGAACAAGAAAATCAGCAGGATATTTAACTTTCCCACACAAGACTTCAACATCTCTAACAATCCCAATTGGTGAAATAGTATCTCTATTGGCAAGCTTAATTGTAACATCAATATCTTCTATTTCAGCGGGTGCAATATCATGCATAATTTCTCTATATAAGGAAAGAGGTCTTGCACTAGCACTAGCACCCATATCACACAAGCCATGATAACAATGATCTCCTATTTTAACAGAACTAACAGGCATGCCTACAATAGGTCTATGTATCTTAGCATCGGGTCTAGCAATATTAGCAACTTCATCACAGAAATAAATAACATGCCCATCAATATTATCAGCCAAGAGATCTTTAACCATAGCAATACTAGGTTCAACTTTAATTTGCTCAGGAGATGTATATGTTCTAGTATTACTCTTACGAACCACAGTTGAAGCTTTAGCATGATCCTTTATCCTAACAGGGAAAGGTGGTTTCTCAACATAAGTAGTAGGAACAATAGGATCATTATAAGTGATAGTCTTTTCTTCAACTGTAATAGGTGCAACTACTTTTACTTCAGTGGGAGGATTATATTTAAACCACTTCTCCTTAGGGAGATCAACATGAGTAGCAAAAGATTCACAGAAAGAAGCTACTATCTCAGAGTCAAGTCCATATTTAGTGCTAAATCCACGAAAAGCATCGGTATCCATAAAAGACTTAACACAATCAAACTTAGGTGTCATACCTGACTCCTTACCATCGCCGGAACCCAAATCTTCAGAGTTGCATTTAATTCTTTCCAATAAATCCCATTTGAATTCAATAGTCTTCATCACATAAGAACCAGCATAAGAAGTATCGAGCATGGTGCGATCATTGAGAGAAAGCCGAGCATAAGTTTTTTGAATTCTCTTGAGAGCTCATGATTGGGGCATGAATATAACATTGACTTAAGCCTCCCCCAAGCTTGAGCAATGCTTTCTCCTTCGTGAGGCCAGAAATTGTATATATAATTACAATCACGATGAACAAGATGCATAGGATAGAACTTCTGGTGAAATTCCAATTTCAATCGTTTATAGTCCCAAGATCCCGTATCATCACATAGCCTATACCATGTCAATGCGTCTCCCTTCAAAGATAAAGGAAAGACCTTCCTCTTAACAACATCATCGGGCATACATGCAAGCTTAAATAATCCACAAACTTCATCCACATAGATAAGGTGTAAATCGGGATGCAATGTTCCATCTCCTGCAAAGGGATTAGCTAGCAGTTTCTCTATCATACCCGAAGGAATTTCAAAGTAAACATTTTTAGTAGGTTCAGTAGGTTGAGGAGCAACTCTTTGCTCTACCGGTCGGGGGCAAAGATGCCCCAAACAAGCCCCTCAAAGGATTAGTTTCCATAGTAACAAGTGACAGAAAATTTCAGCACACTATATAAATGTTTCCTTACCAAGTTCCACTCACCAAAGGCGCTTCACTCCCCGGCAACGTCGCCATAAAAGAGTCTTGATGACCCACAAGTGCAGGGGATCTATCATAGTCCTTTTGATAAGTAAGAGTGTCGAACTCAACGAGGATCAGAAGGAAATGACAAGCGGTTTTCAGTAAGGTATTCTTTGCAAGCACTGAAATTGTAGGTAACAAATAGTTTTGTGATAAGATAATTTGTAATGGGTAACAAGCAATAAAAGTAAATAAGGTGCAGCAAGGTGGACCAATCCTTTTTGTAGCAAAGGACAAGCCTGGACAAATTCTTATATTGAGAAAAGCGCTCCCGAGGACACATGGGAATTATCGTCAAGCTAGTTTTCATCACGCTCATATGATTCGCGTTCGTTACTTTGATAATTTGATATGTGGGTGGACCGGTGCTTGGGTGCTGCCCTTTCTTGGACAAGCATCCCCCTTATGATTAACCCCTATTGCCAGCATTCACAACTACAAAAGAAGTATTAAGGTAAACCTAACCATAGCATGAAACAAGTGGATCCAAATCAGCCCCTTACGAAGCAACGCATAGAATAGGGTTTAAGCTTCTGTCACTCTAGCAACCCATCATCTACTTATTACTTCCCAATGCCTTCCTCTAGGCCCAAATAATGGTGAAGTGTCATGTAGTCAACGTTCACATAACACCACTAGAGGAGAGACAACATACATCTCATCAAAATATCGAACGAATACCAAATTCACATGACTACTAATAGTAAGACTTCACCCATGTCCTCAGGAACAAACGTAACTACTCACAAAGCATATTCATGTTCATAATCAGAGGGGTATTAATATGCATTAAGGATCTAAACATATGATCTTCCACCAAATAAACCAACTAGCATCAACTACATGGAGTAATCAACATTACTAGCAACCCACAGGTACCAATCTGAGGTTTTGGTACAAAGATTGGATACAAGAGATGAACTAGGGTTTGAGAGGAGATGGTGCTGGTGAAGATGTTGATGGAGATTGACCCCCTCCCGATGAGAGGATCGTTGGTGATGACGATGGTGATGATTTCCCCCTCCCGGAGGGAAGTTTCCTCGGCAGAACAGCTCCGTCGGAGACCTAGATTGGTTCCGCCAAGGCTCGCCTCGTGGCGGCGGAGTTTCATCCCGTAAGCTTTCTTATGATTTTTTTCCAGGGTAAAAGACTTCATATAGCAGAAGATGGCCATTGGAGGGCTGCCAGGGGGCCCATGAGGCAGGGGGGCGCGCCCCCCACCCTCGTGGACGGTGGGTGGCCCCCCTCATGTATTTCTTCCGCTGAATAATTATTATTAATTCCAAAAATGACTTTGGTGGAGTTTCAGGACTTTTGGAGCTGTGTAGAATAGGTCTGCAATATTTTCTCCTTTTCCAGCCCAGAATCCCAACTGCCGGCATTCTCCCTCTTCATGTAAAACCTTGTAAAATAAGAGAGAATAGCCATAAGTATTGTGACATAACGTGTAATAACAGCCCATAATGCAATAAATATCGATATAAAAGCATGATGCAAAATGGACGTATCAGCATCCACGTCTACCTTACCAAGTTGATTCGAATCAAATTTTGAAATATTAGCTTGCCACTTCTTTTTTAGATGGAGAGATGATACTCGGGAGTAATGTGTTTTTACATGCTTGTTGCTAGCGATTTACTATATGACAAGTAGTTAACCCACTCAAAAATGCGAATCAAACCCAAAATGAAATATCTCGATTCAATGAAATAGCTCGTTCACTAGGTCAAAATAGTGAACTAAATCCAAAATTGAACACCTCAATCGAGTAGCATGTTGTACAGTATTTTAGTACTCCATGAACATGTTGAAAGTCAAATTAATAAACTTTTTTGATATACACATATATCCGCTCATGTGTGGAACAACATGTTCTCCAATTTAAATATTTGAATGCAAGTTTATATCGAAACATGGTTTATATCAGTCTTTGATGCATAAAACGCGACCTCCCCCTCTCCCGGACTCCTGCTCTCTCTCTCTCTCTCTCTCTCTCCGACAATCTTCAATTCTGTCGCACGCATCCGACACACAAACCTTGTTGGTCCCTCTACCTTTCTCTCCATCTCCCTCTCTCTCTCTTTGTGTGTGTGTGTGTGGGGGGGGGGGGGTCTCTCTAGTTTGCATGCATATATACTCCATCTATAGGTCTCTCTCGCACACTATGTATGATACTCTAGCTAGTCCAAGCAAGATATCTTGGGTGCACTCATCGTACGCACACAAATTCCTTGGCTCGTTGTCGGGGGTTGGGTGCGACATATGCCAAAGGATGGCTTATCATGGTGGGAGCGAGTAGAACGTCCCCGGTGCCCGGAAGCAGGATGAGGCGTAGACACGAACGCCGGCGTACTTTACCCAGTTTCGAGGCTCTCCTAGGAGATAACACCCCTAGTCCTGCTCTGGGGGTCTCTGCATGATCACTAAAGGCACAAGTGATACAAAGTTGCTCCTTGAGCTATATGCTAGAGGAAGGAGAAGGCTAGGCTAGCTCTCTCCTACCCTAGGAATGTGGCTAGGTCAAGTGGGGGTGGGAACCCTTTGCATGGGTGCCCTGGGGGGTTTATATAGGCCTACCCCCAGGGGTACAATGGTAATCTGGCCGGCTGCTGGGCCCGGCTATCAGCGTCTCTGGCATCCGGCTTCTCCGCCGACTACTGGGGCCCGCCGCTTGGTGGGCCCCGCCGACTGGTCTGGTACAGAGCTGATAGGCCGCTTCCGTGCTGATGGGTCTGGTTGGTGGCTACTCATTGTAGCCGTGCTGCTAATGACGCTGCCTTGGTCATCCCAGTGTGGCTACAGTCCCTGCCGCCTGGTGGGAGATCACTGTAGCCACACCT
Organism: Triticum aestivum; assembly: GCF_018294505.1. NCBI lineage: Eukaryota > Viridiplantae > Streptophyta > Magnoliopsida > Poales > Poaceae > Triticum > Triticum aestivum. Next base: position 594,515,504 of record NC_057813.1, read on the forward strand.
GGTCTCATCAGGTTAATGGGGCACGGGCTTCGAGGGAGGGGACGGCTGCCTGCTAGAGGCCAGCCCTCCTCCGGTCCGGCTGGTTCGGCATGCGCCGTCTTCTGGGACGTCACTGCCCAGAAGGGCCCGCAGCCTATGGGCCGTACCGACAGGCCGTCGTGGGGGGCAGGGCTCCGCCTGCCCAGAGTGATGTCAGGGGAGAGTGGCAATGGTGCCACACTTTGCGGAGATCTCCGCCCGTACGGGGCACTGTGGCCGCGCCAACCCCAGGATTCGGGGGTGAGGGCTTCACTGTTGCCACACCTCGTCTCATCCTCTTGATGGGGCACAAACTCTGAGGGTACGCGGTGGCCGCCTGCTAGATGCCGGCCGCTCATGATTCCATCTGCTGGTGGTGGGCCGCCCTCTGTCAGCCGGCCGTTTGGCAAGCCGGCCCCCAGAGGGCGGTGCTTCGGCTTGGGGCGGAGCAAGGCGGAGCCGGCCCAAGGTCTTGATAAATTCAGGGACTCGGGTGTGCCTACCCATGGCCCATTACTCCGACAGTAGTCCCCGAAGCCGGTGAGGCATTGTGGTCGAGGGGCCGTGAAGTCTCAGCGGCTTCCCTCCCTCACCGAGCTCTGGGAGAGTGTTGATCCGTCTTGCGGTTGGCCGACTACTGAAGCCGGCCTCGCCTAGGCGAAACTATTTGGTCGATTTTGAACTCCAAGACGGGAAACAGGTGGCGTGCCTGCTAAGCTTCCCAGGCTGCCGCCCGCCACAGACACGTCACGTGGTGCATGCCAGCCCGGCCAGCCTGCCATCCCATGCCCCTGATGGGACGTGACAATGGCCGGGCCCGCCACTACCGCGTCTCGGCACTCGGGCGGATCTGCTGTGCCGAGGGGGGCGGTTGCAATTTCCACGACCGTTCACGGCGTGGTGAATGCGTGTGATAAATTTGGACGTGGGGTCGTGGGTGCAGTTAATCCCACGACCCGCGCCCCGCCCCGCCCCCTTGGCGTCGTAGCCTGAGGGCTATAACTAGGGGGAAGGGAGGGGTGCGGCAAAGCTCGCGCCCCCCTCCCACTCTTCTTCTTCCTCTGCTCTCTCCTCCACTACCGTTGCTACTGCTCAGTGCTGCCGTGGAGTTGCCGCTGTTGTTCGTCGCCGGCGCATCCTTCTTCCTCACGCAGCTCGCCCGAAGCCATGGCGCGCGAGAAGGGCGACAATTGGGAGGGGTCGACTATGATCAAAGATCACATTTCCTTCCTCCGCGACACACGCCAGATGCCCAACGTGGCATTCGTCAAGGTGCGGGTGCCGCCACAGGCGGAGATCTCGCCGGCGCCGAGGGGGAACGAGCGGGTCGTGTTCCGCTCGCACTTCCTCCGCGGCTTCGGCCTTCCGGTCAGCGGCTTCCTCCGCTCCTTCCTCGACTTCAACAACCTCCAGCCCCACCATCTCACGCCCAACGCCGTGACCCTGCTTTCCGCCTTCGTCACGGCGTGCGAGGGTTACATCGGCGTCCTCCCCACACTCGAGCTGTGGGGAGCGTTCTTCTACGGGAAGCTCGACACCTCCGCCAAGGATACGACGGCTGAGTGTGGCGGGTTCGTCGCCGTGCGTCGGCCAGCAAAGTGGAACGCCTTCCCCATCATCAAGCTGGCACGGTCCATGAAGATGTGGCAGCAGTCCTACTTCTACGTCGAGAATGTAGATCCGGCTGCCGACTTCCTCAATCTGCCGGCCTACGAGGCTGGCCCTCCCACTGGGCTCCGGCCTAACTGGGGCTACAAGCCGAAGCCGATGACGCCAGACGCAGCGGCCGCCATCGGCCGGCTCCGGGTGCTCCAGGAGTCGGAGGGCCTCGTGGCCTCCGACCTCCTGATCGCCTTCGTCGAGCATCGGGTTCTCCCGCTCCAGAGTCGCCCTCATCCAATCTTCCGGATGAGCGGGAACCGCGACCCCAGCCGGCTGTGCACGAAGCAGATGCCGACTGCTGAGGCTGCACGGATGGTGAATGAGAACTCCGACCTCAAGGTGTCGGAGGCAGAGTGGCGGTACGGGAAACGGCCGTACTCGCGCGACGATCCGCCGCCTATCGTAAGTTTCTTCATTTCTTCCTTCTGATCTGTTTTTTTCAGCCTCGTTCTTGTCGTGATGCAACTCCCTTCTGGTCGCAGATTTATATGTCCGCGGCGACAGCCACCCTCTTGGGGCTGGGTGATGACTACCTGCCAGACTGGGCGGTGAGCGACTTGGACGACCCCGACTTGGGGGCGGCCGCCCGGGCGGACGATGCAACAGGCGGCGGCGGTGGAGCAGGCGGCTCTGAGGAGGGCGGCGTGGAGACTTGGCCCGATGACGACGATGATGAAGATGAGCCACGCCCCGCCCAGAGCACTGCCAACACCGGCGCAGGTCCCTCTACTAGGCCGCCCGCCTGTGGCAGTAAGCGCAAGCAGAAGCAGTGCGCCGCCCTATTTGGGAGCACCCCAAAGAAGCCCAAGAACCCGGCCGCGGCGACCAGGCGGAAAGAAACCACGGTCAAGGTGGCCAAGCACCAGAGGCAACCGAAGGTGCCCGTCATGGTGTCGGTGTAAGTATATTTTCATGTTTTTCGTCTTCTTGCCAATCTGGCTTGAGAGCTTTTCTGACTTGTCTTCTTATTTCAGGGCCCCGCTGACCCTCGAGAAGTCGAGCGCCACCTCGGTCATCAGGTCGGCGGCGACCTCCTCCACCAGCCGGTGAATTGACCCGGCCGCCGAACTTTGGGAGGGGACAGAGCAGAACGCGCGTGAGGAAGAGGCCGACCGTCTGGCCAAGGAGCAGGCGGACAAGGCCGCCGTGTCTGTTGAGAGGGCGCTAGCGCAGGCGGAGGCCTACGCCGCGGAGAAGGAGCGGCTCGCGGAGGCCGCACGCTGCCACGAGCCGCTGCTCGTGATGCCCCCGAACACCGCGCCGCCTCCGCCTGAGTTTGTGGCGACGGCCGGAGGAGCGGCGATGATCATCCGATCCGGGAGCAGGAGGGCGGCGACGTAGCCATGCTGGACGTCTTCGTGCCGCCACCACCGCCGTTGCCACCGCCAGCCAGCGGGATGCAGGACGAGCATCCGGCCGCACCGCCGGTGCCACCGGTCGAGGACGCGGTGGTGACGGACCTGATTCCTGAGGTCCGCACACCCGCACGCCGCCGCCTTGAGAAGGCGGCCTCAGCACCGCGGCCGCAGGAGGTCGGTCCCATGAGCTCGTCGGTCCCCGACACCGAGGTGACCAGCGCCGCGCCCATAGGCTGGATACACAGGGGCGGGACGGGCTCCCTGAACCAGGCGTCCCTTGACGTCCAGGCCAAACTCCAAGCCGAAGCCGAGGCCCTCAAGCGCTGCAACGAAGCCTTCCTGGAGTCGCGGGCAGCCATCCGCGTAAGCTTCCCTTGCTTTCCTTTTTATTTTTTCCTTGGTCTTCTTGCTTCCTTCATGGGGCGTGCTAGCGCACCCACTGGGTGTAGTCCCCAAGTTTCGGGTTGGCTGCTGAGCGGGAGGTCCGGAACTTTAACTTGCAAGTATCGAATGTTGACTTGTCTGGTATCCCTTCTGCAGGACTACCACAATCTTCGTGCCGTCTCCTTCAACTCCAAGGTTCGGGAGCTGGAGATGCGGACTTCCCATCTGTCCGAGAGCAGGAGTAAGCTCCATCTTCCTCTCTTCGCAGGGGCGAGCTGGCGCACCCGCGGGCTATAGTCCCCGAGGTTTGGGCCGACTGCTGAGTAGTCGGGCCGAATCTCCTCAATGTTTCTTTCTTTGTTAATTACTTCTTCTCTGCGGGGGCGTGATGGTGCACCCGCGGGCTGTAGTCCCCGAGATTCGGGCCGACTGCTGAGCAGTCGGGCTGGATCTCCCCGGCAACTACATTCCGCCTTGTCTTCTTGACTGATGCTCTTTCTTCTTTCCCTTTTTTCAGAGGCCAACACCGCCTTGCAGCAGCAGCTGGGCGAAGCCAACACCGCTCTGTGCGGCAAGGAGGCGGAGTGCAGCAAGCTGACCGAGGAGCTGGACCGGCTGGTCGCCAAACTCGCCGAGCAGACGGAGGCTCTCAAGATGGCCCAGCAGGATGCGAAGGCGAAGGAGGCCAATCTCCTTCCCGAGTTCGAAGCCGAGCGCGCCTCCTGGGCCGACAAGGAGGCACAGATGATGGCCTGCTTTAGCAGCATCGAGGACCTGGTCGATGGTGAGTTTTATTCTTCTTGTTCGTTGTCTTGAGCTGCCGGCCTCTTCTAAGCCGACTGCTTATTTCTGACTTTGTTTTTCCTTGCTTTCTGCCCAAGCATATTTCTTCCCGGGTCACTCCGTTGCCGCGAGCCAAGCCATCGAGGCCTAGCGCAAGGAGCGGAGGGTGGAAGGCGCGCAGATTGCTGCTGACGCCCCCCGGACCCTCAATGAGCAAATCCTCAGCATCCAGGCCCGGCTTTGGCCCGCCCATCAAGTGTTGCACCATCTTCAGCATGTTGGTGCCCAGGCGATTTCCGCCCTCTGGCCAGGTCTGCCGGCTCCGCGCACTCCAAGCCGGACCGCCGACTGGCTGGAGGTGACGGCTGGCCGCCTGGAGGCCTGGAAGGGCTCTGCAGCCCGGGTAGGAGCGCGCCGCGCCCTTGAGTTTGTCAAGGCATGGTATCCTGGGCTAGATTTAGCCCAGTTGGCCATGTTCCGGCTGGAAGCGCAGGAGGAGCTGGCAGCGGTGGAGGCCGAACTTGTCAACAGGGCGGCGGCGATCGCCGACTTCACCGACACCAGCATCTTCGTTCTAGAGGTGGTTGAGGAAGGCGGAAAAGGCCCGCAAGAGTGGCTCGGGCTGAACCCGGAGGACAACAAGGACTCGTCTGAAGTCATTGACTCCAGCGATGAAGGAGAGGAGGGGAGGAGGAGGAGGATGAGGAGGAGGAGGGGGAGGAGGAGGACAACGACATCGACATGCCGGAGGCTGGTGCGGATGATCAGCCCCACCCTGACCGGGCCTCCAGCAACGACCCACGCTCCAAAGCACCGACTGCTACTGGAGGCAGCCAGGTGGTGACCGACCAGCCGCCCGTGCCTCCGACAGACACCACCGACTCCGTTATCTAGCCTTCCGCCACCCCGACTGGCATTGCCGACTCCAGCGCCCAGCCAGAGCCGCCTGTTGCGCCAATCGGCGCAGCTAACTCCGTCATCCAGCCGGAGCCGCCTGCTGCACCAACTGGCACCATCGACATCAGCATCTAGTCGAAGCCGTCTGCTGCGCCAACCGGTACTGCCGACCCCAGCATCCAGTCGGAGCCGTCTGCCGCGCCAACCGGCACTGCCGACCCCAGCGCCCAGCCGGAATCCTCCGCCGCTCCTTAGGGATTTTTTTCTTTTTTCTTTTCCTGCTTGCTAGTCTGAACACTTTTGTTAAATTCGCACAATTCCACCCGTGGGGTGTATCTTAAACTTTGCTGAATCCCGGCCGATCGGTCTTTATCTATGTAAATATTCTATCGCAACTTTATGCTTTGTTCTGCCGATCTCTAGCTTTCCTTGCGTGAACTCCTTGCTTTTTTCCTTTGCCGCCCTCCCTTAGCTATCCTTTTGCCTGCCAAGCAGCCGCTCTACGGACTGCGGCTGGTTTGAGTACTTAGCTTTTTGCGGGAGGGCAATTACTTAGCCGTTTGGAGGTTTTTGCAAGGGAGGCAGAGGCCGGCTGCTCGGCAGCTGGCCGGGCAGGTATGGTGCCGACCTCGGCTATATGTGCTTTTTCCTTAACCATTTTTCATGTGGGCACTGTCTTGACGCCTCTGCCCACCATGCAGTCGCTCTGCGAACTGTGGCTTCTGACAAAAGAAGTTTTAGGTGCCGACACATTACTTGTCCGGCTGCAGGAGGTGGCATATAGTAGAGGGCGGAAAACCTCCGGGCCGACTGGTCGACCCGGTGCCAGGCGGAAATCATAAAATAGAAACATACTCATGGGCATAATACTTATCATATAGATAAAGGGAGGGCAGTCCCCGAGTTCGTCTCGGGGGACCCGGAGTCTTTGTACATGATACAAAAGGTAGCGTGATACATACTGCTTTCAACTGTAAAATCTCCGGAGGAGGTTTGCATTCCACGGCCTCTCCGTATCCTTGCCTGAATCATCTCTTTTGCGTGCTCTGGGCTTCTGAGCGTTGATCAGATAGTAAGAGTCGTTGCCCAGCACCTTGCTGATGATGAAGGGGCCTTCCCAAGGCGCCGAGAGCTTGTGCTGGCCGGCTGTTCGCTGGATCAGCCGGAGCACAAGGTCTCCCTCTTGGAAGGATCTTGGCTTCACCTTGCGGTTATAGTATCGACGCAGACTCTGCTGGTAGATGGCGGACCGGCTGAGTACCAACAGCTGGCCTTCTTCCAGCAGGTCGACACCGTCTTCTCGCACCTCCTTGGCGTCCGCCTCGGTGTACATGGTGACTCGCGGGGAGTCGAACTCTATGTCCATCGGGATGACGGCTTCAGCACCGTAGACGAGGAAGAAGGGCGTGAAGCCGGTCGACTTGTTTGGAGTCGTGCGCAGGCTCCAAAGGATGGCCGGCAGCTCGTCGAGCCAGCAGCCGGCCGAACGCTCAAGAGGCTCGACTAGTCGGGGCTTGATGCCGGACAAGATGAGGCCGTTTGCTCGCTCAACCTGTCCGTTTAACTGCGGATGGGCAACGGACGCTAAGTCCAGTCGGATGCCCTGCGTCGCGCAGAAACGATCCAAGGCTCCTTTGGCAAAGTTTGTGCCATTGTCGGTGATGATGCTATGCGGTATGCCGTACCGAGTGGTGATGTCGGCGATGAAAGTCACGGCATTCGGCCCATTCAGTTTCTTGATTGGCTTGGCCTCTATCCACTTGGTGAACTTATCCACGGCAACAAGCAGATGAGTCATGCCGCCACGGGCTGTCTTGAATGGCCCCACCATATCCAAACCCCAAATGGCAAATGGCCAAGCAATCGGAATAGTCTTGAGTGCAGAAGCTGGCAAATGAGGCTTGGATCAGAATCTCTGGCACCCCTGGCACTTATGGACCAACTCTTTGGCCTCTTCAAGAGTAGTCGGCCAAAAGAAACCATGGCGAAAGGCTTTGGCAACAAGTGCTCTTGAGGCCGCGTGGTGGCCACATTCACCCTGGTGAATATCTCTGAGGATTGCTTGGCCTTGGTCCGGCTCCATGCAGCGCTCGTACATGATGTCTACTACACAACCTTCTTCTTGTAGACGTTGTTGGGCCTGCAAGTGCACAGGTTTGTAGGACAGTAGCAAATTTCCCTCAAGTGGATGACCTAAGGTTTATCAATCCGTGGGAGGCGTAGGATGAAGTTGGTCTCTCTCAAGCAACCCTGCAACCAAACAACAAAGAGTCTCTTGTGTCCCCAACACACCCAATACAATGGTAAATTGTATAGGTGCACTAGTTCGGCGAAGAGATGGTGATACAAGTGCAATATGGATAGTAGATATAGGTTTTTGTAATCTGAAATAATAAAAACAGCAAGGTAACTAAAGATAAAAGTGAGCGTAAACGGTATTGCAATGATAGGAAACAAGGCAAAGGGTTCATACTTTCACTAGTGCAAGTTTTCTCAACAATAATAACATAGATAGATCATATAACAATCCCTCAACATGCAACAAAGAGTCACTCCAAAGCCACTAATAGCGAAGAACAAATGTAGAGATTATGGTAGGGTACGAAACCACCTCAAAGTTATTCTTTCGGATCAATCTATTCAAGAGTTCGTACTACAATAACACCTTAAGACACAAATCAACCAAAACCCTAATGTCACCTAGATACTCCATTGTCACCTCAAGTATCCGCGGGCATGATTATACGATATGCGTCACACAATCTCAAATTCATCCAACCAACACATAGTACTTCAAATAGTGCCCCAAAGTTTCTACCGGAGAGTCAAGAAAACGTGTGCCAACCCCTATGCATAGGTTCATGGGCAGAACCCGCAAGTTGGTCACCAAAACATACATCAAGTGGCACGTGATATCCCATTGTCACCACAGATAAACACGGCAAGACATACATCAAGTATTCTCAAATAAAGACTCAATCCGATAAGATAACTTCAAGAGGGAAACTCAATTCATCACAAGAGAGTAGAGGGGGGAGAAACATCATAAGATCCAACTATAATAGCAAAGCTCGCGATACATCAAGATCGTGTCATAGAGAGAAAACGAGAGAGAGAGAGAGAGATCAAACACATAGCTACTGGTACATACCCTCAACCCCGAGGGTGAACTACTCCCTCCTCGTCATGGAGAGCGCCGGTATGATGAAGATGGCCACCGATGATGGATTCCCCCTCCTGCAGGGTGCCGGAACGGACTCCCGAGAGGTTTTTGGTGGCTACAGAGGCTTGCAGCGGCGAAACTCCCGATCTATCTTGATATTCGATGGTTTTAGGGTACATAGGCTTATATAGGCGAAAGAAGTCGGTCGGGAGGTGCTCGAGGGGCCCACGAGATAGGGGGGCGCGCCCTATAGGGGGGGACTCCTATATCGTGGCTGCCTCGAGTATCTTCTGACGTGAACTCCAAGTCTCCAGGATCATATTCTTCCAAAAAAATCACGCTGCCGAAGGTTTCATTCCGTTTGGACTCCGTTTGATATTCCTTTTCTTCGAAATACTGAAACAGGCAATAAAACAACAATATGGGCTGGGCCTCCGGTTAGTAGGTTGGTCCCAAAAGTAATATAAAAGTGTATAATAAAGCCCATAATCATTCAAAACAGATAATAAAATAGCATGAATGCTTCATAAATTATAGATACGTTGGAGACATATCAGCATCCCCAAGCTTAATTCCTACTCGTCCTCGAGTAGGTAAATGATAAAAGAAAGAATTTATGAAGTGTGAATGCTAGAAGGTGCACAAGTTTGATCAATGATAATTTCAATCACCTTTTCTAGCATGATAATATGTCATAACAGTAGTTCATCTCATAAAACTTCTCACGATAAAGTAACAAGCAATTCACATGTCAAAGCATAGACGATAAACTTTCTTGAAAACTAGCAAACTTCATTCTCAGTCATCAAACAATTGCAATTCATCTTATTTTCAGGAGTAACAAACTCCACATACTCAACTATCATATAGTCTTCTACAATTGCTAACACTCACGCAATACTAATGGTTATGGAGTTTTAACCGGACACTGAGAAAGATAGGGGCTTATAGTGTTGCCTCCCAATGTATTCACCTTTGGGTGATGTCAACAATAATAGTTCATGCTAACTTACATCCAATTGGATATATATATATATATATATATATATATATATATATCAGGATCTTCCCGACACGAGGTGCTTGCCAAAGGATAAAATGAAAAAGGGAAAGGTGAAGATCACCTTGACTCTTGCACAAAGTAAAAGATAGGCCCTTCGCAGAGGGAAGCAGAGGTTGTCATGCACTTTTAGGGTTGGATGCACAAAATCTTAATGTGAATGAACGTCACTTTATATTGCCACTTATATATGGACCTTTATTATGCAGCTCTTTGTTTACCAGCAATTTGAGGATGGGTTGAGCCCATGATGGTGCTGCTATCTCTCCGACTGCTACGACAGCAACTTGTACGAGGGTGGTTGGGCTGGGAGGTGGCGGGTTGGAGTCGGCTGCCGCCTGCTGTCTTGAAGAAGTCCCCGGTCCGACTGCTGCAGTCCCTGGGCCGGGCTCTAGAATTCCTGGGCCGGGTGCGACGGCTGCAGTCCCGGCCACCTGCCGAAGTCCCCGTGCCGGCTTCTGGTATCCTCAAGCCGGATCCGACTGCTTCAGGAGGGGTCGACACGAAGATGGAATCAGACTCTGGAGATGGCTTGACAGACGGCTTGAAGAGGCACTACAAGGCGACACCGACTGGTATCGCCTGCCGGGTGGAGCCGATCCGTGCCAAGGCATCTGCTTGCTCATTTTCATTTCTTGGCACGTGGAGGAACTCGCACCCGTCAAAGTATCCACTGAGTTGTTGCATGAGGAAGCGGTAGCTTGCCATATTCGCGTACTTGGCGTCCCAGTCGCCTGACGACTGCTGGACCACCAAGTCGGAGTCACCATAGCACATGATCCGGCGAATGCCGAGTTCCTTGGCAAGCCGGAGTTCGTGTATGAGTGCCTCATATTCTTCTATGTTGTTGGAGGCGGCAAAATGGACTTGCAACACATATTTGAGCTTGTCGCCTTTGGGAGAGGTGAGGACAATGCCGGCTCCCAGACCGGTGCGCATCTTCGAACCATCAAAATGCATCCGCCAATGGGTGGAGTCTGGTGCTGGTGGTAGGTACTGGGTCTCGGCCCAGTCGACGAGGAAGTCAACCAACACCTGCGACTTGATGGCGGTGCGAGGCTGGTAGTAGATGGTGTAAGGGGCCAGATCAATGGCCCACTTGGCCACTCGGCCAGAAGCATCCCGGCTTCCCAGGATCTCAGCAAGCGGAGCCGTGCACACGATGGTTATTGGGTGCTCTTGAAAGTAAGGCTTCAGCTTCTTGGCGGCAAAGTGCACGCCATAGCACATCTTCTAATAATGCGGATAGTTTTGCTTGGAGGCAGACAATACTTCACTCAAGTAATATACCGGTATCTGGACCGGCAATGCTCCGCCCTCCTCTTTGCACTCTACCACAATGACTGTGCTGACAACCCGACTGGTGGCAGCTATGTAGAGGAGCATGGGCTCCTTCTCAGTCGGAGCTGCCCGGACAGGCGGGGTTGCCAACATCTTCTTGAGCTAGGAGAATGCTTCGTCCACCTTGTCGTTCCACTCGAAAAAAGTGGTCTTCTTCATAAGTTGGTACAGAAGGAGAGCCTTCTCGCCCCGCCGACTGATGAAACGGCTAATTGATGCCAGGCAGCCGGTGAACTTCTGCACGTCCAGCAGTCGGGTGGGCACCTCCATCTTCCCAATGGCCTTGATCTTCATCGGGTTGCACTCTATGCCGCGCTCTAAGACCAGAAAGCCAAGGAGCTGGCCGGCTAGTACTCCAAAGACACATTTCTCTGGGTTGAGCTTGATCTAGAATCGGCGCAAATTCTCAAAAGTTTCCTTGAAGTCTTCTAGCAATGTGCCACGCCTCTCCGTCTTCACCACCACATCATCCACATAGACATGGGCATTTCTGCCGAGTTGCTTGAGGAGACACTTCTGCATGCAACGCTAAAATGTGGCACCGATGTTTCTCAAGCCGAACGTCATGGTCAGGTAGCAGAAGGCTCCGAATGGTGTGATGAAGGTGGTCTTCAGCCTGTCGGCCGGGTTCAGCTTTATCTGGTGATACCCTGAGTATGCATCCAAAAAACTCAACAGCTCGCATCCGGCTGTGGAGTCTATCACTTGATCAATCCTTGGCAGAGCAAAGGGATCTTTGGGGCAGGCTTTGTTGAGGCTAGTATAGTCAATGCACATGCGCCACTGCTTCTTTTTCTTCAACACTAGGACTGGGTTGGCCAGCCACTCTGGAAAGAATACTTCCATGATGAATCCGGCTGCTAGAAGCTGGGCTATCTCTTCTCCGATAACTCTTCTCTTTTCTTCCAACAGGCGGCGCAAGGGCTGCCTGACCGGCTTGGCGTCAGGTCGGACATGTAACTTGTGCTCGGCGAAATCCGTCGGAATACCCGACATGTCTTTGGGAGACCATGCGAAGATGTCCCGGTTCTCACGGAGGAAATCGACAAGCTCGCTTTCCTATTTGCTGTCAAGGTTTGCACCTATGACTGCGTGCCTCTTTGGGTGCTCTGGGTCCAAGGGTATCTTCTTTGTTTCCTTAGCCGGCTTGAACGAGCCCTCAACCTCCGACTCCTTGGGGATGGGCATCATTTCCGGCTTCTTGCCTGCCAATGCCACCACCCGGTCAAGGAGTCGCTTCTCAGCTGCAATCACCAGGGACTCGGCCAGCCGGCTGCTATCTGCGGTGCAAGCGACCGACTTCTTGTAGTCTTCGACTATGGTCAGGATCCCCTTGGTACTCGGCATCTTCATCTTGAGGTAGGCATAGTGGGGGACTGCCATGAACTTGGCCAGAGCTGGTCGGCCAAGCAGTGCATGGTAGGGGCTTTCGAGGTCCACCACTTCAAACCAGATTGGCTCTCGACGGAAATGATTCTTGTCTCCAAAGAGAACATCAATCTGGGTCTTGCCGATATGTGAGCAGGAAAGGCCAGGGACTATGCCATGGAATACAGTCCGACTGGGGATGATCTACCTCTGCTTGATTCCCAACTTCTCCATTGTGTCATGGTACAGGATATTGATGCTGCTGCCGCCATCTATCAAGACTCTGGAGAAGCGTGCTGCCCGCCTCTCCGTTGCAAAGGTAGCATCTAGGACCATGGCGCATGAACCTGGGGAATGCATTACTTCCGGGTGGTTGGCCCTGCTCCAACTGATAGGCTTCTCAGACCAATGCATGAATTCTGGAGTGTTGGAGGCCACTGCTTGCACTTCTTGTTGTTGCTCTCATCTGCTGCGTCTATCATCAGCCACGCTGGTGAACACAACATAAGCTCTGTGTTCCTCTGGGTACTCATCTTGTATGGCGCCGACTGGTCGGGCCGCCGGCTGCTGGGGCTGAGGAGGCGGCGGTCCGGCAGGCGGAGGAGGTAGGAGTCCATCTCCCTTGGCGATTCTGGCGAGCCAGTGACACTTCCGAGTGGTGTGGTTGGACGGCTTTGCGCCGCTATGGAACTTGCAGGGTGCATCTAAAGTTTGCTCGTAAGAGAAGGTGGGCAACCAATTGGACTTGCCGCCCTTGTTGTCACCTGGTTGCTGTCGCCGACTGGGTGGCCTTCCGCTTGTTGTCACCTGGTTGCTGTCGCCGACTAGTGTCACCAGCCGGAGTTCGAGGGGCCTGAGGTGCCACCTTGCCGGATGCATCAACTAGGATTTCCGCCTTCATGGAGGAGTCGGCCGTGGCGTGCTTGTCGGCGATGATCAGTAGCTCATCGAGCATCTCGGGCTCGTCGCAGAGGAGTCGATGCTTGAGGAGGGTGCCTTCTCGGCACCCGGTGGTGAAGTACTCGATTGCCTGCACCTCGTGCACACCTTCGCAGGAGTTGCGCAGCTCGGCCCAGCGCGTGAGGTAGTCGCGAGTCGATTCTGTGGGCCCTTGGATGCACAAAGAGAGTTGTCGGGGCTTGGGAGGCCGCTTGTAGGTGCTGATGAAGTTGCAGATGAAGGCCTCAGTGAAATCAACCCAGCTGTTGATTCTGCGGGGCTTCAGGCTGTTGAGCCATGTGCGGGCAGTGCCTTGAAGCATGAGTCGGACGTACTTCACGGCAACACGCTTGTTGCCGTTTGCTATGCTGACGGCTGTCGAGTAGTCGACCAGCCAATCCTCCGGCTTCACGGAGCCGGTGTACTTGGGCGTATCTCGCGGGAGGGTGAACCCTTTGGGAAAGGGCTCATCCCGGATTCGCGGACCGAAACAGGGTGGACCCAGCGCGTCTTCTTCTTCTAGCTCTAGGGATCAGTTGAGGTGATCGATCTGATGGCGGGCGTTGTTTTCTCCGACTCCTTCTCGGTGGCCAAGGCGGTCGCCGAGTGTCGGGTGCATGACAGGCGGCGGAGTGGGATGTCTTGCTCCGCGAGGCGGAGGATCGCCTCGGCGCTCCATCGCTCGAGGGCGGCCATCTTCGTCACGTTCAATGGAAAGGCGTGTCCGGCTTCGGCTAGCCGCCGGCTCGTTGCCTCGTCTTCCGCGAGCGCCGCCAGTCGGTGTCCGGGATGTCGCGCCGTGATCTTGTCGATGGGGCGGCTCATCATTCCGCAGGGCGGGCTCTTCAGCGCAGCAGCCGACTTCATGCAACGCAGCAGGCGCGTTAAGGAGCTGCTGGACTCGCTCCATCATGTGGCGATGCTCGTCGCCCTTGTATTTGTCCAATTCATCCGTCACAGCCTGGGCGGCCCAGATGTTCTCTGCTGGCGTGGCGTAGACGGGGCGTTCTACCTCGAACATGCTGGCGATGGTCCCGCCACGCTGCCGGACAGGGCCGATGCGGCTAGGCCCCCTAGGAGCCGGCGTACCGCCGACCGCTCTGTCCATCTCGCGCCGGTAGGCGTCCGAGAGGCGCCGCATGCTGGCAAGTCGGCCAACGCTCTCGAGAAGCTGGACGCTGTGTGCCTCCAGCATCTCAGCATCCGCGTCTTCTGAGATGGGCGCCGTCAGGTCTCGCAGCGCCGCATCGAGTGGGTCTCGAGCATCTCCGTTCGAGCGCTCACCACTGTTAATGATGAGCACCCCCGTGACGGTGCTCCCGCCGCTGTGCTCATGAGGAGGCGGCTCGTCGTAGATCACCACGTTAGTGGGGAACGCGTCAAGCGACGCCATGTCGGAGTCGATGATCATCGGGTCGGTGGAGCCAACAGACTCCAGGTCCACAGCAGGCTCGCTGGTGACGTGAAGCTGGTCGAGGAGGCTGACGAGGCAGCTCTCGGGGCAGCCGGTGCCCGCGTCGGAGGCCGGCTCGTTGGAGAGGTGAATCTCGCCAACAAGGTTGGCGAGGCAGCTCGCCGCGCAGGCGATCTCCGCGCCATGCAGGGCGTCGAGGCTGACGCCGTCGGGCGTGCTGGGCTGGCTTCGCTTGCCAGGAAGGAACAAGGTTCCCGTCCAGAGCAGGTCTTCGGGAGACGGTGCACCTCGCCCCACGGTGGGCGCCAAATGTCGGGGGTTGGGTGCGACATATGCCAAAGGATGGCTTATCATGGTGGGAGCGAGTAGAACGTCCCCGGTGCTCGGAAGCGGGATGAGGCGTAGACACGAACGCTGGCGTACTTTACCCAGGTTCGGGGCTCTCCTAGGAGATAACACCCATAGTCCTGCTCTGCGGGGTCTCCGCATGATCACTAAAGGTGCAAGTGATACAAAGTTGCTCCTTGAGCTATATGCTAGAGGAAGGAGAAGGCTAGGCTAGCTCTCTCCTACCCTAGGAATGTGGCTAGGTCTAATGGGGTGGGAACCCTTTGCATGGGTGCCCTGGGGGGTTTATATAGGCCTACCCCCAGGGGTACAATGGTAATCTGGCTGGCTGCTGGGCCCGGCTATCAATGACTCCGGCCTCCGGCTTCTTCGCCGACTACTGGGGCCCGCCGCCTGGTGGGCCCCGCCGACTGGTCTGGTATGGAGCCGACAGGCCGCTTCCACCGCTGGCGGGTCTGGTTGGTGGCTACTCACTGTAGCTGTGCTACTAATGACGCTGGCTTGGTCATCCCAATGTGGCTACAGTCCCTGCTGCCTGGTGGGAGATCATTGTAGCCACACCTGGTCTCATCAGGTTAATGGGGCACGGGCTTCGAGGGAGGGGACGGCCGCCTGCTAGAGGCTGGCCCTCCTCTGGTCCGTCTGGTTCAGCATGCGCCGTCTTCTGGGACGTCACTGCCCGGTTGGGCCCGCAGCCTGCGGGCCGTACCGACAGGACGTCGTGGGGGGCAGGGCTCCGCCTGCCCAGAGTGATGTCAGGTGAGAGTGGCAACAGTGCCACGCCGTGCGGAGATCTCCGCCCGTACGGGGCACCGTGGCCGCGCAAACCCCAGGATTCGGGGGTGAGGGCTTCACTGCTGCCACGCCTCGTCTCGTCCTCTTGATGGGGCACAAACTCTGAGGGTACGCGGTGGCCGCCTGCTAGATGTCGGCCGCTCGTGATTTCGTCTGCTGGTGGTTGGCTGCCCTCTGTCAGCCGGCCGTTTGGCTAGCCGGCCCCCAGAGGGCGGAGCTTCGGCCTGAGGCACAGCAAGGCGGAGCCGGCCCAAGGTCTTGATAAATTCAGGGACTCGGGTCTACCTACCCGTGGCCCATTACTCCGACACTCATTGCCCGTAACTCTCTCACGCACCACTCTTTCGTCTCGGAGCTCTTTTCCCCCTCTCTCAAACTCTCCATCTACCTGGGTCACACATACACATGCATATCTCACTCGCACTCGATAGGCCCATCTAAAACTCCTTCTCTCTCCCTCGTTCTCTCTCCATCTCACACGCACACAATCTCATGCCTAGCTAGCCAAGTATGATGGTCTCTCACTCAATTGTAGGCACACGTAGTCCCCCCTATATGTATATGACTAGCTAATCTTAGTCTCCATCACGAACATGTGCAGTGTCTATCTCGATTTCTCTCGGGGCATCTTTCTATCACGCATGCACCTCCCTCGATCTCCCACCCATATAGTCCCCTCACGATCTCGAGGCGATCTCTCTATCACAAACACACCCTCTCTCCCTCCCCATGCGTCCATGTCCTCCATGTGTCCCTCTCGACCTTTGTTCCTTGTTGGCCAGACCTCTATTGGACATGTGCTACAGGGGTGTCTCTCTCTATTGCAAACAATCACACACTAGCTATCTTCGTGTATCTCTTTGTCTCGCTTTTCTATCTCGGAGATGCATGTGTGATATGTTCGCATAAGAAACGAAAACACACACTCTCTCTCTAATTTATCGTTTGTTGTCACTTTCTCTTTCACACACATACTCTTTTTGCACACTTACTCATTCTCCTTCACACGCACTTGATCTGTCTCGACTTAGGCACTCTCCTCGGTCCATAGCATATAGATTTATTGAAAAGTCAAACATCACAAGGTTTGACCATGTGCATGGAGAAAAAAAATTACATCTAGAATGGCAAACATATACCATTAGATTCACCATGAGATGTAGTTTTGTATGATGTATCTTTGGTATTGTAGATATAAATAACATTTGCATAAACCTGATCAAAGTTTCCAAAGTTTGACTTCTAAAAAATTTACATGCACAACATTATCGAGCGGATGGAATATCTCTTTCCCCCTCTCAGCTATCTAACGCACCACCCAGCCTTATCGGGGCTCCTCAATCTCTCTCAAACTTTATTGGTCAGTTTGGTTCGTGACCTGACCCTCATGCCTTGATGGCCAGTACTGCCTGGTGTGGACGTGAGATGTAAAATATTTCTGCCTAGCCAGGCTTGTGTGGTGCTGAAGCATTTGGTTCATGCCTGGGCCAGGCAAAGCATCAACATCCCATCAATCAGTCCATGCAGCAATTATTTAATGCAAATATCCATCCAAGCTGCTTGCAGTGTCTGTAGTCCAGCCAGGCTAATTAAAGTGCAAGGGAATCCAAGCCAGGCGGGCTTTCTTTTTCATAGGGTAGCAACCAAACAAGCATGCATGAAATCTAGGCACAACCCCAGGCCAGGCAAAACATGCTCAGGCCGCAAACCAAACTGACCTTATATCTCCCCGATTCACACATACACATGTCTCGCTCGCGCTATACATATAGACCCATCCAACACTCTCCGCCCTTGTTCTCTCTCCATGTGATACGCACCCCCCTAAGTACCATAATCCCTCACTCCATCATAGGCGCAAGGACTCCCCCCTCCTAAGTATGATTATCTCTCACTAGCCATCAGGAACACACGTATTTTCTCCTTCCATCCATACGTCGATCTCGATATCTCTCAGGGCATCTTCTATCGTGCACACACCTTGTCACTCGATCTCCCACCCATGTAGTCCCATCACGATCTCCAGGGGATCTCTCTATGACAAACATACACTCTCTCCTCCCCATGTCTGCATTTTCTCTGTACGTCTCTCTCAACCTCTCTCCCTTGTTTGTCAGACCCCTCTTGGTCACGTGCTAGGGGTCTTGCTCTCTCGGTTCCAAACAACCACACACTATCTCCTCACCTTGCCTCCGTTGTCGAAGATGCATGTGCGATATGTTTGCATAAGACACACACAATTTTTCTCTACTTTTATCGTGTGTTGTCCATGTCTCTTTCACACACGCACACACACTTTTTTCACTCACTCTTTCTATTTCTCTCTCTCTCTCTCTCTCTAGTTAGGGACTCTGTCACGTCCATAAGCATATGGATGTTTTGAAAAGTCAAACCTCAGAAAAGTTTGACTAGGTATATGTGGAGAAAAACATTTACATCTGGAACGATCATTAGATTCATCACAACATGTACTTACTTCATACTATCATTTATCTTTGGTATTGTAGATATAAGTAATTTCTTTATAAACTTGGTCAAAGTTTCAAAAGTTTGACTTTAAAAAAAATGTTGGAACTACATTATCGAACGGAGGGAGTAGCTCTTTCTATCTCTGCTATCTCTCACGAGCCTCCCCTCTCACTCGAACTCTCTATATGGACGGATTATACGCTCACTGTGTCAGCGTATAGCTTCGTATATTGTCTAGTTGACCAGTCAACCAGTCCACATGCTGCCTTGTCAGCTCGTGTTCTGTATCTTCATGTGCTGGCCCATGTGGCGGTGGGTGAAAATAAGTAAACTAGAGGCCCATCTGACACGCGGTGAAGTAAACAAAGTTGAAACCACTCGGGGTAGCACCCCGCATGCTAGTAAATTGAGGGAACATTGAGGACACACTTCTTGTGTGTGAAGGACACACTCGCGCACAATTCACCACTGCGCGGCACCATGCACAGAAGGATGCACTCGAGCACACCCAGCACACAACACACACCAGCACACGTGTACACCGGCGTTGCCGCTAGTTGAGATGGACGGCGAGGCAGCCAACAAGCGGAGGCGGCTCGAGCCAAAACCGCATCTAGCGAGCCTGGACTTCATCAACAGCCTCCCCGATGACATGCTGCTCGTCATCATCGGCCTCCTCCCCACCAAATCTGCCGTGCGGACCGCCCTGCTCTCCCGGTGGTGGCACCCCCTCTGGCGGCGCATCCCCCTCAACCTCACCATCAACAGCTGCCTCTGCGACAGGGATTGCAAACGCATGGCCGCAGTCTCCAAGATCCTTTCATCGCACCCTGGGCCAGCCAGATGCCTTGACATCCGCTTGTTCAGTTTCAACTGCAAGGTCCAACCCAAGTTCGATGAGTGGTTCTTATCCCCCGCCCTAGATCATCTCGAGGAGCTCAGCTTTGAAGCTGGACGATGTCGCTCTCTGCCGCTGTCCACGCTCCGCCTCACATCAGCGCTGCACCGCACCAGCTTCAGCTCCTGCTATCTTCCCCAGATTAATGTCGTGCCCGCCCTTCTTCTCCCTCAACTCAAGCAGCTCGACCTCTTCGATGTTGTCATCTCAAAGAAGGCTATGGATCGCCTGCTCCGTAGTTGTACTGCGCTCGAGTACCTTCGTCTTATGTAGATCCACGGGTTCATTAGCCTCCACATCACCTCGACGAATCTCCGATGGATTTATGTGTCTTGCTGGCCCCGCAACAAGACATCAATTGGGAAGAGATCACTGCAGCTATTCCACGTTATGGTCATTGAGAATGCGCCTTTCCTTGAGAGATTGCTTGTATCGGATCTACAAGGTCCAACAAAAATCAGGGTCATTGATGCACCGAAATTGACAGTGTTGGTGTACTCGTCTGCCAAATTCTCTGAACTCTTTATTGGATCCGTAATCGTTCAGGTACATCACTCATCTTCTTCTCTGTCTTCTTGAAATTCACATTTTTTTTCTTCTTGATGTATTTACGACCATCTTCCAGAAAATGATTCCCACAAGCTTGACCCAGTCCATGCGGATAGTGAAGATCTTGGCACTAAAATCTATCGGCCCCAATCTAGATCAAGTTGTTGGATTCCTTACATGCTTTTTGTGCACGGAGAAGCTACTCTAGTAAACGGTAATCACAACATAGCTCAATTTTTTCATAATTTTCCCAAATTACGGTGACAAGTGTAGTGTTCAAAACTGCATCTACGAGCTGCACCGAAAGAAATGTTTTTAGTATTTTTTCTCACATGATCACCTGCATCGTTTTTATGCTGTACTACTATAATAGCCTAGGCTAGTCATAGTGGAAAGTAACTTAGACTACTCCAGTAACTCTATGGTTACCCTAAGAGCAAGTACTACCTCCGTCCTGGTTTACTCTTCCTATTTTGTAGTATCAAAATTTGACCATAGATTTAACTGACAAAATGTTAATGCATGTCATTAAGAACTATATCGTTGGATTCGTATTTGAACATAATTTCAAATGGTGTAATTTTTAGTGACATGCATTGGCATTTTCTTAGGTAAATCTATGGTCAATTTTTTATATACTAAATACGAGGTAGTATTCCCTCCGTCCCAAAATTCTTGCCTTACATTTGTTTAAATACGGATGTATCTAACACTAAAATGTAACTAGATACATCCGTATTTAGACAAATTTAAGACAAGAATTTTGGGATGGAGGGAGTACAAAAGTGGGCTATGTAGGCCAAAACACGTGCCAAATTCACTTGTGATGCATTTGGCATCGATGCCCCTCCATTGCTCACCTGGTGCCCCAATCTGGATCACCTACTTTGCTCCGGTGCCAAATTAACTCACGCAATGAAAAAACACTTGCATGGGAGAGAGAGAGGACTGAGGCAATAAAAAACACTTGTTTGGGAGACTGAGAGGTTGGTGTAGTTGGTTTGATTGATTTGTTTATACATGTGGGTCTGTGTGCACAGCGGTGCCAACTCTCTCACATCGCGAGAGCGGTGCCAAAATCTTTTGATTTGACATTGATGCATATTATGTGGCATACTTTTGCGAAATATGGCATTGGCCACATGGTGGAAGGCAACAAATGCCCAAGCTCTTCACGTGCTCCTAGTTAAATGAGAGGAAACAGAAAGAGAGAGAGAGAGAGAGAGAGAGAGAGAGAGAGTGAAAAAATATCACTAGCCAGCCAACCCTATCGTGTGAGCGAATGATATTGGTACCTCTTGATGACACGGCAATCTTATATAGCCAGCTGCTCTAATATGTTCTCTTCTTTTGCAGATAAAAAAAGACCCAAAAGGGAAAAATGTGCTGCACTATAACAATCTCATCGAATGCCTTGATCTCCATCTTACAGAAATTGATTTGATCGACTACCGAGGCAGCACATCTGAGATTAAATTGGCCAGGTTCTTTGTTCTAGAGGCAAGTGTGCTCAAGGTAATGAGGTTTGGCATTCTCTGGCACAACGATGAATGGCGTGCTGATCACCGCAAGCGTCTAAGCCTAAATGACAAAGTCTCCGCAGAAGCTGAATTTGTTTTTGAAACATCAAGTGGCCAGAGACTCGAAAACTTGTTTGCCCATTAGTGACTTGTCAGGGCGGTGGATTTTAGTTTGTAAGATAATGCTGCATCCACCTAAAGTAACGAAAGTTCTTACATAAACTTCCTAGTAATTCCCTCTTTGTAGGTGCAGCATTACTCCTAACATTTGTAATATTAGTTTGAAACTTGTAATATTGCCGTGTCCTATTCCTGCGTTTTCAAAATCCTGCGAATCAAACAGGTCCTGAGTCGGTGGTGATGTTGTGCCTCCCATCTTTCACCAATAGCCGTCGGATCTAGATCTGATGCATACAAACCAAACTTCTCCATTTTTGCAAAAAGATGCCCGCACTTGTTCCTTGTTTACAAACAACTCCTTGTCTCTCACAATCAGCCTTATCTCCTCCCCACCACATCTAGAAGGCTGTGGAAAAATCTGGCGCGATGGCCGCTGCCAGCACCGTCCACACCCAGTGTTGGTGTTCCGTGCAATGCACAGGCATCTACGCACGGGAAATTATGTCGAACAGGGCTAGTTGTAAGCAGGCTAGCTCTACAGCCATGATGATAGTGACTGCAGATGGTGAGGCTGACTATGGTATGCAACACGGCGCCTATACTCAGGTGTCATCTCTGGCGCAGGATCTTGTCACTTCACTATGAGGAGCAACACGTAATAATTTGACCAACGGGTAGTACAGTGCTAGTACTCCTACTACATTGGTAGTACTACTAGTAGTACTAGTAGCACCACCGTCTGGATTTAGGAGTACTACCACGTCCATCTGGATTTTAGTATTTGACTAGCAATATCTAGTAATGCATGTCACAAAAAATGTACTACTCCCTCTGTAAATAAATACATGGTGTATTGTTTTATTCCTATCGGCGAGCTTAATGTCTTTTTGCAAATTAATAGGATTACATGCATTGAACTAAACACTGCATGTCATGTTTGGTAGTCTCAAGTCATTGAAAGCATGCACGGCCCACATCTCTCATTGGTTGATATGTCACGAAATAAGAAACGAGGAGGAGGTTAATGTACCGTGCCTAAGTGTTTTGGGATTATTTGGTTTTTGTAAGGTGACTTACACAACATTTTTGTTTAGATGCATTAACATATTATTAGTTAAATCAAAGGTCAAAACTTGGCGCAAAATGCAAAGGGGACCAATAAAACAGTAAACATCAAACTTCTCTCATTTGGCCCCAACTAGAGGTCCGGTGAGATGACTATACTGCACCGACACGGAGGGGGACGCATCTTCATTGACTTACTGCAACTGCCTTTGGGTGAATGACACGTGGGCCCAATGGGTGGCTGGCCCACCTATCATACAGCTAAAGGCAGGTGTAGTAGAGGGCCGAGGAGTAGTACGAAATCCTACACACCTATGCACGCTAACCAAGGGCAAGAGTGATCACTTGAATCGCAAGATCACTTGACTAGAAGCTAAGCTAGACCCATGGAGGCAATGAGCGCGAGCATCAGCCGGCTGTGCCAGATGGTCCACGACGCCGGCCCGCGGCCCGGCACCGAGGAACGTCTCTAGGTATTGCTTGAGGCCGCCAGGGTGAGGGGCCGCTTGGACGACAGCTTCATCTCCTTGTTCGACGAGGTCTTCATCGGTTTCCTCGATAAGTTCACCGTCATCAAGAAGCTCATGGACGACTTTGACGTACGCCTCCAGCCGATGCGCCTAGGCTCTATGATGCCCGCCACCCTCAACGGCCACTATGGTGACAAACTCTTCGACACACTGGTGGCCCTGCGACTGCCCGCCGTCGCGCCGGAGAATGTCCACCTCAAGGTCGCTCTCGCCGCGCAGCACCTGTCTTAGCAAGACACCATCGACATAACCACCCACGTCTACGCGCAAATCGTCCACAAGGACTACTACATGCAAGAGGAGGATGATAGGACGCTGGCCTTCTTGGACCGCAGGGCAACCTTGGACGACATTGTTTAGAAGCACGTTGAGCTCGCCGCCAACGCCGCTGCTCCGGAAATCCCGCTGCTCCTCACACGTCGGTTGGTGACCCGGCGCACTAGGGCGTGAGGATGTCGTTGATGGATCCGTATGTATTTTTATCTTTCTGTCAAATCCATGTAGTGGTATATGGTACTACTAGTAATTATCTAACCTTTCGCATCAACTTCATAATTTTCATACGTACTCCATGCATGAATGACGCCAGAACCAAACTGCTCATTACTTTAGGGAAAATCGTTATTTTCTATCTATCGGTCGCGCCATGGAGCAGAACCAAAATTTACAAGTTACAAGTTCAAAAGGAAATGCCTGCCGTGTTCGCATCGCACCCCCACACAGTTGGTCCGGCACGCTGTTCAAGGGGGAATGCGTGCGGTGTTGCATTTTCACTTACAAGTGGGACCGCTGTTGAGCAAACCGACTATCGGCAAACCCCCACCCCGCCCACCGCGTGATGGCTGAGAAAACAGGAGGGAGAAGAGATGGCTGTAGCACGGACTCCAAGGAAATTGGTGTCGGATGGGACTCATGTGGGTGCGTGTCGTACTGCTAGACGTGAATGCTAGTTATGGCGCATGCCACCCCACTATATCGAGCCTATATCGAGGTGCTGGTTATGTAGAACAAATTTCCTGGAGTCCGTGCTCAGCCCTCCTTTATCTCTCTTCTCAGCCAGCCAGCGGACGCGCGGAGCCCATCGCCTGTTTGCTCATATGCGGTCCCACATGTCAGTGAAAACGCAAGAGGACCCACTAAACCTGCACATCTTTCACCTCGACGTGCTGGTGATGAAAAACAAATCCAATAAAGATCTTCGGTGGCCGCTTTTGGAGTTACTCAAGAGTAGTAAGATTCTATTTACAGTTTAACCCAAGATGCACATCACGTGGCTTCAACTACCACTCTATTTTCTTGCATGACACAACCTGGATGCTGGATGTCCCACGTGTCGGCAAAAGGAGGAAGAACCCGACCAAATCTTCGGTTGCGCTCTCGAATTAGACTAGTTGTGCTAACTTAAAATTTTTATTGTGTAGAATGGATGCAAGTTTTGGTATTGGGAAGAAGAGTACATCGATATATTGATAGAGCACAATTTAGTAGATGTTCTAGCACTTTTAGCTAGCATAGAGGCTAGAGATGAGACTAGTGCACTTGTTGATACTAGAATAGAGGCTAGACATGAGACTAGGTGCAAGGAAGCAACGTCTACTTCTTTACACTCAAAGAAGAAAGAAGCACGCAAGATCGAGCCTCTGCAGATCAACAATGAATGCATAAAGAAGGCACTAATCCAACTTACAGGAGCAGTTATGGAAGTTGGATATCTTCTAAAATGTAATCTTGTGGTTCTTGTTTTCTTTGGTCTTGCTTTTCTAGTCAAAATTATCATTGGAGTTCATGCAAAACGGAGGTCCATTTAGGGTCGTGCATTGGAGTTGGCCTTACAAGTGGGACCGTAGTTGAGGAAACCGACTACCGGCGAACCCCCACCTCGCCCGCCGCGCGATGGCTGAGTTAGAGAAATGACGAGGTTGAAGAGATTGCTCTAGCACGAACTCCAAGAAATATGGTGTCAGATGGATGTCGTGCTGGTGGCGTGTGCCGTACTCCTGCACGTGAATGCTTGTTCTGGCCCATGCCACCCTACTACTCCCACTACATATATAGTACTGGTAGTATCGAGGATTCGAGGTACTGGTTACGTACTATGAACACATTAACATATGGCTACAGTAAAAACATCCGCCCGACCGCGAAGCATGTGAAGCTAGTACAAATAGTGTACTACTATTGTTGATTGGCCTCATCCGATAACCTTTTGCAATGCACGTACAATTATGTATTCGAATAATATTTTTTTTGCCTCGTTGCACCACTCACTCAGAGAAGCGACTCGAAAGCCATTCATAAATTTAGTAAGTTTATCATAGGCATATCATTTTATTACATACAACAGGTCATCAACCCACATCGACAACGAGGATACATTATAAATACTGAAGTTTTCATCAGACAACAAATAACAAGCAATGAAATGAACTTCAACTCAACCAATCCTCGGCGTTGGAAATGCTTGCTTTGAACCACAAGTGATTCTCTGGGAAGGGCCATCCATTGTCGATCTCAAGACCAACGCAGGACTAATCATCCAGGCTGAAGCGGCCTACCATATTAGTACCAGGATAGGGAACCAGCAAAATGTCTGAGGTATAGATACAGTTGCTTCTCATAAATGGTAGTAACGTTGTGTCAACAACAGTTGGATCGCCTTTCACCATCATTGGATAGTTTTGTCCAAGGAAGAGCGAGTTTTCTCCAAGACTATCAATTATGTACCAGGTAGAAGGTGTTGGCGCTAGCACACTAGTATCCATCCCGAATACCATGCAACGGGTGTTGGAATAGGCCCGGAGAGTGCGACCATGGGAGATAACACCTGCTTCCTTAGTAGTAACATCAGCAGTGGGTTGTATACACACAAGAAGAGGTGATCCATCGGAATTAGTTGCCAGGCGCCACTGAGTATATGGTCGCTGCTCGTCCTCATGCTCGTCATCATCACCATCATCATCTCCCCCTTGGTTATAAATTTTTTCAAGTATAGGTGGTGGAATGTTCACAGGACCTTGGAAACACAAGAAGAAGGTTAATTAGTAAAGGGAAACTTGCTAACCCGCATGCATGTGTATGAAACAATTATAATTACGGTGGAAGACAAACGTACCAAAACTATGAGGATCCCATGCAAAAACAGGGCCATGAGTGGTGGAAGCAAACACAAGACCCTCATATTGAATTGCATCACGGTACTCATCCGTGTATAGAAACTGATTTTTGAGCAATATCCATCTAGTCGAACCACGAAGGACGGCAACAAGCTTGGTGAAGATAGCAACAACTACATAGTTCTTGTAATTTCAAGAGCGGTTGGGAACTCGACAAATTGCTATCTTCCGTAGAAGACAGTCACCATGATCATATTTGAATGTGCATAGAATACCGGTGTGCTCAACCTCTGGGCAGTCTGCTAAGATTTTTGGAAGTGGAACCCGGTGAGGAGTGTACACATTCACAAGTTCCCAGTCGCAGTTGGACCCAATATAAACAACCCAATATCCATTCGCACCTGCCCAAGCCTTACCCTCAAGAGATGGCATCTTAACATCACACGTATCATTATAAAGCGGCATCAACTTGCACAAGGCAAGGCCTCCGTCGTCCCCGCGCCAGTCATCAGGGTCACGGCAAAGAAGATAGGGGAGATCAAACCACTCCTTGACCCTTGGGTTCCTTGTAATGATGTTATATAGCCGAGGTGATGATGTCCCACCGATCAATGAGTTCCTCCACCACGTCATCTTTCAGATCGGGGCAAGAATAACGGGGTCATTTCCGGCCTGTTCCCTCCATGGAGAAGACGATCGAACAATGGCAGAAGGAAGGGTGAATGCAAATGGAGGAGGGAGGAAGAGCATGCGACAACAGTTCCAAATTGAGAGGGAAAGGTGAAGAGTCGGTGGATGGTTGCCAGTTTGCCACGGTACATGAAGAGGCGCCCCGGCCTACACGTTCGTTCGGAAATACTAGTAGAAAAGGACTCGCCGTCGTCTCACTGATATGTTGGAACGGGACCACATGTCAATGAAACATGGTGTGTAATTTCTCGTGCAAAATGCGATCTGGCCGCGTTGGCCTGAGGTGCCGCATTAGTTTTCGACCTTTATTTTTTTAATGGCGTGTTGTTCAGTTTTGAAGCACGACTAACTGGTACTGTATGCAGAGAAAATATAAACTACACTACCACTACTCCACCTCTAGTACTAGTAGTATAAAAAAGATATATAGGCTGGAGCTTCGGCGCTTTCTTGCTAAGGGCTTCCCACTGGCTTCTCACACTATCACCCTCTCTCCAGATCTAGAAAAGACAGCCTCTCTCTCCCTCCTCACCGGTGGTCACAGATCAGCCGAGGAAGAAAAGGATGTGCAACGTTGACGCACTCGTCGTCGGCGAGCAAGGTCATGCACTGATGACAAGGACGTCCTCTCAGAACTAGCGCCCGTGCGGGATGGCCTCAGTCCCCAAGCTCGTTGCCATAGTGTGTGCGGAGGACGACAACCAAGAGCGAAGCCAGTTCCCACTGACCCTCAGGTATGCTACCTCTTTTCGAACCACACCCTTGTTCTATTGCCCCATATGCCATGTCGCTGCATGTGGATCTTTTTCCACTCCACTATCTTCCCAATTTGCTATCCTCTGCTCTGCTGGCCACGCAGACGAAAACCTTAATTTGCACTATTAAAGGAAACCCTACTTCATGCAGACTAATCCTGGGTTGAATAAGGAAAGGAAGGGAGACTGTACTGTCCAAGAGAGTAGGCATCGAACCCGCATCTAGGTTGAAAAGGGGAAAATCAGTAGCTAAGGAACGAGTCTCGTGTCTCTTGGTTGAAGAAGGGTAGAAAGGCATGACAACGCAATAGAGAATGACCAGGTCGATCAGTTTGTTGTCCTCACATAGGAAAAAGGTGGCTAAAGAGAACAAAAATGGGACGTAATCCACATATGGTGCCTGGATATTTGTTTCTCTGGGCAACCATACCTCCCTCACCACTCAGCGTCCGTGGAGGTACATCGTACTGGTGCGCCCACTGTCCGAATGGGCCTCCCATGCTCTTATTGCCACTTTTTTGCTGTTAGTATAATGCCAACAGTCAAGTCAAGCAATGCTACTGCTAAAGTGATGCCACATTTAACTAATGCCGCACTTAGTCTAATGCCACCGATAAATTTAAGCAATGCCATTTAATGTCACTAGATTATTTCAGGGTTAGCTATTGATTGTGGATGTATTAAAGATTTTTCAACTAAGGCATTCTAATGCTATTGCACAGCCAGTATACCAACGATGAAACTTGTTACTGCCTTTAGATTTTTGCACTATTAATGCTTATAGATTACATACCTCACTTTCATGAGATAAGTTAATTTTTTTGTACGGTGTCACCAAAATGTCAAGGCGCTGACGTCATTTTATTTTGGTCAAACTGCACAAAAAATTATGAAGACAAGAGGAAAGGTCAAGAGTGGGCACCTCCTCCTCCGGCTGTTCTCTTGATTCGTCCGATCAAGTTTTTATGTTTGATCGATATAAAGATTGGGATAGCAATTTTTAAGGTCCCCACGAGTTCGAAATGATATTTACCTTGGAGGTACATGGTTTGCAATTTTTTAATACTGTCATTAGTTAATAATGGTAGTTACTTTCAGATTTTGGTATTTGGTTTAATGCTCATGCACAGCTAGTATACCAATGCTGAAACTTGTTACCTTTATATTTTGCATTGTTAATTCTTATAGAAATCTTCCAGTGCTAGAGTTTATTGAAATCTGTTCAGTAAAACAATTGTATTGTACCCTGTAATAAACTAACTACTCTACTATTGCACTAGCCACTGGATTAGTGTATATTTGTAGTATTTGAATGGTGTTGCATTAGCGTATGGACATAAATAAAGTGTGGCAAGCTTTCCCAGATATGTGCTCAAGAAAACTACTACTGTTTTTCTAAATACTAGACGTTTGTGTACTTTAAATTGAACCGCGAAAAACGTCTTATATTAAGGAACAGAGGGTGTAGAGTTCACTCAAATTATCCCGGTAAAGCTAGTCACACCTTTGTTAAAATTAATGTTCATTATGTTATCGGAGGAGGTTTGTATGTTTGTCTCTAATGCCTGTCGACTACATACCTGACATCATGATGTAATGTTAAGTCATTTCCTTTTGTATAGTGTCACCGAATTGTCAAGGCGGTGATGGCATTTTATTTTAGTTGAACTGCATAAAATATGCTTAAAAGAAGAGGAAAGGTCACGAGTCGATCATTCTTTCAAAAAGAACTATATATGCCTTTCTGACATCAGCCGTTGGTGCCTTATTTATTCCTTCAAACAGGTGGTTAGAAACAGTCTTGCTACCTTTTCCATTAAGAAATTGGAAATATTTGTGAGTCTATGCTTCAACTAGTGTCATTTTTACAGTAATCACACTTTCAATATCTATGCAAACAGGGATGCTCGATTTTAGTGGAACTGCACAAAAAGTCCAACTGGTTCAACATTAGGAGCATGTTTTCTTCCAAACCTTTATATCCAATTGGTGGCACTATGAGCTGTTCATTACGAAGGTACATGGTTTGCTACTATCTTGCTACTCTTTTTGTACTGTCATTAGATAGTAATACTAGTGGTTTGCATGTGAATTTATTGGCAGGGTGGACCTACATTGGAGGTGCAGGACATGATTCAATGATTGGATGCTCAATTTCGGTTGTATTGATTTCACTTCTTCCATCACTGCGTACATGGATATCCTTGGTCTGATGAAGAATAGGCGCTATATTTCTGCTCTGAACCAGCAAATCAATTCAGTATGAAATTGTCCAGGGCAAAACATAACTGTATCAAATTGTCTAGTGCAGAACATGACAGATGCTAAGCGGAAGAGACATGTTTAAACTGAAAATACAAGGTTTGGTATATGTTTCCTAGCTGCTTGATATTTGTGCAGGCAGAGATGTCCGCCCGTTGCTATTTGGCAAACAAACAAAGTGACCGCAATTTTGGTTGAACTGCATAAGAGAATAGTATAGTCACTGCATGCAGTGCCATTTGAAAATAGACACAGAAAGATTGGATAGTCACTTCATGGACTGCAGAAAAGTAGTACTGTACTATTTATTGGCTAACACTAGGTGCTTCATTGCTTTGGTCTGATTATACATTGGGCATCATTTTGCCCTAAGTTAAAGTTTGTATTTCGAAAATAGTCTTGTCGTGTGATCGAGAGAAGACCAAATCATATTGCAGTGGATGTTCCTCCATCATGTGTGGTTCATTCTCTTGGTTCTAGCTGTTGGTGAAACCACTTACGTTTGCAAGAGGAATTGTAGACTTCACAAACAAATTTGTCTTTTAGTCTGTACTGAATGTTGGCCAAGAGAAGCATCCATGTTAGTAGGAAGAACATATGTTTTTTCTAGATCTTTGCTTTTGGAGCTACATATTTGTATATGATCTGTGAATCATTGAGATGCATTAACATGTTGATCTTATGTATGGGAATCGTACTAGTTGGTTTTAGTTGCGACGCAAGATCCGAAGTGGCTGATCTTTGCTTTTGGAGCTACATATTTGTATATGATCTGTGAATCATTGAGATGCATTAACAGTTACTTATTTCTGTTCGCTCAGTGTTTACAAGTTACTGATCAATCACTAGCTAGTCTACTAATGCGCTCCTGACAGTTTTATTTGCGATGCAAGATCCGAAGTGGCAGTTTTTTTGAATAAAAATGCCTACCTCTGAAGAAACTGATAAGCTACACTATCCTACCTACTCGATCCTACATGGATAAATAGCGGATCATGCACGTACGACCTCCTTTCCGGTTTGCAGGGCTCAATTCAAGAAACGACCTACTCGATCCTACACGAATAAATAGCAGATCACGCACGTACTAGTACCTCCTTTCCGGCCTGCAGGGATTAATTCAAACCTCTCACCAACCAATGTAATCCCTCCGTCCGGGTTTATGAGTGTCGTGAGAAAAGCATCAAGACCAAGGCATGGCAATAATTAACTGCATACAGAAGTTTAAGCCTAATTAATTCCAACAATTTAAGTGGCTGCATGCGTGCCCTCGGCTGCGACTCATTGCATGCTACTCTGCATACTGGCCGCGAGCAATTCTGAGTGCCTGCATGCAGCCGTCCGTAATTAAGGCAGCTAACTGATGCGAAAAAGGTGCGCTTTAATTGTTGCGGGCTTTTTAAATTCGTGGAATCATTATTGACAAGGAGGGAGATGATTCGAGTGCACTCGTTTGACCGTCATGCCGGCGTGCGACCCAGAGAGGACGGCACGGCACAGTCATAATTTCAGTTTCTCTAGTTTTCCACGGCAAGCTGGCACGCTAAGCAATGCCTGCTTATGCATTGAATTCTGATGACCGTCGCACTACCTTCCGCCTATAAGTACTATTTCCCGGCCTTCTTCGGTGGCACCTGTCGGTGTCAAAACCGGCGGATCTCGGGTAGGGGGTCCTGATCTGTGCGTCTTAGGCTGATGGTAACAGGAAGCAAGGGACACAATGTTTACCCAGGTTCGGGCCCTCTCGTTGGAGGTAAAACCCTACTTCCTGCTTGATTAATATTGATGATTTGAGCAGTACAAGAGTAGATCTACCACAAGATCATAGAGGCTAAACCCTATGAGCTAGCCTATGATGATTATGATTGTGATCGTGATCGTGATCGGGCCTTCTAAGGACCAACCTCTCCGGTTTATATAGACACCGGAGAGGGCTAGGGTTTACATGGAGTTGGTTACAAGGAAGGAAATACAATATCCGGATCGCCAAGCTTGTCTTCCACACAAAGGAGAGTCCCACCCGGACACGGGATGGAGTCTTGAGTCTTGTATCTTCACGCTCCAATAGTCCGGATGAAGTATATAGTCCGGCAGTCCGGATACCCCCTAATCCAGGACTCCCTCAGTAGCCCCTGAACCAGGCTTCAATGACGATGAGTCCGGCACGCAGTCTTGTCTTCGGCATTGCAAGGCGGGTTCCATCTCCGAATACTCCAAAGTAATTATCGAACACTTGAATCGTGTCCAGATCTGCAAAATGGTCTTCACACGCCACCGTAGGGGGCATAACATAAATCTGATCTGCTGGCAATTTTCGTACGTCGTGCCCCTGCATCGTGGCCCGGCCCAACACGAACCGGTGTTTCGTGGCCCACCTCGACTCGCGTTGCGAGGTAGTTTTATTGGCACGCCCTGCCACAGCAGAGATCGTGTTTCCCTTATTACGGGATCTTCCGTCAATACGGGCGTGCGTCACCCCACCACGACTGTTAGTATGACTCCCTGTTTTTAGATAAGTCTCGAGCGGTCATGCTGAGGACTCCTGATATTCACCTCCTTTATAAAGGAGTCGAGGCCTACACCTCTTTTCCACTACCCTTGCGCCCTTTCGTATCTCGAGTTCTAACACCCGAGGCTCAAACTCAAACACCCAGATCCTCCAATATGTCCGGATCCAACCCTCAAGGCCGGTGGGTGGCCTCCTCGATCAAAGAGGAGGACACTGCGAGGCTTAGGGAGGACAGATATTTGACTGCCGACATACAACACAGGCTCCCTGCTCCAGGGCAGGTTATCCCTACACCCGAGCCCAATGAGAGCATCGTATTTGTTCCTTACTTTCTCCGCGGCCTGGGCCTCACCCTTGATCCCTTTGTGATGGGGCTCATGTTTTATTACGGGTTAGATTTTCATGATCTAGCTCCGGACGCTATCCTCCATGTCTCGTCGTTCATCATTGTGTGCGAGGCCTTTCTCCACGCCACTCCACACTTCGGCTTATGGCTCAAGACCTTCAATGTGAAGCCGAGTATGATCGAGGGGTGATACGTCTCCGTCGTATCTATAATTTTTGATTGTTCCATGCCAATATTCTACAACTTTCATATACTTTTGGCAACATTTTATACTATTTTTTGGGACTAACATATTGATCCAGTGCCCAGTGCCAGTTCCTGTCTGTTGCATGTTTTTTGTTTCGCAGAAACCCAATATCAAACGGAGTCCAAACGGGATAAAAACGGACGGAGATTTTTTTGGAATATTTATGATTTTTGGGAAGTAGGAAACAGTGTCCGAGGTGGCCGCGAGACAGGGGGTGCGCCCTCCCCCCTGGGCGCGCCCTGGACTCTCGTGGGGCCCCCGTAAGGCGGTTGACGCTCTTCTTCTGCCGCAAGAAAGCTAATTTTATGAGAAAAATCTGGGTGAAAGATTCACCCCAATCGGAGTTACGGATCTCTGGATATAAAACAAACGGTGAAGGGGCAGAATTCCAGAACGCAGAAACAGAGAGATAGATCCAATCTCGGAGGGGCTCTCGCCCCTCCCACGCCATGGGAGTCAAGGACCAGAGGGGAAACCCTTCTCCCATCTAGGGAGAAGGTCAAGGAAGAAGAAGAAGAAGGGGGGCTCTCTCCCCCTTGCTTCCGGTGGCGTCGGAACGCTGTCGGGGGCCATCATCATCACCGCGATCTTCACCAACACCGCCATCATCTTCACCAACATCTCCATCACCTTCCCCCTTCTATCTACAACGGTCCACTCTCCCGTAACCTGCTGTACCCTCTACTTGAACATGGTGCTTTATGCTTCATATTATTTTCCAATGATGTGTTGCCATCCTATGATGTCTGAGTAGATTTTCGTTGTCCTATTGGTGGTTGATGAATTGCTATGATTGATTTAATTTGCTTGTGGTTATGTTGCTGTCCTTTGGTGCCCATCATATGAGCACGCGCATGGATCACACCATAGGGTTAGTTGTATGTTGATAGGACTATGTATTGGAGGGCAAGAGTGACAGAAGCTTCAGCCTAGCATAGAAATTGATGCATACGGGATTGAAGGGGGACCAATATATCTTAATGCTATGGTTGGGTTTTACCTTAATGAACATTAGTAGTTGAGGATGCTTGCTAATAGTTCCAATCATAAGTGCATAGAATTCCAAGTCAGGAATAACATGCTAGCAGTGGCCTCTCCCACATGAAACTTGCTATCGGTCTAGTAAAGTAGTCAATTGCCAAGGGACACTTACACAACTCCTACCACCACTTTTCCACACTCGCTATATTTACTTTATTGCATCTTTATCTAAACAGCCCCTACTTTTTATTTACGCGTTCTTTATTATCTTGCAATCCTATCCTATCACACCTACAAAGTACTTCTAGTTTCATACTTGTTCTAGGTAAAGCGAACATCAAGCGTGCATAGAGTCGTATCTGTGGCCAATAGGACTTGAGAGAGTATTTGTTCTACCTTTAGCTCCTCGTTGGGTTCGACACTCTTACTTATCGAAAGAGGCTACAACTATCCCGTATACTTGCGGGTCATCAAGACCTTTTTCTGGCGCCGTTGCCGGGGAGTCATAGCATGGGGTGAATATTCTTGTGTGTTCTTGTTTGCTTTATCACTAAGTAATTTTTATTTGCTTTTCTTAGTTGTTCTCTATCTTTAGTTATGGATATGGAACGCAAAATACCAAAAAAATTAGGTGTACTTGCTACTCATGGAGATGGGGTAACTCCTAAAACCCTCGATTCTCATTATGCGAAAGATATTATGTACTACTTTGATAATCCTGAGAAAACCCCATTCAACTTTATAATGGGAGACACGTTGGATCAACGTGAATACTTTAGGGATTATCGCTTGACACAAAAAGGGAAACTATTATGGGATCAATTTATTATGTTGCGTTGGTATGCCTGGAATCTATGCTTGAGTTATGATATTACTTGTTGCTCTAGGATGAAGGCTCCACACCTTCCCTTTTCATGCAAATTTAATGATAATGAAACCTTAGCTTCTTATGCTAATGGTATATATGATTACTATGATGTGGAACAAATAGAAGAACTTGTTGCTTTTAAGGCTGCTTATGAAATTGAATCTTTGTTTGAAAAGTATGAAGCTTTAGATGATGATGCTTATAGGCCTAAAAATCTTGCTATACTTAGATATTGCTATGAAATTTATGAATACAATTACTATATTAATGCATTTATTGAGAAAGTCTCCGCTGTACAAGAAGAGACTAATATTTTGCAGGAAGCTATGGAAGAAGAAATTGATGAAACTTTGAGCTCATTGGATGAAAAAGATGATGAGGAGAGTGAAGAACAAAGGAGGAAGAGCGGATTAGCTACCCGTGCCCACCTTCTAATGAGAGTAACTCTTCAACTCATACATTATTTAATTCCCCTTCGTGCTTACCGAAGGATGATTGCTATGATCCCGTTGATTCTCTTGAAATATCCATTTTTGATGATGCTTGCTATGCTTGTGGCCAAGATGCCAATATGAATTATGCTTATGGAGATGAACTTGCTATAGTTCCTTATGTTAAACATGAAATTGTTGCTATTGCACCCACGCATGATAGTCCTATTATCTTTTTGAATTCTCCCGACTACACTATATCGGAGAAATTTGCGCTTAGTAAAGATTATATTGATGGGTTGCCTTTTACCATTACACATGATGATTTTTATGAATATAATATGCATGTGCTTGCTGCTCCTACTTGCAATTATTATGAGAGAGGAACTATATCTCCACCTCTCTATGTTTCCAACACGATAGAATTGCAAGAAACTGCTTATACTATGCATTGGCCTTTACTTTGTGCGCATGAATTGTTCTTTTATGACATGCCAATGCATAGGAAGAGAGTTAGACTTCGTTTTTGCATGATTTATGTTACTTTGTTCTCACTACTAAATTACAAATCATTGTTAATTAAAATTGGCTTTGATATACCCTGGGATCCGGGTGGATTCATTACTTGAGCACTAAATGCCTAGCTTAATGGCTTTAAAGAAAGCGCTGCCAGGGAGACAACCCGGAAGTTTTAGAGAGTCATTTATTTCCGTTGAGTGCTTTCATATAGTTTAAAAACAAAAAAATAAAGAGGGGAACCTAAAAACTTTTCAAAAAGGAAAGTGAAAGTGAGAAAGACAAGCATTGTTGAAGTGGGAGCTAGCCTTGAACTTTGTTCATGCTCACGGAAACTTTGTGAATCTTGATTACAGAAACTTTTCATCAAAAATAATTATCCCCTTGTACAATTCCATTGTATTATAAAAATAATGTGCCAAGGTTTGCCTTTAGGATGTTTACAATGCTTGTTGGTTTGTATGGTGCAGGACACAAACTTTAGCTGTAGTGCGCGATTTTACATTTTTAACTGGAGCGTCAACTGGTTCTGATTCCTTTTGCACTGTCTTGATATACAACTTTTTTATTTTTCCTAATTTTGGTAGAATTTTTGGGGTACCAGAAGTATGGTGGATGTTCAGATTGCTACAGACTGTTCTGTTTTTGACAGATTCTGTTTTTGATGCATAGTTTGCTTGTTTTGATGAAGTGGATTAAGCCATGGAAAAGCTATATTACAGTAGACACAATGCAAAAAAAATATGAATTGGTTTGCTACAGTACTTAGAGTAGTGATTTGCTTTATTATACTAACGGATCTTACCGAGTTTTCTGTTGAAGTTTTGTGTGGATGTAGTGTCTAATCGAGGATGTCTCGATATGAGGAAAAGGAAGAGAGGCAAGAGCTCAAGCTTGGGGATGCCCGAGGCACCCCAAGTAAATATTCAAGGAGACTCAAGCATCTAAGCTTGGGGATGCCCCGGAAGGCATCCCCTCTTTCTTCAACAAGTATCGGTATGTTTTCGAATTCGTTTCATTCATGCATTATGTGCAAGTCTTGGAGCGTCTTTTGCATTTAGTTTTCACTTTTATTTTATGCACCATGCTGGTATGAGATTGTCCTTGGTTGATTTATATAATTCTCATTGCACTTCACTTAAATCTTTTGAGTATGGCTTTATAGAATGCATCATGTGCTTCACTTATATCATTTGAAGTTTGGATTGCCTGTTTCTCTTCATATAGACAACCGCCATTTGTAGAATGCTCTTTAGCTTCACTAATATTTGTTAGAGTGTGGGCATATCTTTTGTAGAAAGAATTAAACTCTCTTGCTTCACTTATATCAATTTAGAGAGATGACAGGAATTGGTCATTCATATGGTTAGTCATAAAATCCTACATAAACTTGTAGATCGCTGAATATGATATGTTTGATTCCTTGCAATAGTTTTGCGATATAAAGGTGGTGATATTAGAGTCGTGCTAGTTGAGTAATTGTGAAATTGAGAAATACTTGTGTTGAGGTTTGCAAGTCCCGTAGCATGCACGTATGGTGAACTGTTATGTAACAAAGTTGGAGCATGAGGTGCTCTTTGATTGCTTTCCTTATGAGTGGCAGTCGGGGACGAGCGATGGTCTTTTCCTACCAATCTATCCCTCTAGGGGCATGAGTAGTAGTACTTTGCTTCGAGGGCTAAGTAGACTTTTGCAATAAGTATATGAGTTCTTTATGACTAATGTGAGTCCATGGATATACGCACACTCACCCTTCCACTTTGCTAGCCTCTATTGTGCCGTGCAACTTTCGCCGGTATCATGAATCTATTATTTACCTTCCTCAAAACAGCCACCATACCTACCTATTATGGCATTTCCATAGCCATTCCGAGATATATTGCCATGCAACTTCCATCATCATCATATACATGACTTGAGCATTCATTGTCATATTGCTTTGCATGATCATAAGATAGCTAGCATGATGTTTTCATGGCTTGTCCATTTTTTGATGTCATTGCTATGCTAGATCATTGCACATCCCGGTACACCGCCAGAAGCATTCATATAGAGTCATATCTTTGTTCTAGATATTGAGTTGTAAGTAAATAAAAGTGTGATCATCATCATTATTAGAGCATTGCCCCAGTGAGGAAAGGATGAAGGAGACTGTGATTCCCCCACAAGTCGGGATGAGACTCCGAACTTTATGAAAAATAAAATAGGCCAAGGAAGCCCAAATAAAAAAAGAGGCCAAAGAAGCCCACCAAAAAGAAAAAAAGAAAAAATGATGAAAAATAAAAAGAAAAAAATGAGAGAAAAAGAGAGAAGGGGCAATGTTACTATCCTTTTACCACACTTGTGCTTCATAGTAGCACCATGTTTTTCATAGAGAGAGCCTCCTATGCTGTCACTTTCATATACTAGTGGGAATTTTCGTTATAGAACTTGGCTTGTATATTCCGATGATGGGCTTCCTCAAACGCCCGAGGTCTTCATGAGCAAGCAAGTTGGATGCACACCCACTTAGTTTCCAGTTTGAGCTTTCATACACTTATAGCTCTTAGTGCATCCGTTGCATGGCAATCCCTACTCACTCACATTGATATCTATTGATGGGCATCTCCATAGCCCGTTGATACGCCTAGTTGATGTGAGACTATCTTCTCCCTTTTTGTCCTCACAACCACCACCATATACCACCATAGTGCTATGTCCATGGCTTGCGCTCATGTATTGCGTAAGAGTTGAAAAAGCTGAAGCACGTTAAAAAGCATGAACCAATTGCTCGGCTCGTCATCGAGGTTGTGCATGATGGGAGCATTTTGTGTGACGAAGATGGAGCATAGCCAGACTATATGATTTTGTAGGGATGAGCTTTCTTTGGCTATGTTATTTCGATAAGACATAATTGCTTGGTTGGTATGCTTGAAGTATAATTGTTTTTATGTCAAATGATAGGCTATTGCTTTGAATCACTCGTGTCTTAATATTCATGCCATGATTAGACATATGATCAAGATTATGCTAGGTAGCATTCCACATCAAAAATTATCTTTTTTATCATTTACCTACTCAACGACGAGCAGGAATTAAGCTTGGGGATGCTGATACGTCTCCGTTGTATCTATAATTTTTGATTGTTCCATGCCAATATTCTACAACTTTCATATACTTTTGGCAGCTTTTTATACTATTTTTTGGGACTAACATATTGATCCAGTGCTCAGTGCCAGTTCCTGTCTGTTGCATGTTTGTTGTTTCGCAGAAACCCAATATCAAACAGAGTCCAAACGGGATAAAAACGGATGGAGATTTTTTTGGAATATTTATGATTTTTGGGAAGTAGGAAACGGTGTCCAGGGTGGCCACGAGACAGGGGGCGAGCCCTCCCCCCTGGGCGCGCCCTGGACTCTCATGGCCCCCCATAAGGTGGTTGACACTCTTCTTTTGCCGCAAGAAAGCTAATTTTACGAGAAAAATCTGGGCGAAAGATTCACCCCAATCGGAGTTATGGATCTCTGGATATAAAAGAAACGGTGAAGGGGCAAAATTCCAGAACGAAGAAACAGAGAGATAGATCCAATCTCGGAGGGGCTCTCGCCCCTCCCACACCATGGGAGCCAAGGACCAGAGGGGAAACCCTTCTCCCATTTAGGGAGAAGGTCAAGGAAGATGAAGAAGAAGGGGGATCTCTCCCCCTTGCTTCCGGTGGCGCCGGAATGCCGCCGGGGGCCATCATCATCACCGCAATCATCACCAACACCGCTGTCATCTTCACCAACATCTCCATCACCTTCCCCCTTCTATCTACAGTGGTCCACTCTCCCGTAACCCGCTGTACCCTCTACTTGAACATGGTGCTTTATGCTTCATATTATTTTCCAATGATGTGTTGCCATCCTATGATGTCTGAGTAGATTTTTGTTGTCCTATTGGTGGTTGATGAATTGCTATGATTGATTTAATTTGCTTGTGGTTATGTTGCTGTCCTTTGGTGCCCATCATATGAGCGCGCGCGTGGATCACACCATAGGGTTAGTTGTATGTTGATAGGACTATGTATTGGAGGGCAAGAGTGACAGAAGGTTCAACCTAGCATAGAAATTGATGCATACGGGATTGAAGGGGGACCAATATATCTTAATGCTATGGTTGGGTTTTACCTTAATGATCGTTAGTAGTTGCGGATGCTTTCTAATAGTTCCAATCATAAGTGCATAGAATTCCAAGTCAGGGATAACATGCTAGCAGTGGCCTCTCCCACATGAAACTAGCTATCGGTCTAGTAAAGTAGTCAATTGCCTAGGGACACTTCCACAACTCCTACCACCACTTTCCACACTCGCTATATTTACTTTGTTGCATCTTTATGTAAACAGCCCCTACTTTTTATTTCTGCGTTCATTATTATCTTGCAAACTATCCTATCACACCTACAAACTACTTCTAGTTTCATACTTGTTCTAGGTAAAGCGAACGTCAAGCGTGCGTAGAGTTGTATCTGTGGCCGATAGGACTTGAGAGAGTATTTGTTCTACCTTTAGCTCCTCATTGGTTTCGACACTCTTACTTATCGAAAGAGGCTACAACTATCCCGTATACTTGCGGGTCAACAAGGGGCAACATGCGGAGTGCGGGGGTGCCATAATAAGCAGGAACGCCGATGCCCCATGGCCGGAGGGCTCCTTTCCAGAGGTATCTGATTTATGGCAGGGAGGTGGTTTTATGTCACAGCTCCCAGAGGCACAAATTGGGTGGCCGCCCCCGAGTTCCGCTCGGGCCCTCTGTCGGTGTCAAAACCGGCGGATCTCGGGTAGGGGGTCCCGAACTGTGCGTCTAGGCGGATGGTAACAGGAGACGAGGGACAGATGTTTTTCCCAGGTTCGGGCCCTCTCGATGGAGGTAAAACCCTACGTCCTGCTTGATTAATATTGATGATATGGGTAGTACAAGAGTGGATATACCACGAGATCAAGGAGGCTAAACCCTAAAGCTAGCCTATGGTTCCTGTTCGTCTCCGGCGTCGTCATCCATAGCGTCGATGTCTTCGGAGTCGTAGTCTAGCATGTTGGTTAGATCGTCGACAGTGGCTACAAAGTGGGTGGTGGGTGGGCTCTGAATTTCTTCGTCGTCCGTATCCCAACCATCCTGGCCATAGTCCGGCCAGGACTCTCCTGATAGCGAGAGATGCTTTAGCGAATTTAGGATGTCGCCAAAGGGCAAGTGTTGGAAGATGTCCGTGGCGGTGAATTCCATAACCGGCGCCCAATCCAATTCGATTGGTAGGGGCGTGGGAGGTCCGGAGTCCGGCAAGGGGTCCGGCACCTCGGGATCACGAGTTTCGCGAGGGACAAGATTAGTGTTCGGCTCCATCGCCGTGGAAGTTGAAGCCCCTGAGGCGGCGTCCATCCACTGGTCCTCGATCTGGGCGATCGGCTCTGGACTAAGGGCCGAAGCGGATTCGTGTGCGGCCACCAAGGCACTGTTCGGAAATAGAGCTAGATCATGCCCATCGCAACAGTGCGGTGCGCTCGGCTTTGGCTCGAGCCCGTCGAAGATCAAGTCCCCGCGGGCGTCGGCTGTGAAGTTTAGGCTTCCGAACCTGACCTGATGGCCAGGGGCGTAGCTTTCGATCTGCTCCAGATGGCCAAGTGAATTAGCCCGTAGTGCGAAGCCGCCGAATACGAAGATCTGTCCGGGGAGAAAAGTCTCACCCTGGACAGCGTCGCTGATTGAAGATGCCATCGAGCCTATCGGTGACGACACAGAGGAACTCTCAATGAAAGCACCAATGTCGGTGTCAAAACCGGCGGATCTCGGGTAGGGGGTCCCGAACTATGCGTCTAGGCGGATGGTAACAGGAGACGAGGGACACGATGTTTTACCCAGGTTCGGGCCCTCTCGATGGAGGTAAAACCCTATGTCCTGCTTGATTAATATTGATGATATGGGTAGTACAAGAGTGGATATACCACGAGATCAAGGAGGCTAAACCCTAAAGCTAGCCTATGGTATGATTGTTGTAATGTATGTTGTGTCCTATGGACTAAAGCCCTCCGGTTTATATAGACACCGGAGGAGGCTAGGGTTACACAGAGTCGGTTACAATGGTAGGAGATCTACATATCCGTATTGCCAAGCTAGCCTTCCACGCGAAGGAAAGTCCCATCCGGACACGGGACGGAGTCTTCAATCTTGTATCTTCGTAGTCTTGGAGTCCGGCGGACGATGACAGTCCAGCTGTCCGGACACTCCCTAGTCCAGGACTCCCTCAGTAGCCCCTGAACCAGGCTTCAATGACGATAAGTCCGGCGCGCATAATGTTCGGCATTGCAAGGCGGGTTCCTCCCTTGAATAATCCAGGGAAGATCATGAACACCAGGATAGTGTCCGGCTCTGCAAAATAAATTCCACCTTCCACCATAGAGAGAATAAAATGTACACAAGTCCAATCTGCTGACGTATTATGCGACATGACATCACACCGCTACCAGGCTTTTACTTGAATCGTTTTTTATTATACCACCTCAGCACGTTTAGCGAAGCGGTTTCCTTGGCACGTCTTGTCGAAGCAGAGGTCGTGTTCCCCTTATTCCGGGATTCCCATTAATACGGACGTGGGTAACCCAACCGCGCCATTGATGGTGGCGCTTGGGGGATAAGCGAGTTTTATCAGGCCGGTGGGGGACGCATAGTCTTCGTTCGCCTATATATAAGGGATAAGGATTTACCTTCTCACCTACGCCTTCTTCCTCCTTTGCTTATTCATCTCCGCGCACTCAAGCTCCAACGCCCAAGCTCGCTCATCTCGCCTCGACCTTCTCCGAATATGTCCGGAGCGGGAGGCAAATGGTTGGCCTCCACCGTTAAGGAGGAGCACATCACCAAGCTGCACAGCGCCGGATACCTCTCCGGCGATATCGCGCATCGGCTGCCCGACGAGGGGCAGCTCATCCCTACCCCCGGGCCCCATGAGAGGGTCGTCTTTCTTCCCCACTTCCTCCACGGACTGGGCTTTCCACTCCACCCATTCGTCCGGGGGCTCATGTTTTACTACGGCCTGGATTTCCACGATCTGGCGCCGAACTTCATCCGCAACATCTCGGTGTTTATCATCGTGTGCGAGGCCTTCCTCTGCATCCGGCCCCACTTCGGCCTGTGGCTCAAGACCTTCAACGTCAAGCCGAAGGTTGTGAAGGGCACGCAAGCGGAATGCGGAGGCGCCATGTTGGGTAACTTGCCCAACGTCCTTTGGCTCGAAGGGGCCTTTGTGGACTCCGTCAAGGGGTGGCAATCGGGGTGGTTCTACATCACCGAGCCGCGTGAGCCCACATGGGCGGCGGCCCCCGAGTTTAGATCTGGCATCCCCATGCAGCTCACCTCCTGGAAAGAGAAGGGCTTGCTGTGGGGCAATCCGAAGGAGCTGACGGGACTCCGAGCCTGCATCCAGAAGCTGGTGAGCAATAAGCTCAGGCTCGTCGACGTGGTCCAAGTCACGCTCATCCGCCGGATTCTCCCTTGCCAAGAACGGGCATTCAATCTGTGGGAGTTCAATCTGGAACAGCACCAGGCGCTAAGCGGGCTCTTCGATACGACATATGAAGGCGCCTGGAGGGTGCTGTTTAAGGGCGCCGAAGCCCCCGCATCCGCGACGGAAGATCGCGGATTTTGCTCGCAGCATTCGGCTGACGAGGTAAGTGATTCAACCCCTTTATGGGACACTTGTGGTAATCAAATTGATTCTAAGAGGGTTTCAACCTCTCTTTTCCTTTGACAGGAATGGATGGAGAAGGCCGAGCAGCTCATCAGCCCGGCTCCCATGCCAGAAGACCCAGTGAACGCCCGTCTAGCAGGGCTGCTGGTTCCGGCACCGCACGTTGTGCCGGAGAAGAAGGCCAGGAAGGTGGCCGCGGGGACTCGAAAGAGTTCCCGCAATCAGGCGTCTGACGACGAGGCGGACTCCTCCCCCGAAGACGAGGAGGAGGAAGAAGACTCTCTCCCGGAGGAGGGAGAGAAGAAGAGGAAGGCTTCCCCAATAGGGGAGGCCGAAGGGTCCAAGAGGGGGAGAACTATCCCCCCGGACAGTTTCGCCAACACCATCGTTGGCGAGGAGGAGTGGCCTTTAAGGGCCAGGCGTCCGGCAAGATCGTAATGCAATTTCTTTCGTGTCGCGTAGTGTCCTTCTAATGCCGCATACTGTTCGTAGTCCGGCCGATGATGATCTCCCCGCTTCATCGAGCGGGTCGTTGGCCTCGTCGGATGTGGATTCACTTCCAACTGCCCCCACTCCCCGTGCGGACGAGAACGCCGAGGTGGGATCCCAGAGAGGGACCCATCAGGAGGAGGCTCCGGAGGCGCCGCAAGGCAGCCTCCCGGAC
This sequence comes from Triticum aestivum, assembly GCF_018294505.1. Lineage (NCBI taxonomy): Eukaryota > Viridiplantae > Streptophyta > Magnoliopsida > Poales > Poaceae > Triticum > Triticum aestivum. The sequence continues at coordinate 594,559,266 of NC_057813.1, forward strand.
TTTGCGCCGGACTCTACGTCGGAACCTGCAGTGGTTCCAGAGTCCGGCAGGCGGCCCCTTCGAAAGAAGGGCAAGATCGTGACACCGGCGGCCTCCGTCCAACCGGAGGCGCCGGACAACTTGTTGGAGGCGCTTAAAGGCGCTTCCATCGAGGAAGAACACTACACTATCATGAGTGCGGTGATTCAGAAGGTTCAGCTCGCCAAGAGCGGGCTGACCGAAGCCCGCAGCAGCCTTCTAACAGGCTTTGAGGTAAGAAGTTAAAGTTATGTAATGTAATACCGCATAGACAGTAGCCCCTGATGCTTAGTTCGGTGTTCGGAAAGAAAAGCCGGACTGAGGATCTAATAAGATATATGCAGGGTTGCTTAAAATATGTCAATATGGGTTTGCAGGCTGCGCTGCTGACCTCTGCCGCACTGACTGTGGAGGTCGGTGCGTTGAAGCAGGATCTCGAGCGGTCCGAGCAGGAGCTCGGCCATGCCAAGAAGCAGCTCGAGGACAAAGAAGGTGAGTAACACCACTTTGAATAGTTACCTTACAGAAAAGGATTTTGGTTGCAATAAAATTAACAAGGATAATATGGGTATTGCAGGGGCCACAAATGAGGTGGCAGCCCTGAAGGAGGCTGTGTTCGCGGCCGAACGCAGTGCGGCCGCGGAACGGGCCGAGCAAGAAAAGCAGGAGGCACAGGTGGCGGAAGTACGGCAAGAGCTCCAGGCTCTCATGGAGAAGCATGAGAGGTTGGAGCGTGACTCCAAGACTCGAGAGTCCGAGCTTGCCTCGGCTCTCGAAAGTGCCAAGTCCGAGGCCCGTAAGGCCCTTCAGGAGGTTGAAGATGTAAAGAAGATAGCGGCGGGTAAGGCATTTTTCATGCAAAGCAAGCATGTTAATGTAAACTACCTTACACTTACCCGCATTCGGAGCTCTCCAGGGGCGTTTGCAGATCTGCCGCGTAGTGTGTCCGATGCCGCCGCATTCTATCGTGGCGAGGAGGGGAGCTCGACGGAGAAGGTCTTCTGGTCTCAGTACGCTGAGGCCGGCCATCCGGTGCCCCCAAGTGACCAGCTGAAGCAGCTGGTCGAACTCCACAAGGTAGCTGAGGAGGCCATGAAGGGCCTTATAGTCCGGCTGTGGCCTGGACAGGCCATGCCGGGAAGCTACTTCGGCCTCGTGCGGCGGCTGGTGGATGCGTGCCCCTGGGTGGAGGTCATCAAGCACTCCGCCTGTATTGAAGGTGCTCGTCGGGCCCTTGCCCGCACAAAGGTGCACTGGGGCAGGCTGGATGCGGAGAAGCTTCTCACTGACCCGCCGCCACCGGGCAAGGAGTATCGTACGCCCGAGATGTATTATAAAACTGTCCTGAAGGGAGCCTGCGATATTGCGGATGAATGCCCCAGAAATGTAATCTTTGACTAAACTTGATATGTATTATCCTGTGCGCTGAAAACTTTGTTCATGTGCGCATTAAGCAACGCTTGTTTAATTTAAAATATTACCTTCTGTGCGGCCGTTTATAAAATCTGAGAGATGGCAAGTCGTTGGCTTCAGCCCCCGAGCCACGAGTGCTGGGGTGTTCGGGATAAACTTGAGCACTCTTGTTCCCATTTTTGGGTCCATCTAGGGAGGCGCTCAACACAACGAACAAGGCAACCGGACTTATAATGCTTGAACACTCTCACTTAGCCATAGAATTCTATAATTTTAAATTTCGGCGAAGCCCCTGGTATTCGGAAGACCGAATCCGGGGCGCTATCCACGCCTTCGTCGGACATTTATCCGGAACTTCGCTCGAAGCGGCGTGAGTCTTTAAGGACTCGAAAGGACCTCTCGAACAGCGACCAGTCTCTCGCCTTATCATGCCGGTCAGTTTTAGCTTTCTCCACTGAGGCGCTCGCCCGGCTCAACCGGGGCGCAATCGCAGTGGTTCTCCCAGTGCCACCTTAGCCGACAGAACGGAACGTAAGGCACCAAAACGTGGGAGCCGGGCAAACCCAACTATTGACCCAAGACATGATTCGGAGCCGATTCATATAATGCTATAAGTTTGGGGTGCCGCACTTATGAAAGTGTTCGGACTTATCACACCATAATATGGGGAACATAAGCCCCTGGTGTATTAGACTGTACCAAAATATACGGGTGCAAGATGTCATGTAATGAACATATATATATATAAAGTAATGCAATCGCCTTCAAAAAGTGCTGCATTATTTATTTAAAGAAGGTCTGCTATGAGTGCGGACTGATACGAATAGTGCGGTAAGCAAGGGATTTGGACTAATTAAACAGGTCCCCCTCCAGGGATGAGCTGCGGACTTGGTGTATGTAATCGAATTTAATGCTCATAATTGAGACCACCTGAGTGTTCGTCGCAGCCTTCTTTCTTCCCTGGCTGTTGCATCATGAGTTCGGCAGGTTCGCCGCCGGACAGGGCCTCTGGTTAACGGAGTCCTGTGTACACAAAGAAGGAAAATAATAATAAAAAAAGGAGGCACACTTGCAAGCCCCGGTGTGGTCGAGCCGCACTCTGGGTCCATTGTGATCGTGCCCCTTCCCCTGCGCCCATGGTATCTCCAAAGCGTAATGATGTACGCGGAGGGTTGTTCTTGCAATCATGCGAGGGCGGGGGTTAGGGCCGCATTGCTACGCGTGCTCTGATCGTGCCAGGTAGTCTTCGTTGGTATTGCTTCGGGCGCGTTTTGCTGTATCCGGCCGTTTAACAGCCGGACTCGAAAATTGCCTTAGAAGGCTACTCTGTACTTCTGCTACGAGAGCCGCTGTATGTACCTCCGTTCGGAGGGAGCGTTCCGTATTTCCATTGACCGTGATGACTCCCCGAGGGCCTGGCATCTTGAGCTTTAGGTATGCATAATGCGGCACCGCATTGAACTTTGCAAAAGCGGTTCGTCCAAGCAGAGCGTGGTAGCCGCTGCGAAATGGGACTATGTCGAAGATTAATTCTTCGCTCCGGAAATTATCCGGGGATCCGAAGACCACTTCCAATGTGACTGAGCCCGTACAATTGGCTTCCATACCTGGTATGACACCTTTAAAGGTTGTCTTTGTAGGTTTAATCCTTGAGGGGTCTATGCCCATCTTGCGCACTGTATCCTGATAAAGCAGGTTCAGACTACTACCGCCGTCCATCAGGACTCTCGTGAGGTGAAATCCATCGACGATTGGGTCTAGAACCAATGCGGCGAATCCGCCATGGCGTATGCTAGTCGGATGGTCTCTTCGATCGAAAGTGATCGGACAAGAGGACCATGGATTGAACTTCGGGGCGACTGGCTCCATCGCATAGACGTCCCTTAGTGCGCGCTTCCTCTCCCTCTTGGGTATATGGGTTGCATAAATCATGTTCACCGTCCGCACTTGTGGGGGGAAGCCCTTCTGTCCTCTATTGTTCGGCGGTCGGGTCTCCTCCTCGTCGTCGCTGTTTAGCCCCTTGTCATTGTTTTCGGCAATTAACTTGCCTGCCTGCTTGAACACCCAGCAATCTCTGTTGGTGTGATTGGCTGGCTTTTCGGGGGTGCCATGTATCTGGCATAAGCGGTCGAGTATTCGGTCCAAGTTGGACGGACCCGGAGTGGTTCTTTTGAATGGCTTCTTCCGCTGACCGGGTTTAGAGCCTCGGAATCCGGCGTTGACTGCCGTATCCTCCTTATCGTCGCCGTTAATGCGGCGTTTGTTTTTGTTTCGACGTGACCTGCCGTTGTTGTCCTTAGTATCCGGACTGCCAGAATTTTTACGGAGATTGTTGCTGCGAGCTAGCCAGCTATCCTCTCCCGCGCAAAAGCGGGTCATTAATGATGTGAGGGCTGCCATGGATTTCGGCTTTTCCTGTCCTAGGTGCCTGGCTAGCCACTCGTCGAGGATGTTATGTTTGAAGGCTGCAAGGGCCTCTGCATCCGGACAGTCGACGATTTGGTTTTTCTTTGTCAAGAACCGTGTCCAGAATTGTCTGGCCGATTCGTCTGGCTGCTGAATGATGTGGCTTAGGTCATCGGCGCCTGGTGGTCGCACATACGTGCCCTGGAAGTTGTCGAGGAATGCGGCTTCCAGGTCTTCCCAACACCCAATTCTGCGGGCAAGCTGTTGAGCCAATGCCGAGCTGGTCCTTTAAGCTTGAGTGGGAGATACTTGATGGCATGGAGATCGTCGCCGCGGGCCATATGGATGTGGAGAAGATAATCTTCGATCCAAACCGCGGGGTCTGTTGTGCCATCGTAGGATTCAATGTTTACGGGTTAAAACCCTTCAGGGATTTGATGATCCATTACTTCGTCAGTGAAGCATAGCGGGTGTGCGGCGCCTCTGTATTGAGCAATATCACGACACAGCTCGAGAGAGCGTTGTCTGCTGTGTTCGGCCCCGCCGGGGTTATTGTATCTGGCGCGACGGTATTCGTCATGGGTCGTGGGGCGCCCACGTGATCCGTAGATGGATCTGGATTGCCTTGCTTTGTCCTCCAATATATCTCGCAAGTCCGGTGCGTTCCCTCTTAGCTTCGTACTTTTGGAGCGATGCCGGGGTACGGTCTTGGTTGGGGGCCTGGATGCCTCTTTGTCGCGACCACGGGGTGGTCGGTCAGCCGTATCGTGCGCTAGTGATGGAGGTATGTATGCTTCCTCCTCTAATTGGGGGAGCAGCTTGCGTCTTGGGTAACTTTTGGCGGGGCGTTCGAGTTTATACTCTTCGGCCGCGAGGACCTCGGTCCATCAATCGGCCAGCAGATCCTGATCAGCTTGAAGCTGCTGCTGCTTTTTCTTTAGGCTATTTGCCGTGGCGATAAGCCTGCGTTTGAAACGCTCTTGTTCGACGGGATCCTCGGGCACGACGAATTCGTCGTCGTTGAGGCTTGCCTCGTCTTCGGAGGGAGGTGTATAGCTATAATCCTCGACCTCTTCGTCTGCCGCCCTCTCGTGAGGGCTTGCTTCTGCATCCTCCTGCACTGAGTCTTGCTGGAGGGGATTATCTTCGGCACTCTCTGGGGTATTATTATCTCCTGTGCCGGAATCTCCATTCTTGCTGTGGCGGGATTTAGAGCGGCGCCGCTGACGCCGGCGCTTGGGCTGCTTCTTTAGAGAATCTGCCTCCGCTGCTTCTTCGCAGTCCTCATATTTTGGGGTGTCCACCATGTATATGTCGTATGACGAGGTGGTCTTCCAGTGCCCTGTAGGCGCTGGTTCCTGTTCGTCTCCGGCGTCGTCATCCATAGCGTCGATGTCTTCGGAGTCGTAGTCTAGCATGTCGGTTAGATCGTCGACAGTGGCTACAAAGTGGGTGGTGGGTGGGCTCTGAATTTCTTCGTCGTCCGTATCCCAACCATCCTGGCCATAGTCCGGCCAGGACTCTCCTGATAGCGAGAGATGCTTTAGCGAATTTAGGATGTCGCCAAAGGGCGACTGTTGGAAGATGTCCGTGGCGGTGAATTCCATAACCAGCGCCCAATCCGATTCGATTGGTAGGGGAGTGGGAGGTCCGGAGTCCGGCAAGGGGTCCGGCACCTCGGAATCACGAGTTTCGCGAGGGACAAGATTAGTGTTCGGCTCCATCGCCGTGGAAGTTGAAGCCCCCGAGGTGGCGTCCATCCACCGGTCCTCGATCTGGGCGATCGGCTCCGGACTAAGGGCCGAAGCGGATTCGTGTGCGGCCACCAAGGCACTGTTCGGCGGCAGAGCTAGATCATGCCCATCGCAACAGTGCGGCGCGCTCGGCTTTGGCTCGAGCCCGTCGAAGATCAAGTCCCCGCGGGCGTCGGCCGTGAAGTTTAGGCTTCCGAACCTGACCTGATGGCCAGGGGCGTAGCTTTCGATCTGCTCCAGATGGCCAAGTGAATTAGCCCGCAGTGCGAAGCCGCCGAATACGAAGATCTGTCCGGGGAGAAAAGTCTCACCCTGGACAGCGTTGTGATTGAAGATGCCATCGAGCCTATCGGTGACGACACAGAGGAACTCTCAATGAAAGCACCAATGTCGGTGTCAAAACCGGCGGATCTCGGGTAGGGGGTCCCGAACTGTGCGTCTAGGCGGATGGTAACAGGAGACGAGGGACACGATGTTTTACCCAGGTTCGGGCCCTCTCGATGGAGGTAAAACCCTACGTCCTGCTTGATTAATATTGATGATATGGGTAGTACAAGAGTGGATATACCACGAGATCAAGGAGGCTAAACCCTAAAGCTAGCCTATGGTATGATTGTTGTAATGTATGTTGTGTCCTATGGACTAAAGCCCTCCGGTTTATATAGACACCGGAGGAGGCTAGGGTTACACAGAGTCGGTTACAATGGTAGGAGACCTACATATCCGTATTGCCAAGCTTGCCTTCCACGCCAAGGAAAGTCCCATCCGGACACGGGACGGAGTCTTCAATCTTGTATCTTCATAGTCTTGGAGTCCGGCGGACGATGACAGTCCGGCTGTCCGGACACCCCCTAGTCCAGGACTCCCTCACCCTCCGTCACAATTGGCGTCATGGACCGACGTAGGACAGAATTGGGGGCCCGCTAGTGATGTACCAATACTGCAGAGCCGTATCCGGGAGCTTCTTGAGAAGGACATTAACCTTGTCAACATAATCCAAGTAATGCTAATCCGACGGATGTTGCCGTGCAAACGTCGGCCTCTCCGGATGTGGGAGTTCAATCCAGAGGGTCCGCGGGCTATTAAGCACTTCTTCGGCCTGAAGCTCGAAGGGATGTGTAAATTATTCTTCAGACCACAAGTAAAGTGTCCAGACACCACCGAGGATGCGGGCTTAAGCTGTAATCGCCTAAATACCCAAGTAAGTAATCTTGAAACTGGACACTTCATTTATATTTGTCACAGTCATTATTCTAAAAATCCTCCGTGGCCAGGAGTGGCTCAGCAAGGCGGAGAGAATCAGGTTTCTGGCGCCACTTCCCGAAGGCTCGCCTAGTCCAACAATAGCCAAGATGCTTGGCCGGGTGCTTGGCAAAATGCCCTTAGGGAAAGACGAAGGGAAGAACCGAGAAGCCGAACTTCACACACTGCGCATCCAAACCGGGGGAATTTCCACCTCCCCTAAGGAGGGTAGTCGGGAAGGGGAGTCTAAAGCCTCCTCCCCGCATGGGAAGAAGAGGGCCGCCTCCGAAGACTTGGAGACGGAGGTGCCCAAGCAGGGGAAGAAAGAGTCACCAGGGGGCTCTGCCCCGATGGGCGTCCTCACCGCGTCATGCCCACCAACGGGCCAGCCCTCCACCGAGCTGTAAGTTAACCATTAATTCGAAGGTACTACTTTTCTCCGAGTATACTAACCAGGATCCATTCTTTGCAGTCCGGCCAGCAGCCCTTCTCAACAGAGTTCGTCTTCGGGGGATCTCCCTCCGGAGATGATGGAGAGTGAGAACCCACCAACCTCTCCGCCTCATGAGGCGGGCGACACCGAGGTGTCATCATGGAGGAGTCCGGATTTGCTGAAGCCAGAAGCTAATCCTTCAGCCGCCCTGAGCCCGGAGTGTTCGGCTCCCACGGGGGGCGATGAGAAGGGTCCGGCACAGTTCGGTGTCCGGCCGGACATACTGACGGGCCTTCTGGAGCGAGCTGCGCTCTCAAAGGAGCACCGCTCATTAATGAGCACGGTGCTCAAGAAGATTTCATCCGCCACCAGCGGTTTGAATGAAGCTTTTACAAGCCTGCTTAGAGGCTTTGAGGTATGTAGTGAAGAATACACAATTTTTGGTAGTGACGCATGCTCTAGGTGTGCTCCATATGGATAGTATCCCCTGAGACTCTGGTTGCCCGCCCTAGGCGGCAAACGGAGGATCATATTGTGTAAGTAATGATTGCGCTGTACATATGCGCAGGTATCTAAGGATCCGGCCGCCGAACAGTCCGTTGAAGTTGCCAAACTAAGGAGGCAAATTGGATCTATTGATGCCGATATCACGCTGGTGAACGAGCAGCTGAACGAGTCACAGGGTATGTGCTCTGCTTTCCTTATTATGTTGTATAGGAAAATATGAGAGGGGCATAACATTAATGCGACATACTTGGACTGCAGATGGTGCTGCTGCCGTGGAAGCCCTGAGGGTGGAGCTTGCCCAGGCCAAGGAACAAGCTCGGGCTAGCAATGCGGCTGCCCTAAAGGCGGCCGAAGAGTTGAGAGCCGAACAGGCTGCTCATCGCCGAAGCGAAGACAAGATAGCCGAAATGGCTGTGGAGTTGAAAAATGCCGCCAAACGGTATGAGCTCCTTGAAAAGGAGATTCGAGTTAATTCGGCTGATCTAAACAAGGCACTTAATGCGGCCAAAGAGATGTGGACCGAAGTCAGGGATGTGCGGGAGGAGCTTCTACGGGCCAGAAAAATCACGGCTGGGAGCCCCTACTTGCTGCAGATGAAGTTTTTGGATCCGAAGTATGCTCTCCTGGATCGACGCTGGAGTCCTGCAGACGCTTATGCGGACTTGGCAAAGAGTACAGCTGATTCCGCCAAGTTTTTCGAGGATCAAGGTGATAAAGAAGTGGAGAAGTTGTTCTGGTCCCAATTCAATGCTCCCGCGCATCCATTGCCGTTTAGTGAGAAGATGGCTGCTTTGGCGGAGCTTCATAGGTTGTCCGGGCTTGCCATGCGGTATGTAATAGACCATCTTTGGCCGAAGGGGCCTAAGCCGGACAGTTATTTTGGTTTGGTGCAATAATTCCTCGGTGCTGTATCTCGGATCGATGCCATAAGGAGGTTGGCGTGTATAGAGGGTGCGCGGATGGCACTTGCCCATGTTAAAGCATATTGGACAGATATGGAGGCCACCATCATTGTGACCCAGAATCCGGCGGGAGGCCAGGATCCGGCCGAGCACTACTTGGAGCAGGTGACAGAATGTGCTCGCCTAATAGAGGCTCAGTGCTCGAAGAATGTCATGTTCGAGTGACAAATCGTGTCATTGTAAAAACAATGTTATTTTGATTATGAGGCCATATTTATACTTTGTGCCTGAAATTATTACTTGTGCCTCCTGTGCAGCCGTTTTTATGTATATGTGTAATTCTGAAAGTTAGCAGTCGTTGGCTTCAGCCCCCACGCATACAATGCGGGGGTGTTCATGAAATAATATGCATAATCACACTTGATCCAACGTCTTGGTCCATTAAGGACGTGATCGCACGTCGAACTAGGCAACCAGACTATATAGCTATAACACTTTCACTTAGCCATAGGAGTTTCACAGTGGGGCTAATATGTAGCCCCTAGTACTTTTGTGTGCATCCGAATATGGGCGCGTATGTACATGACCGGGAAATGGCCCTTCGTCAATGCAGAGGAATACTAAAGATTCTGGTAAGTCTTCAAGTAGTTGAACAGTCTCTCGCTGTATCATGACAGTCAGTTTTCGGCTTTCTCTACTGAGGTGCTCATCCAGAATAACCAGGGCACAATCGCAGTAGTTCTCCTTTGGCCGCCTTAGCCGATAAGAACGGAACGTAAGGCAGCAAACCCAGGAGCCAGGAAAACCCAACATTTGACCAAAGACATGATTCGGAGCTGATGCATATAAGGACAAACTCATGACGCCGAACACTCCCGAAGGTATTCGGACTTTATAACAGAAAATGGGCTGAAAAATGGCCTTTCATTATAAACCCTATATTTCCAGGCACATGCGTTAGTCTGTCATGGCGAAGTGCCAATAGCGGCAGTATCCTTTGTGGGTATAGTACCCATGGGATGTGTAACAACAAGAGGCAATAAAAAAGGTTTACACATGGGCTTAATCTAAAGAGAAACCTTTGAGCGGGGCCCTGCTGCACGTCTGCGCCTTTGTCTCCGTTGTGCCGTATCCTGGAAGGGTATCGCGTGAATGTTGTCTGTAAAAAACAAAACTCGTGTAGAAGCGTACAACATAAGCATGCGATGGATAGTTAAAGTGTAAGATGTTGGCCTGCCAATAAGGTTAAGCCAAGAGTGGGGCTGTATTAAATATTTATAGCCCTCGTGTCCTCTATGGGATTACATATACGGCGCCCTGGCTCAGTTTTATCCGGGCTGCCGGACTCGTCTAACCGTGTCTGTGGTCTTAACGACCAGTCATGCTTTCTGGTATTGGAGGCCGCTTAGAGTCCAGCCGCTGGGGTCGTCGCATGTTCCTCCACGCGTGAAGAGCGCTCTGTGTTCCCGTTAACGGTGATGATGCCTCGTGGACTAGGCATCTTGAGTGTGAAGTAGGCGTAATGTGGTACTGCGTTGAAGCGGGCGAAGGCCGTTCTCCCAAGCAATGCATCATAGCCGCTCTAGAAGGGTGCGATGGTGAAGATTAATTCTTCGCTTTTGGAGTTTCCTGGGGAGCCGAATGTTACCTCTAGTACGACGGAGGCCCTGCTGTATGCTTCAACGCCTGGTATCACTCCTTCAAAGGTGGTGTTGCTTTGGTTGATTCTGGATGAGTCTATCCCCATCCTGCGGGCGGTGTCCTGGTATATTAAATTGAGACTACTGCCGCCGTCCATAAGGACGCGGGTAAGATGGTATCCGTCAATTATTGGGTTGAGCACCAAGGCATCTGATCCCCCACGCGAATACTAGTCAGGCCATCCGTATGATCAAAGGTGATCGGACAAGCCGACCAGTGGTTAGGTGTGGGTACGATGGGCTTTATAGCGTATGCATCTCCAAGAGCACATTCGTGCCTTCTCGTGGGTGGGTGAGTCGCGTGGATCATGTTTACCGTTTTTACCTCTGGTGGGAATTTTTTCTGTCCCCCAGTGTTCGGCTGGCGAGGTTCATCTTCATCCTCACTTGGTGTTTCCCTTCCCTTGTGTTCGGTGTTTAATTTGTCGGCCTTCTTAAAGACCCAGCATTCTCTGTGAGTGTGGTTCGCAGGTTTGTCGGGGTGCCATGAATTTGGCACAGTCTGTCCAGGACTCTGTTCAGACCGGACGGTCCCTCTTTACTGCCTTTAAGTGGCTTCTTTTGCTGATCGAGTCGAGAGCCCCTGAATCCGGCATTGACCGTTGTGTTGTCCGGGCTCTCTTCCTTGTTTTGAGGTTTGTTTTGATTCCGCCATGGCTTCCCATTGCCATCCCTTATTTCGGATGTGCTTGGGTCACTGGTGCCTTTACGGGCCAACCAGCTATCTTCACCCATGCAAAAGCGGGTCATAAGGCTCGTTAAGGCTGCCATTGTCCTTGGCTTTTCTTGGCCGAGGTGTCTGGCGAGCCACTCATCTCGGATGCTGTGTTTGAAGGCCGCTAAGGCTTTGGCATCCGGACAATCAACAATTTGATTTTTCTTAGTGAGGAATCTATTCCAAAGCTTGCAAGCGGACTCTCCGGGTTGTTGGATTATGTGACTTAAATCGTCCGCATCCGGAGGCCGGACATAAGTCCCTTGAAAATTGGCCCTGAAAGCGTCCTTGAGTTCCTCCCAACTTCCTATTGAATTTTCGGGGAGGCTTTTCAACCAGTGTCGAGCTGGTCCCTCCAAGTTGAGGGGAAGGTATTTGATGGCATGGAGGTCATCTCCACGAGCCATGTGTATATGCAGGATAAAATCCTTGATCCAGACCCCTGGGTCTGTCGTTCCGTCGTATGCCTCTATGTTCACAGGTTTAAAACCCTGTGGAAATTCATGGTCCAGTACTTCTTCGGTGAAGCACAGGGGGTGAGCAGCCCCTCTGTATCTGGACGTGCTATGGCATGCTGTCGGCTGATGTTGTGTCCGGTGTTTATTCCAAACTGGTATTCAATCGGTATGATCATTTTGGTGACCATAGTCCCGCTCCGGGGTGTGTCCTTTAGATCCGTAGATGGACCTAGCCACGCTGGCTTTCTTATCCAGGAGCTCGCGTAAATCGTATTCGGCATCGGTAGCTGCTCTGTTGCGGTTATGAAGTGGTTCGTCTGGCCTTCTGGGCGCGTTGTTCTTTGGTGGAACGGCCTCATCGTCGAATTCTGGTAGCAGCTTGCATTTTGGATAGCTCTTTGTATGGCGATCGTCGCCGTATCTTTTTTCAGTGTCTAGCACTTTATTCCATCTGCGATTGATCGTTTCCTGTGCGGCCTTTAGCCATTGCTTCTGCTTCTTTAGACTTCTTGTGGTGGCCATAAGTCTTCCGTGGAGGTTATCTCGTTCCACGCGTGTTTCCGGGATGATGAATGCATCGTCATCCTGGCTGTGTTCTTGTCCTGGGGCGGTTTGATGAACGCGTCCCTCGGGATCATTGTGATCGGGAGTCTGCTCCGAACTGTGTTCGGCGTGACCTGGCTCGTCCTGCTCCATCGCTGGGTCCATATGGTCGTTGTTGCCTTCGGAGTCGACTGGGGTGTCGATCTTTCTGGCGCTTTTGTCGCTATTTTTACTGTTGCTAGACTTGGACCGGCGTCTGTGCCGTCTATTTGGCTTTTGCCCGGGGGTTTTATCCTCCGGATTGTCACCGTCGTCCTCCTTGGGCGTATCCACCATTTATATATCGTATGACGAGGTGGTAGTCCAATGCCCCAGTGATTCTGAATCTTCTCCTGCATCGTCGTCCATACCGTCGATGCCTTCGGTGTCGAAGTCAGGCACGTCGGTTGAATCATCAATCGTGGCAATGAAGTGGGTGGTGGGTGGGCAACGAATCCCTTCGGCGCCTGCTTCCCACTCAAGCCGGACATAGTTCAGCCCAGAGTCTCCTGACAAAGAGAGAGACTTCAATGAGTCCAGCACGTCGCCAAAGGGCTCCCAACCAGGTTCCCAACCAGGTTCGGCGGGCTGAACTCCATTATAGGATCCCAACCAGGTTCGGCGGGCTCAAGAGTGCACGGACTGGAACCTACAGCCGGATACGAGTCCGAGGGTCCGGTGTCATAGGCTTCTTCGGGGGTGAGGCCTGTGTTCGGCTCTACCGCCGATGGGTGTACGGCCTGCGGGGCAGGGTCCATCCCTCCGTCCTTAGGCAATGCGGTCCGCTCCGGATTTAGGTCCGGGTCTACCGCAGGGGTCACATCTCGAGCATTGTCCGACAGCAGGTCTAAGCCGTGCTCGTCGTGACCGTCTAGCGCTCCTGGCACATGCCCGAATCCGCTGAAGATCAAGTCTCCGCGGATATCAGCCGTGTAGTTTAGGTTTCCAAACCTGATCTGGTGGCCAGGGGCGTAGCTGTTGATCTGCTCCAGATGGCCAAGCGAATTGGCCCACAGTGCGAAGCCGCCGAACACGAAGATCTGTCCGGGGAGAAAATTCTCACCCTGGACCGTGTTGTTGACGATTGAAGGAGCCATCAAGCTTGCAGTGACGACACAGAGGAACTCTCAATGAAAGCACCAATGTCAGTGTCAAAACCGGCGGATCCCGGGTAGGGGGTCCCGATCTGTGCGTCTTAGGCTGATGGTAACAGGAAGCAAGGGACACAATGTTTACCCAAGTTCGAGCCCTCTCGATGGAGGTAAAACCCTACTTCCTGCTTGATTAATATTGATGATATGAGTAGTACAAGAGTAGATCTACCACGAGATCGTAGAGGCTAAACCCTATGAGCTAGCATATGATGATTATGATTGTGATCGTGATCGTGATCGGGCCTTCTAAGGACCAACCTCTCCGGTTTATATAGACACCAGAGAGGGATAGGGTTTACATGGAGTCGGTCACAAGGAAGGAAATACAATATCCGGATCGCCAAGCTTGTCTTCCACACAAAGAAGAGTCCCACCCGGACACGGGATGGAGTCTTGAGTCTTGTATCTTCACGCTCCAATAGTCCGGACGAAGTATATAGTCCGGCAGTCCGGATACCCCCTAATCCAGGACTCCCTCAGCACTGTGAGCCAACTCGGCCATATCCTCATAAGCCCCCACCGGCCCGACGTCGCTCGCCACTTATCCTCGCCCTCGCCACGTCCGCCATGCCCCTGCCCGTCCGCGGTAGGCGAGGCCGGAGGTGGTCACCGCCGAAACTAGTGTTCGGTTTTTCACCGGAAGGCAGACGAAGGGAGGAGGCATTCTATCTGTCTTAGATGGCAATGCGGAGATCGAGGACTTGTTGGAGTGCGACCGCCTGGCGGAGGAGCAGGAGTTGTTGGAGCTCGACCGCCTGGCGAAGGAGCAGCGTATCGCTGATTTGCGCCGCCAGCGGGACATTTAGCAGCAGCGCACCAATGCTTTGAGTCGCGAGCAGAGTGCCTGCAACTGGGTCGACTACGTAGAGGCCGGCGCCCAGCAAATAGCCCTCGAGGCTGTCGGGCACGCACGCGTTCGCGACGCCGATTTTTACTACCAGCTCATCAAGTGGGTTTCCCGCTTAGAAGCCGAAGCTTCGGTGGACCACGCCAGCATGGAAAGGGCCAACGTGTAACAGCCTGGATTTTGGCTCTTTTCTTTTTCTTTGGATTTATTTGGTTTTTGCTCTGTTATTCTTTTTGGAGTGGTTCAATGGCCTTGCCACATGGGAAATCATCCTCAATTCCCCTCAGAAGTGGCTCATCATTCTCAAACCTTGCCAAGATCATGTCACTTCACTCCTTGACCAAACCCTAAAATCTTTTTCTAGGGATAATTCCTTTTTCATTAAAGGAATAACCCTATCTGCCCTAGGTTGTGAAACAACCTATATTTATGTCCATCCAAAAATCCCCAAATAATTCTCATAATTCCTTTGGGTAATATATAGCTCAAATATGCCCAAACATTGCCTTGGCCAGTTCAAAAATAATTCCCCAATAATCCTTTTTCTATTCTGCTCTGAATGGCACTTTGTGAAGGAAGTGTCACTTATATTTCTCCTAGTGACTCCCAACCTTTTTGGGCATGATTATATGTCCAAATAGTTGCCTCATGCACAAGTTCAAATTTATATGCCTAGCCAATCTTCCTTAGTGAATTTTCAAAGTTTCTATCAGATAGAAGGCTTTGTGAAGGAAGTACTAGCTAGGAGTACCCAAATGAGTTGAGCTTTTGCATACTCCTTAATGTGCTCATATTAAACCCCTTCACCCATTTTCAGCCCCATCCAATCTTCTATGTGAGCACAGGAGAAAATCTTTGATTCTGGCCTTATTTCCAGGTTGTGAAGCAAGTGTATTTTATATTTCTTAAAAAATCCTGATGAATTACCAGATCATTCTTCTACCCATAAAACCTATATCCACCCAATTTGGCATCGTTTCATTGAGCCATTTGATCACCAATATTATTCCAACTTTCTGGTCAGTAGAGATGTTTGTGAAGGAAGTACAAGTTTGGCTTTGCCAAATGTTATGAGACTTTTTGAGCATCTTCCTATGACCAAATAACCCAGCTTTGCCCAATCTTAGCCCAAGTTGATACTCCATGTGAGTGCTTCTTCCTGTTTTTGTTTCTGTGGGGACCGATTCTCCGGGTACGAATTTCCAGAAAATGGCCCTTGTGCTCACCAGCCCCAGGATAACTGTTAGCTGATGAGGCACCAACTTGATACAGAAATTCCAAGCAAAATAGAAAATATGTAGTACAAGACCATTCTGGCCTGTGAGTACAACAAATGGTTTCTAGTGTTTGGTGGCGGTAGCGGTTTGTGGATCATCAGTGTCTTTGGGACTCCAAATTTCCACAGGAACAGCTGACCAGGATAACTCCTATATTCGCAAGGCTGCTATCTCCGTTGCTAAGGTTCCGGGACTGTCACCACGATCGCTCATCTCCGCGCAAGAAAAATCTGGCCAAGACAATAGCCAGGACAAGCCGGTGAGTACTTTGAATGTACTCGCAAACATTAAGAACACAGGTATAATATAATAAGGATGTGCTGAAAATATTTTATACTCATGATGTCATTCACAAAAGATAAATATAACTCTGATGCGCGCAAGCATGTTATATATGAATATGCAATAACATAGTAGTATTGAAAAAATTATGAAATAAATAACAAGCATGCCACAGTCGGGCGTCTTAGCGACACCACATAAAGGGCTTTAAAAGAAATGCCACAGTCGGGCGTCTGAGCGACAACACATAAAGGGCTTTAAAAGAAATGCCACAGTCGAGCGTCTGAGCGACACCACATAAAGGGCTTTAAAAGAAATGCCATAGTCGGGCGTCTGAGCGACACCACATAAAGGGCTTTAAAAGAAATGCCACAGTCGGGCGTCTGAGCGACACCACATAAAGGGCTTTAAAAGAAATGCCACAGTCGGGCGTCTGAGCGACACCACATAAAGGGCTTTAAAAGAAATGCCACAGTCAGGCGTCTGAGCGACACCTCATAAAGGGCTTTAGAAAAAATGCCACAGTCGGGCGTCTGAGCGACACCTCATAAAGGGCTTTAAAAGAAATGCCACATTCGGGCGTCTGAGCGACACCACATAAAGGGCTTTAAAATAACAATCATAGTGAATATCCCGGAGGTAGAACCATCCCAGAGATACTCGATAATAACAATAATATCACGGGTTAGTTAACAATAATAATAATCATAATTATCACAAGTCACCAGTAGTAATTCCAGTTCTGGTTTAATAGTTTCACCTCCGAAGACCGACACTAAGACCGACACTTGACCCATCCCAGACTGTAATCCTTAACAATGGACACGGCTATTCGAATACGTTTAATCTCTGCAGAGAGTGTACTCTTTACCCACGAGTGACGGATTCCTTTAGCCCATCGGGACTAATTCCGTCTATGGTCTTTTTGTTGGAAACACACCTAACTTGCACACACCAGCTTAACTCACATGTGTCTGGAATCACCCATGACACCTGTCAAGCAAAACTCTAAGTGGGGAGGCTACAACCTCGACGTGACATGGGATCACAAAACTTATACCATGCGCAAAACTGGGGGAGCTACCCCATTCGGCTACAACCGAAACACCCATGCTCCCGGACCCGGTGGCATGACTACCGGATGCCTCCAGTATCTTCCACCACGGCCTCTCTATACGGTGTGTGCTAGGAAAGGGGTTGACAACTTACTGAACCGTACTCTACTTATTGAAGAGACGAGTGGTAGTACGAAGCAAGTATGGGGGTTACTGGCACAAGACTCGATCTACGGTCGACTCAGGAGGTTGTAATATTTCCTGCATGATTAGCATAACAATGCATATATTTCAAACAACAGATAGAAACATCACGCGACATACCCCTCATGCCATACCGGACACGACAGTCTCGACAGAGGACTAGGGACAAGACCGTGTCTACCCAAGATAGAGGCCTTTCCGGCTTCCCTTCCGGTATGTATGAAAAGCATATGACGGAGATTTCCATATCAACTCATCAACATAAAAATCATTAACATGCACTCATGAGT
Source organism: Triticum aestivum (assembly GCF_018294505.1). Taxonomy (NCBI): domain Eukaryota; kingdom Viridiplantae; phylum Streptophyta; class Magnoliopsida; order Poales; family Poaceae; genus Triticum; species Triticum aestivum. The sequence goes on from NC_057813.1 coordinate 594,576,505, forward strand.
AGGATCACTTCCTCACATAAAATGACATATGCTCGTGTCGCGGTGGTGTTGTCACCGAGTCAAACAACACACAAAAAAAATTACACCAGGGTTCAGAATGCTTGCCTTCAGGTCAAGGGAAAGAAGGGTGCATCCAAAACATCTTGAAATCTTCAAAAATCCTATTGAAAGAATATATATGAATTAACACACACAATCAAAACAGCACAAAAAGTTGTTTTGAAATTTTTTCAAATAAATCTTAAAATAAACTAGACAATATTTGAAAGAGGTAGGAAAAAGAATTAAATCATTTGGAGCTGTATTTAAAAAGATACAGCTGGTCAAAGTTTGGTCAAAAATCTGTTATTTAAAATAAAACAGAAAAGAAAAACGTTTCGAATATACATACACGTCGAAGGCGCATTTTTGAAATGCGCTTCCACTTATCCAGCGTGGACTGTGCCTGGGTCACTAATAGTGGGCCCGCCTGGCCCACCAGTCAGGTTTGACCAGTCTAATCTCCCTCCCCTTGCTCTGCCCGAACGGCGGCGAGGCAACGGCGATCTACGCCGGCGAACGGCGGCTCCTCGCGGGCTCCAGAAGGTCGGGATGGATCCGCAAGACCGGGGCAGTCCTTCCGGTGGTTGTTTTGTCCTCTGGGGTGGACGGAGCTGCCGACGGTGAGCTCGGCGGCGGACGGTGGTCGTCGGAAAAAGTGAAATCTTGCCCGCGGCGAGTCCCGATCAAGATTGAGTAGGGGAACGGGCTCACGGGAGGATGTGGGGGTTCCTGGTGGAGAGAGTGGAGGGGGGGAGGCCCTAGTGGCGCCGGAATGGCCGGGGCAACGGTGGCGGATGGAGCTGCCAGAGGGGAAGAAGACGACTCCCTCCCTTCGATTGACGGCCAAAGGGGCAAGAGTGGAATGGTGTGAGGCTGCCTGCGTGCGGGTTTGAGCTCGGGGGCCTCTTTTATAGCACAACCGAGTCGGTTTGCGGCGGCCGTGGATAAGCTTGCCGGCGACCGCCGTTCTGTAGCTAGGGTGACGTGGCGGCGACGAGTGCTAGAGGACGAAGTTGTGGATGAGCACGCACTGCTCCAAGAGGCAGGTGGCAAGCGCTGGTGGCTTGGGTGGCGCTGGCTTGTGCAGGAGCGGTCGGGCGGCGGTGGCGGCTAGAGGCTGCCTGCCGGAGACGTGGCGAGCACTGCGGGGTTGGTGGATGCAGAAGGGGACATTGCAGGCTGGCTGCGGTCGGTCACGGACTGGATTGAGTGTGGGGCGTGACGCGGCGGCTCGGGCGCTCGCGGGTGCCAAACGCACGCTCTGGGCGCGCCCAGAGCATGCCCAGGACATGCTCGACGAAATGCCAGGGCAGCCTAGAGGTCGCGGTTGAGGCTGGCAACAAACAGGTCTAGTCTAGGGTTAGCAATGGAGCTAAGGGACATGGTGGATTGGTCAGGGGCTCAAGTTCACCAATAAAACTTGAAGTCATGCCAAAACTGGCTGTGCACTCAGGGTGTTTGATAAAATGCCAAAGGCACCTAGGTAGTTCTTGGAGTGGCCAAATCTCCCAGGGTGGGGTCTCTTTAGGAGAAAGAGGGGGTGGTGAAGTTAGTTTGCAAAAAGGAGAAACTTGCTAGTGCAAGTTTTGCAAAACTACATTCCTGGACAGGAAGTAAATGGCATCATTGCTAGGACCAAAAGTGTTCCAAAGAGTGCATGCTCCTGGACTTAGGGGTTTTGCAGGGTTGACTACAAGCATGAGAAAACACAAGGCCACTAGAGCAAGAAATAATAGGGTTGCAGTAGAAAACACAAGTTTGGTCCAGAATGAAAAAGAGGTTGGTTCACTCAATTTCTTCGAAAGAACAACACTAGGTTTTTGCATAAAGTTGGATGGCATGCTACTACTGACATCCCATAATTTGGGTGGAGGCTCTAGGGAAATATTTAATTAGGCTATAGTGCAAAAGTGCCCACTGGATCAGATTTGAAAAACAGGTGCAACACTCAAAATATGCAATGAAATAATTATATTATTGCACAAAAGTGATTTAGAGACATCAAATGACATCTCCAAAATTTGGTTGGAATATTAGTTAAAGTTATCTACAGGTTACAGTACAAACAGAGCTCCAAAATTTAAAACAAGCCATAATGACGAAATAAGCTCATGGTGAAATAATTTATTAAATAAATCTACTGATTAAGAAAATGTTATACAGAGAGCTTAGAAGTCCAATATATTTTGGAAAGCTCCACTAGAAAAAAATAATAAAACTCCTTAATAATAAAAGAAGAGTTTCTGAAATCCACAGGAAAATCCAGAATGCAAAATTTTAAAACTCCTGGCAAAATTTTAATATCAAAAACTTGGTTAAATTTTTGGGGTGTTACAATTACTAACCCCCTTAAGAAAAATCTCGTCCTCGAGATTTTCTAAGGGTTGTAAAACAAAAATACTTTTACTTGGTCAAAAGATCATTTTACACAGGCGGTAAAAAGAGGCTACAGTGAGAGGGCAATAAGTGGTGAGTAACTACAGTGTGGTACTGGCGCTGTGTGGAAAAATCCATGCTTATGAAAACAAGCGATTTCTACGCTGGACGCCGTGAATTTAGAATAAATTCTAAATTTAACAATACACTGGTCGTACCCGAGAGCATTGTGCTCCCTCTGACTGACAGGTGGGACCGGGGCCCAATGTCAGTCTCTCCTCCTACCTCTGGCTCTCTCTTCTTCCTCTCTTCCGCGCGCTTTCCCGGCTTTCTCCACCGGCGACGTCTAGCGCGTAGGGCATCTAGGCCGTACTGCAGTAGTGCGCGGCGTGCTTGCTGCCGGTGCAGCATGCACTCACCTCGCGGGCCAGTGCGCTGTCGGCACTACTCGCGGATTCGCCTCCGAACACCGGCGATCGGGCGACTAGCGGCGCTGGTGGACTTCGCCCACCGTGCACCGATCTCGCGCTATAAAACGACCGCGGTGCTCCTCCTTCATCTTCGCACCTGGCCTCGTTTCTCCTCCTCCTCCTCTTCCATTTCTGCTCACCGGAGCTCGAGACGAGGCTCTAATGGCGGAGACGGTGCCGGACTGGTACGTGATCCTGGTGTGTGGAGGGCTGGCGGCAGTGTTGGGGCTCTCCGTGCTCCTGTGTGCGATGATCTATGATGATCATTGTGATGCTGCTGCTCGGGTGCTGGCTCTCCGTGGTGGCGGTGATCACGAGGATTAGGCGTAATCCCGGGTGTTAACCGTTATCTGTGTGTTGGAGGTGGATAGTGTCTGGATGATTATCCGCTAATCTCTACCTTGGAGGCATGTGGAGCACTTAGAGGGGTGGTTGGTGAGATGCAACATGGTTGCGTGTATTGCAAGCAGTGTAAGAGTCCGAGCGGTTGTGGGTCTGTTGCCATGGTACTGCGTGAATAAATTAATCCATGCCGTGAGAGGATAAACGATGCAGCAATTTTGGAAGAAGAAATCTCATTCCAGGATTTCGCGGTTACACAGGTTACTCACGAAGAAAACCACTCACAAAAGTAGAAACTAAAAACTCGACTCGTCGCACAAATTTGAGATACCATGCATAAGTTACAACGTAATAATAAATGCTGAAATAACAAATATAGCAGTGACGTCTAAAAAGAGAATGGTAACTGGACAGGGTCTCAAGGAAAAGTCTCTGGTAGTGGAATGCACTCCTCCTCTATCGGAGGGAGTGGGTTGACCAGTCGATGTATGAGTCTCTCCGAATCGGGCCTCAGTGGTCTGCCGATTGCAATCTGAGGATTCAGATCAGTGAGATTCTGGAGATAATCCATCACTCGCTGGTTCAAATGCTCTTGCGCGATGATGTACTGGATGAGGTTGGCCAGCACTGGGTCTCTCTCAATACGCCCACCGGGAAAAGATGTCACTCCTCTGGGTGTTGCACGGCTCGAAAAATAATAATATCCTCGTTCGCGGGCATAGGGTACTGCGGATCGAAGACGAGCAATCGCTTCGTTCGCAGTAGCTTCTATGGCCAAGCGTGAGGTCGGCATAGATTTCCCCACGAAGGAAACCTCCATTGGATCTTGGTTGGGGTCTACGGGAGGAATGTGTACTGCTGCCCAATATTCTAAGGTGGAAGGGGTGATTCTCGATTTGAACAGTTCGTACTGGGGTGGCTGGGTAGAACCCATGGTACTGCAGGTAAAGTCCCACAATATTTTGACAAAACTACCTGGGGTTGCATCTGGGGTTCTCCGATAAATACTAGGGCTCGGCATGGCAAGAAATGGTTGTGAGAGTGGTGCACGAGGTGAAGGTTGCTGGGTAAGGTCACAAGGTGGCCTTCTTATATAGCATCTGCGTTGATTTATTTACCGTGGTGAAAGGTAATAAATCTGCCAGATTAGCTCCAAAGGTCAGGTCAGTGTCATGGATACACATATCTCATGAAGAGACATGTTACTGTAGGTGTCGTCGGGGTTGGTTTTGGTAGTTGTGCCCGGGAAATGCGCAACTATGCGCTGACAAAGAAAATACGCAAGGCTACAATTAAAGCAGAGGCACAACGACAGGCTGCGTTAATATACACGGTCGCACGATTACAGAGCGAGGATACACTGAGACTCGGTACTACTCGTACTGCTTAGTCTACCTCATTAATGTCTAAACGGGCGTGTCTGGTGGATGTCGAGGCTTCTCCACGTGTCTCACTGATGGGATTAGTCGGAGATGGTGGAGAAACTGCAGGGTTAGGGTAGCGATGATGACCATCGCGGGGATGGTTGGCCACAATCCCGTTCGAGTGTGCTCCCAAAAGGTGACGAAGCACTTCTGGGGTCATCAAGACACCTTGCCCGCTGGCTGGAGCTGACCTCAGGGTCTCGATCGGGTGTCCAAATAGCACGACTGGGTCGTTGGCATCGGGCTCGTTTTCCCTGCTCGCCGGGGCTCGGCGAACCAGCTCTCCTCGAGCTGCGATTAGATCAATGGTGATCTGGTCGAACAATGCCTCTAGTGCACTTACATAGCGCACTAGGTGCAACAATGCGGGATCTATCTCGTGGTCTCCGTTGGCGACTTGGGGTGGTCTACCATACCCTTCACGCCTGGGGTAGTAGTAGAATGAGCGACAGTTAACTCTGGGCGACAACTGCCGGAGTTGAACTATAGCTTCTCGAGCGGCTAGCTGGATGGCTTGTGGCTCGAAGGAAGTTGTTCTTCCGGTGAACCTGTAGGGGCGTTCTGGCGACAGACCCCTACCGTAGATGTGCAAAGTGGCCCGGAATTGGCGGTCTTTACCGCTCATGGGTCCTTGGTACACAACATATTCTGGGGGCTCTTCTAACGCGTAGGCACGACGGGTGAGGTTTGCGAGTATGGTCACAAAACCTCCAAGATTGGTTGCTGTGGTCTCATTGTGCACTATGGGACCAGGCATTGTGGCTAGGTTGGGGAAGAGGCTGTGCCATGCTGGGTTGAGGCTAGCGTGCCCTTTTTATAGAAAAGGGAACGGAGTCTTCCTTCGCACGCTTGCGAATGAGACATTTTTGCCATCGGTCACTGGTGTGGGATTGACAGGCTATGCTGATAGGTTGGGCACCGACTGCAAAAAGTGTCGGGATCACTGTGTGGCTATCTTGCATGGGAAGCTTGGCTGGGGTTTTGGTTCGGGTCTGGTAGGTTGGTTTGCCTAAGTTTTCCAACCTGGCTAAGATAGGATTAGCCAATGATCAGCCTGGCTCTGGTACCAAGCCTGTGGGGACCGATTCTCCGGGTATGAATTTCCAGAAAATGGCCCTTGTGCTCACCAGCTCCAGGATAACTGTTAGCTGATGAGGCACCAACTTGATATAGAAATTCCAAGCAAAATAGAAAATATGTAGTACAAGACCATTCTGGCCTGTGAGTACAACAAATGGTTTCTAGTGTTTGGTGGCGGAAGCGGTTTGTGGATCATCAGTGTCTTTGGGACTCCAAATTTCCACAAGAACGGCTGACCAGGATAACTCCTATCTTCGCGAGGCTGCTATCTCCGTTGCTAAGGTTCCGGGACTGTCACCACAATCGCTCATCTCCGCGCAAGAAAAATCTGGCCAAGACAATAGCCAGGGACAAGCCGGTGAGTACTTTGAATGTACTCGCAAACATTAAGAACACAGGTATAATATAATAACGATGTGCTGAAAATATTTTATACTCATGATGTCAGTCACAAAAGATAAATATAACTATGATGCGTGCAAGCATGTTATATATGAATATGCAATAACATAGTAGTATTAAAAAATTATGAAATAAATAACAAGCATGCCACAGTCGGGCGTCTTAGCGACACCACATAAAGGGCTTTAAAAGAAATGCCACAGTCGGGCGTCTGAGCGACACCACATAAAGGGCTTTAAAAGAAATGCCACAGTCGGGCGTCTTAGCGACACCACATAAAGGGCTTTAAAAGAAATGCCACAGTCGGGCGTCTGAGCGACACCACATAAAGGGCTTTAAAAGAAATGCCACAGTCGGGCGTCTGAGCGACACCACATAAAGGGCTTTAAAAGAAATGCCACAGTCGGGCGTCTGAGCGACACCACATAAAGGGCTTTAAAAGAAATGCCACAGTCGGGCGTCTGAGCGACACCTCATAAAGGGCTTTAAAAGAAATGCCACAGTCGGGCGTCTGAGCGACACCTCATAAAGGGCTTTAAAAGAAATGCCACAGTCGGGCGTCTGAGCGACACCACATAAAGGGCTTTGAAATAACAATCATAGTGAATATCCCGGAGGTAGAACCATCCCAGAGATACTCGATAATAACAATAATATCATGGGTTAGTTAACAATAATAATAATCATAATTATCACAAGTCACCAGTAGTAATTCCAGTTCTGGTTTAACAGTTTCACCTCCGAAGACCGACACTAAGACCGACACTTGACCCATCCCAGACTGTAATGCTTAACCATGGACACGGCTATTCGAATAGGTTTAATCTCTGCAGAGGGTGTACTCTTTACCCACGAGTGACGGATTCCTTTAGCCCATCGGGACTAATTCCGTCTACGGTCTTTTTGTTGGAAACACACCTAACTTGCACACACCAGCTTAACTCACATGTGTTTGGAATCACCCAGGACACCTGTCAAGCAAAACTCTAAGTGGGGAGGCTACAACCTCGACATGACATGGGATCACAAAACTTATACCGCGCGCAAAACTGGGGGAGCTACCCCATTAGGCTACAACCGAAACACCCATGCTCCCGGACCCGGTGGCATGACTACCGGATGCCTCCAGTATCTTCCACCACGGCCTCTCTGTACGGTGTGTGCTAGGAAAGGGGTTGATAACTTACTGAACCGTACTCTACTTATTGTAGAGACGAGTGGTAGTACGAAGCAAGTATGGGGTTACTGGCACAAGACTCGATCTACGGTCGACTCAGGAGGTTGTAATATTTCCTGCATGATTAGCATAACAATGCATATATTTCAAACAACAGATAGAAACATCACGCGACATACCCCTCATGCCATACCGGACACAACCGTCTCGACGGAGGACTAGGGACAATACCGTTTCTACCCAAGACAGAGGCCTTTCCGGCTTCCCTTCCGGTATGTATGAAAAGCATATGACAGAGATTTCCATATCAACTCATCAGCATAAAAATCATTAACATGCACTCATGAGTAGGATCACTTCCTCACATAAAATGACGTATGCTCGTGTCGCGGTGGTGTTGTCACCGAGTCAAACAACACACACAAAAGATTACACCAGGGTTCAGAATGCTTTCCTTCAGGTCAAGGGAAAGAAGGGTGCATCCAAAACATCTTGAAACCTTCAAAAATCCTATTGAAAGAATATATATGAATTAACACACACAATCAAAACAGCACAAAAAGTTGTTTTGAATTTTTTTAAAATAAATCTTAAGATAAACTAGACAATATTTGAAAGAGGTAGGAAAAAGAATTAAATCATTTGGAGTTGTATTTAAAAAGATACAACTGGTCAAAGTTTGGTCAAAAATCTGTTATTTAAAATAAAACAGAAAAGAAAAACATTTCGAATATACATACACGTCGAAGGCGCATCTTTGAAATGCACTTCCACTTATCCAGCATGGACTGTGCCTGGGTCACTGATAGTGGGCCCGCCTGGCCCACCAGTCAGGTTTGACCAGTCTAATCTCCCTCCCCTTGCTCTGCTCGAACGGCGGCGAGGCAACGGCGATCTACGCCGTCGAACGGCGGCTCCTCGCAGGCTCCAGAAGGTCGGGATGGATCTGCAAGACCGGGGCGGTCCTTTCGGTGGTTGTTTTGTCCTCTGGGGTGGACGGAGCTGCCGGCGGTGAGCTCCGTGGCGGACGGTGGTCGTCGGAAAAAGTGAAATCTTGCCCGCGGCGAGTCCCGATCAAGATTGAGTAGGGGAACGGGCTCACGGGAGGATGTGGGGGTTCCTGGTGGAGAGGGTGGAGGGGGGAGGCCCTGGTGGCGCCGAAATGGCTGGGGCAATGGTGGCGGATGGAGCTACCGGTGGGGAAGAAGACGACTCCCTCCCTTCGATTGACGGCCAAAGGGGCAAGAGTGGAATGGTGTGAGGCTGCCTGCGTGCGGGTTTGAGCTCGGGGGCCTCTTTTATAGCACAACCGAGTCGGTTTGCGGCGGGCGTGGATAAGCTTGCCGGCGACCGCCCTTCTGTAGCTAGGGTGACATGGCGGCGACGAGTGCTAGAGGACGAAGCTGTGGATGAGCACGCACTGCTCCAGGAGGCAGGTGGCAAGCGCTGGTGGCTTGGGCGGCGCTGGCTTGTGCAGGAGCGGTCGGGCGGCGGTGGCGGCAAGTGGCTGGCCTGCCGGAGACGTGGCGAGCGCTGCGGGGTTGGTGGGTGCAGAAGGGGACATTGCGGGCTGGCTGTGGTCGGTCACGGACTGGATTAAGTGCGGGGCGTGACGCGGCGGCTCGGGCGCTCGCGGGTGCCAAACGCACGCTCTGGGCGCCCAGAGCACGCCCGGGACATGCTCGACGAAATGCCAGGGCAGCCTAGAGGTTGCGGTTGAGGATGGCAACAAACAGGTCTAGTCTAGGGTTAGCAATGGAGCTAAGGGACATGGTGGATTGGTCAGGGGCTCAAGTTCACCAATAAAACTTGAAGTCATGCCAAAACTGGCTGTGCACTCAGGGTGTTTGATAAAATGCCAAAGGCACCTAGGTAGTTCTTGGAGTGGCCAAATCTCCCAGGGTGGGGTCTCTTGAGGAGAAAGAGGGGGTGGTGAAGTTAGTTTGCAAAAAGGAAAAACTTGCTAGTGCAAGTTTTGCAAAACTACATTCCTGAACAGGAAGTAAATGGCATCATTGCTAGGACCAAAAGTGTTCCAAAGAGTGCATGCTCCTGGACTTAGGGGTTTTGCAGGGTTGACTACAAGCATGAGAAAACACAAGGCCACTAGAGCAAGAAATAATAGGGTTGCAGTAGAAAACACAAGTTTGGTCCAGAATGAAAAAGAGGTTGGTTCACTCAATTCTTCCAAAGAACAACACTAGGTTTTTGCATAAAGTTGGATGGCATGCTACTACTGACATCCCATAATTTGGGTGGAGGCTCTAGGGAAATATTTAATTAGGCTATAGTGCAAAAGTGCCCACTGGACCAGATTTGAAAAACAGGTGCAACACTCAAAATATGCAATGAAATAATTATATTATTGCACAAAAGTGATTTAGAGACATCAAATGACATCTCCAAATTTTGGTTGGAATATTAGTTAAAGTTATCTACAGGTTACAGTACAAACAGAGCTCCAAAATTTAAAACAAGCCATAATGACGAAATAAGCTCATGGTGAAATAATTTATTAAATAAATCTACTGATTAAGAAAATGTTATACAGAGAGCTTAGAAGTCCAATATATTTTGGAAAGCTCCACTAGAAAAATAAAAATAAAACTCCTTAATAATAAAAGAAGAGTTTCTGAAATCCACAGAAAAATCCAGAATGCAAAATTTTAAAACTCCTGGCAAAATTTTAATATCAAAAACTTGGTTAAATTTTTGAGGTGTTACAGTTTCTGGACCAGTTTATGTGGTTGTAAAGCAACTACTTTAAATCTTGATCCAAATCTCCTCAAACTTACCAGGATGAAAGTCCTTCTTTACCTCAACCTAGCAGACAAACTCTTTGGCTCCAAACCCTTTCCTGTTGACCACCAGTTCTCACCCAAGTTTACTGCAGTAAACTTCAGAGGGTGATAACTATTTAACCAGAGCATTTTTAACCAAGTTACCACCACAGTTCAAACCTACCTTGGAAGGACTACACTGCTGACAAGGTTTGGCACTAAGTAGGAAGCTAGAGCGCGTGTTGTCGGTGGTGACCATGGGATATGCCGGCCAAAACGGTGGTCACGCCACTGTTGGCAACAGCAACGCCGCTCGGGCCAGTTCTGGCTTGTCCCCGAGTGTCAAACAGCTCAGTCTCGTCTCCCACTTCACTCTGGACCCCTCTCCCCCTCCTTCAGCTACCTCACCGATACTCACCGCCGAACGCCCTTGGGAGCACAGTGCTCCGACATGTTTTAATGGCTCTCGGCCTCTTCCTCTGCTCCCCGGCGTCGTCTACCTCTCTGTGACCTCTGAATCAATGCCTCGTCACGTTCCTCGCCCTCCCCGTGACTGCTTCAGCCGGCAGCGCCTTGGCCGGACTCCCGTGGCGGCACTCGAGCCCATCCCTCTCGCCCCGGCTATAAATAGCCATCCCCGAGCCCTCCCAAGCTCACCAGCAGCCTAGCCACCCTCCTCTTCCCTTCCCTGACCACTAGCCCGAGCTCTAGGAGCTCTCTTTGCCCCCATCGCCGCCATGGCCGCCGCGGTGCTCCGCCTAAATCCCGGCGAGCCATGCGTCTTCTCCCCGTTCCAACACCACAAGTGGATCCCCACCACTCCGGCGACCATCCCCAGGTCCTCTCCCCCTCGTCGGAGCTCCATTTGCCGCGAGCCCAACCCCAGCCGAAGCTCCCCTCCGCCGCGGCCGACGTCCCGCTCCTTCCTGTGGTCTCCGGCGTCCGTGGCATGTCCCATCCGACGCGGCTCCGCCTCCTGAGTTCGCCGGTGGTCGCGGCGTCTCAAATGGTGGCCGGAGCTAGCCGGAATCCCGCCGGCGCCGTCGACCCACTCCCTGTCCAGCGAGCAGGTACGGGGAAGAAGAAGGAGGAGGCAGGGGAGGGAGTGGACTAGCGCGTGGAGCCCGCGCGGCCCCACCTGTCGGCGGGTGGGCGCTGACCCAGCCTGCCCGGCTGGATAAGTGCCGGGCCCCACAGCCCATGGAACCCGCACGTCAACGACCCAGCCGACCGGCCCCATCCCTGCTGACGTGGCAAGTGGAAGCGTATTTTGGTGAGTACGTTTTCAGCGACCAAAAGCATATTCCTGAAAACCCGTTTCTGCCTTATCCATTAGGGACTTGTTTGCTGAAGAAATTTTTGCAGAAAAGTCCCTGAGATTCAACCCTTCATAACTTTTTAACCACAACTCCAAACGAGGTGAATCCAAAGCCCACTTCTTCATTTTGTCGAGCCCTTTCTATTGGTGTCACTTTAATTATGTTTTGGCGTACTGAAAATGACCATTTTGCCCCTTCCCTAATTCAGCCCCCTCCCAGAGAGAACGATTTCCGGCGATTCATTTCCGCAAGCTTCTTGCATTTTCTTCCGGTGATTTCTTCCACCCCAGGCAAGCCACACCCTCCATTTGCATGATTTGCAATGCAGTGACATGGTTTAATTCATTTGAACTTGTTTAAAATATTGTTTTAGCTACTTGTGATCTGTGCATGGCATTTTCTCGGAGTATTGTTTCCATCTTGTCGTTGCCATGTTATTGTTTGGATTACTAGGAGTTATGTGTGTAGTTGATGAGTATCATGTTGCCATTGGAGTGTTAGTTGCTGATGTTATGGTTGTTCCATGATGATATCTGTTAGTATGTTTTGGAGTATTACTTTGGATATCATGCTACCTTTGGATTATTAGTGGTTAGTATGATTATTTTCATGATGCTAGTTGATGTTCTGTTGCATGGAATATTATTTTCGGAGATGATGGTTACATGTGGATCTTAGCTGGATAGCTGTATTCTTGTTATTGGAGTAGTAGGATTATTTTTACAGATTCGTCATGATAGTAGTGTTATGCTATCCTCGGAGTATTTTGAGATGATGATACTATGCTTGGATTATTTTTTGGATATTGCTATGGCTTGGATTATAGTTTGATGGTTGACACCGGAGTATCAGTTATCATGGTTATATTTTTGGGGATAAATTCCGTCAGTAAGTTGGTCAGGTGTCGCCGAATCGGACTTTTCCAGTGCAACCACATTTGCCAGTATGGGACGGCCCTAATGCGGTCTATTGTCGTGTCTCTCGCCGGTGCCTCTAACGTGGGAAGGTTATGGGCGCGCGCTACCCTAATCAGGTAGGCGGACATAAGCCTTGTGTGCTTGTTGTTTGAGTTTTTGGATCCGTATCCCCGTGTGGGACGGGCCACGACGGTGGTCAAGGTGTCTTGAGGTAGACACGGGGTCACCCATTACTTAGCCCAGAGGGGAGTGAGTCGGAGTGGCCGGGAGAGTGTCATGGCAGTAGATCGGTTTTGTCGGAACACCGTTGGTCCACCCGAATGGGAGTGCGAGGCCATGGGTTCTGTGGTGTGGGTACAGTGCGCTACCTCTGCAGAGTGTGTGTGTGTTTAATCTATCGATAGCCACGTCCTCGGTCATGGGCATGGGTTCGTACTAGGGTACACCATTCGATCAACACTCACATGATGGAATGACTTATAGGTGATGGATATGTGGATATTTGGAGCAGTACAGATTGGCCAGGTATTGGTCGTGGTTGTGATCACCGTGAGGATCACGGGCCATTCATTGGTCGGGTTGTGATCGCCGTAAGGATCACGGGCCATTTATTGTCGGGTTGTGATCGCCGTAAGGATCACGGGCCTTTTATTGGTCGGGTTGTGATCGCCGTAAGGATCACGGGGCATTTAATTGTCGGGTTGTGATCGTCGTAAGGATCACGATTACAGTTTAGTTTTGATCACGAGGTGATCGAGATGGTATATTACTTGGCCGGTTAGCCAAGAGAGATATGGTTATGGAGATTGGAGATGGTGATTTATTAGTATTGTAGTAGTTTCATATTATGCTTAGGAGTTGTTGTTGTATCATGGTAGCTGTTAATTTAATTAACCTACTTAATGCTATGTTGTTGTCTTGCCTTGATGTTTTTGGTTGTTGTGAGCTTGCAAGTACATCCAATGTACTGACCTGTCGTGTCATGCCAGATTGCAGGTGATGTCGTGATTGCTTGATTGCTTGTCGTGGTTTACGTTCATGCGAGCTAGATCGTGTCCCGGCCAGAGTCCCTGCGGAGTGGAGTTCACCACCTTCATCGTTGTTCCGCTGCTAGAAGATTTTCGCTGCTACGAGTTGTTCTGCTGCTAGCATAGAGCAAGTGTAGTATCGCAGGCGTAGTGTCGCCATGCTGATGTGAACCTTTGTAACATCAGACCTTTGTATTCATTCTTGTAATAAGAGCTGATTTGTTCTATGTCAAGTAGTGCCGTATTCCAAAGACTTCTCCTCGATCTCTGGGCTGGAATACGGGGCGTTCTGGTTTCTCTGAGCCGGGGTGCCACGGGCTTGGTATCAGAGCAGGTCTGGCTGTAGGACGTCCTAGTTAGCGCAAGCAGTAGAAATCGGTAGTATAGAGTCTGGTGTGTTTATTGCATTTGGTTGCTGCATTTGCTTGTTGCATAGCATGCATATAGCCTTAGTATTTGTGATAATGGTTTATCTGGTGAGTGTAGCTGGCATCGGTTCGGATCCACTACAGCTCAATCTTTGCATTTCTCTAGTTCTTTATTTTCTTTCAGTGTTTGGTGTCATTCCTGTCCCAGCGGAGTGATGCCAAGTGATCCCGACACTGCTTGCAAAAATGGTGCTCAGGTATCACATCGATGTCTTTCTTTCAGTCCCGTCTATCGTTTCGGTGATGGACATGTTTCTATCCCGGATCATTCTTTTGTCATGTTGGCAACCCTTAATGATCTTAGTTATCAAGAAAGGGCAATGTCAACAGCCTTAGTTTTCCCCGCTATCCTATTTCTTGGGCGAGTACAGATCTTTTTCTGTCCGCTTGATAATAATGTGGTTGTGACCTTCGTGTCCCACTACATGATTACCGAGTATGTCCTCGCCCCCGAGCTAGTTCAGGTTGCCCCCTGGCTAAGCTAGCACTTGGTGTAGCGCTGTTTACACCAATTCTTCCACACATTTATTCGTCCTCGTGCACATCGTCACAGCATGCTAGATCATAGAACCGGAGATCCCGCGAGATTTGTGTGCTTAAGTAGGCATGCATATTGTGTGACTAGCAGTAATGTGTGACATTGATTGTGTGTGAATTATTTGTTGTTGTGTGCTTTTGTTTAGTTGAGTTTTCTTTTGCTTCTTTCTTTTTGGGCCCGGTGTTACATTATTTTTTCCCTATAAAGAATTGCTCATCCACCGACACCGGACTCGAAGAAGCCATAAGGATTTGAAATATTTGGAAGATGCTCAACTAGACATTATTGTCTACCTAGTCAACTGCATTATAGCATTAATAGCTGTTCAGAAATACCAATGGTGTGTTGGATTTATTATCAGCATCGAGTCCCCGTCAGTGCAACATCCTCACAGCAGTAATGATCCAGCCGGCAGAAAGACCAGTCAGTTGCAAGACCAACGATATATTTTCAGACAGAGGTATGGATCATATACAAAGTTTTGGCTCGGCAATGCATGATGCTTGAAATATGTTATCATCCGAAATAAAGTGAGAATATGATATTCTCAAGAAAGACAGTCAAACCATTTTTTCTCATGCAAATAATCAGCCTCAGAATATGATGGACGTGTATATGGATTTCAGTCTGCATATCAGTATGACGTTTTGGATATAAGAAACTTAGTTTTCTTCCACACACTATTGGAAGAAATTTATGATGCAAGGCTCCTCAAATTTTCCTCCTTATGATATGTGAACAATTTCTGGTCCATGATACCCAGTCGTTCACATCAAGACACCTCGGTAAAGGCTTCTAACAGATGGAAATGAATTTTTCTCAACAATCAAACCCGAGGAGAAGCTTCTCATGTACAGAACTCAGGCTTCTCCCACACAATAATCAGACCAAGCTTCGTGTGTAAGCTATAGAGCCTTCTTCTGCAAGATACCCAAGCAAAAGATTTGAGGAGAAGTTAACAAGCCTTCCTCAGCAAGCTACTCGGATGGCTTCTCTCGTAAGCCACTCAGTCCGCGTCAATACCATAATATTGC
This sequence comes from Triticum aestivum, assembly GCF_018294505.1. NCBI lineage: Eukaryota > Viridiplantae > Streptophyta > Magnoliopsida > Poales > Poaceae > Triticum > Triticum aestivum. Next base: position 594,591,862 of record NC_057813.1, read on the forward strand.
ACCATCCTATGATGAGTTGCCGATGTATGGCAGTACCGCTCAAGGACCAGATTTGCAATAATTTTGTCAGAGGTAAAATTCAGACAAAACAGATGCCTACCACAAGGATCAAGTGATCGGTGGCATATCCTTCTTATATATGGTGAGCATGCATCCCCAGTCATATCAGTCACTTATACGAGATGCGACAGTGATCCAGCAGATATACCTAAGAAGAGTATGGATTCCACAACCTCCCAAGTCAGGCAAAGGAAAATAAGCAAAAATACATCTCATGTGATGCAAGGAGCGATAATATTTGGAGATGACATCACAAAATCCACAGTCTTGACAATGGTCATCAAGATCATTATTCCCGCAATTGACAAGGAGATATTATAAAACCTTGTCACCTTCTTGTATGATTGGCCTCAGCAATGGGCTCCGTACAGCTACAAACCCCGGGTATATGTCATATGTGTGCGGACCCAGGTCAGAAAACAAGAAGGACTAATGTCAAAAATATTGCACTAATCACGTCCATGGTCATACGAAGTATCAAGGATATGTGTGGCCAAGTTATTTCAGCAAGGTATCCTGACAGAGAACATCATGACCATAAAAAGGATGAGACTGACAACAAAGGTATGATGATTTTTGCAGGACCACCAGGGTCCGGATACCCAAATCAGTTGGAGGCCATAACTCCATATGGATCCACAAAGGCATACTCTCAGCGACCTACTCTTATTACAAGGATTTTCATATCCCGCTGACCCACTTGACATGCTTAGTGGGGAATATCCAAGTCTGTTCTGTCAGATCCAAGATTCTTTGCAAACTCAGCAGTCTGACCTCAGCGGCAGTGTTAAAGCATATCACAGCCTATTACTACAAATGGATATATCAATCACATGAGAAAAATCAAAAGCCGAACAATTAGCTCAGACCCAGTATACTCACCGAAGCAATCAAGTACATGGTCAGTCTGTCAGGAAAAGCATTTGTCCGTCAGCCCCTGTTGGGCCAGTCTCAAGATGTAAATAACTGAGGTTTGACACAGTTATAACTCCATACACCGATATATTGCTCACAACAGAAGGCAGTCAAATCTTTGGTACATATCTCATGCTGGAGCCAAAGGAATAAGTCAAGATAAATTAGTGCCACCTGTGAGCAGTCAGATTCCATCAGGAGATGGCCATGATAATTCTCAGCATTTATTGAAACCAGAAGGCCTGCATTTATTGGAGCAACCCCTTGGCAGAAGTAAAAAGGTTTTCATGACCAAAGGAAAAATCTATGCTCAAGTCCATTGGATACCACCGCAGATATGAGAAAATTCTCATCAACAAAAAGATTTGGTACATGAGAAAAGACCTGTCAGAATTTGGGAAAGGTGAAGCAAACCACCCCAGATCAAGGTAAGTTGATCATCTAAAATTCTTGGGGGAACAATAAATAAAGAAAAAAGGATACCCAAGTTGGAGACGGTGTCCTCAAGTCATACTTGTTCCCTAAGCAACCAAATCTCGAGGACGAGATTTCTTTAAGGGGGGAGGTTTGTAACAGCCTGGATTTTGTCCCTTCTCTTTTTCTTTGAATTTATTTGGTTTTTGCTCTGATTTTCTTTTTGGAGTGGTTCAGTGGCCTTGCCACCTGGGAAATCATCCTCAATTCCCCTTAGAAGTGGCTCATCATTCTCAAAACCTTGCCAAGATCATGTCACTTCACTCCTTGACCAAACCCTAAAAATCTTTTTCTAGGGAAAATTCCTTTTTCATTAAAGTAATAACCCTATCTACCCTAGGTTGTGAAGCAACCTATATTTTTGTCCATCCATAAATCCCCAAATAATTCTCATAATTCCTTTGGGTAATATATAGCTCAAATATGCTCAAACATTGCCTTGGCCAGTTCAAAAATAATTCCCCAATAATCCTTTTTCTATTCTGCCCTGAATGGCACTTTGTGAAGGAAGTGTCACTTATATTTCTCCTAGTGACTCCCAACATTTTTGGGCATGATTATATGTCCAAATAGTTGCCTCATGCACAAGTTCAAATTTATTTGCCTAGCCAATCTTCCTCAGTGAATTTTCAAAGTTTTTGTCAGACAGAAGGCTTTGTGAAGGAAGTACTAGCTAGGAGTACCCAAATGAGTTGATCTTTTGCATACTCCTTAATGTACTCATATTAGACACCTTCACCCATTTTCAGCCCCATCCAATCATCTATGTGAGCACAGGAGCAAATCTTTGATTCTGGCCTTATTTTCAGGTTGTGATGCAAGTGTATTTTATATTGCTTCAAAAATCCTGATAAATTCCCAGATCATTCTTCTACCCATAAAACCTATCTTCATCCAATTTGGCATCGTTTCATTGAGTCATTTGATCACCAATATTATTCCAAGTTTCTGGTCAGTAGAGATGCTTGTGAAGGAAGTACCAGTTTGGCTTTGCCAAATGGTATGAGACTTTTTGAGCATATTCCTGTGACCAAATAACCCATCTTTGCCCAATCTTATCCCAAGTTGATACTCCATGTGAGTTCTTCTTCCTGTTTTTGTTTCTGGACCAGTTTATGTGGTTGTAAAGCAACTACTTTAAATCTTGATCCAAATCTCCTCAAACTTACCAGGATGAAAGTCCTTCTTTATCTCAACCTAGTAGACAAACTCTTTGGCTCCAAACCATTTCCTGTTGACCACCAGTTCTCACCCAAATTTACTGCAGTAAACTTAAAAGGGTTATAACTATTTAACCAGAGCATTTTTAACCAAGTTACCACGACATTTCAAACCTACCTTGGAAGGACTACACTTCTGACAAGGTTTGGCACTAAGTAGGAAGCCAGAGCGCATGCTGTCGGTGGTGACTACGGGATATGCCGGCCAAAACGGTAGTCTCGCCACTGTTGGCAACAGCAATGCCGCTCCGGCCGGTTCTAGCTTGTCCCTGAGTGTCAAACAGCTCAGCCTCGTCTCCCTCTTCACTCTGGACCCCTCTCCCCCTCCGTCAGCTTCCTCACCGACGCTGACCGCCGAACGCCCACGGGAGCACAGTGCTCTGACATGTTTTAATGGCGCTCGGCCTCTTCCTCTACTCCCCGGCGTCGTCTACCTCTCCGTAACCTCTGAATCAATGCCTCCTCGCGTTCCTCGCCCTCCCCGTGACTGCTGCAGCCGGCAGCGCCTTGGCCGGACTCCCATGGCGGCACCCGAGCCCTCCCGAGATCACCAGCAGCCTCACCACCCTCCTCTTCCCTTCCCTGACCACTAGCCCGAGCTCCAGGAGCTCTCTGTGCCCCCATCGCCGCCATGGCCGCCGCGGTGCTCCGCCTAAATCCCGGCGAGCCATGCCTCCTCTCTCGTTCCAACACCACAAGTGGATCCCCACCACTTCGGCGACCATCCCCAGGTCCTCTCCCCCTCGTCAGAGCTCCATTTGCCGCGAGCCCAACCCCAGCCGAAGCTCCCCTCCGCCGCGGCCGACGCCCCGCTTCTTCCTGTGGTATCCGGCGTCCGTGGCATGGCCCATCCGACGCGGCTCCGCCTCCTGAGTTCGCCGGTGGTCGCGGCGTCTCAAATGGTGGCCGGAGCTAGCCGGAATCCCGCCGGCGCTATCGACCCACTCCCTGTCCAGCGAGCAGGCAAGGGGAAGAAGAAGGAGGAGGCGGGGGAGGGAGTTCACGGACGAGACTTGCCTGCTCCCTTCCCATGCTCCCATCTGTGCTCCCGCATACGTGGCTTAATTTGATTGGAACAAAATAAGACCCGGCCCCACACCCTTAAAATTAGGGGGGATGATTAGATTAGAAAGGAAAAAGGAAAAAAGACAGCCGTAGGATGAGGTGGGAGCACGGATGGGAGCATGGGAAGGGAGCAGGCAAGCCAGATCCAGAGTTGACTAGCGCATGGAGCCCGCGCGGCCCCACCTGTCGACGGGTGGGCGCTGACCCAGCCTGCCCAGCTGGATAAGTGCCGGGCCCCACAGCCTGTGGGACCCGCACGTCAGCGACCCAGCCGACCGGCCCCATCCCTGCTGACGTGGCAAGTGGAAGCGTATTTTGGTAAGTATGTTTTCAGTGACCAAAAGCGTATTCCTGAAAACCCGTTTCTGCCTTATCCACTCAGGGACCTGTTTGATGAAGAAATTTTTGCAGAAAAGTCCCTAAGCTTCAACCCTTCATAACTTTTTAACCATAACTCCAAACGAGGTGAATCCAAAGCCCACTTCTTCGTTTCGTCGAGCCCTTTCTGTTGGTGTCACTTTCATTATGTTTTGGCATACTGAAAATGACCATTTTGCCCCTGCCCTAATTCAGCCCCCTCCCAGAGAGAACGATTTCCGGCGATTCATTTCCGCAAGCTTCTTGCACTTTCTTCCTGTGATTTCTTCCACCCCAGGCAAGCCACACCCTCCATTTGCATGATTGCAATGCAGTGACATGGTTTAATTCATTTGAACTTGTTTAAAATATTGTTTTAGCTACTTGTGATCTGTGCATGACATTTTCTCGGAGTATTGTTTCCATCTTGTCGTTGCCATGTTATTGTTTGGATTACTAGGAGTTATGTGTGTAGTTGATGAGTATCATGTTGCCATTGGAGTATTAGTGGCTGATGTTATGATCGTTTCATGATGATATCTGTTAGTATGTTTTGGAGTATTACTTTGGATATCATGCTACCTTTGGATTATTAGTGGTTAGTATGATTATTTTCATGACGCTAGTTGATGTTCTATTGCTTGGAATATTATTTTCGGAGATGATGGTTACATGTGGATCTTAGCTGGATAGCTGTATTCTTATTATTGGAGTAGTAGGATTATTGTTTCAGATTCATCATGATAGTAGTGTTATGCTATCCTCGGAGTATTTTGAGATGATGATATTATGCTTGGATTATTTGTTGGATATTTCTATGGCTTGGATTATAATTTGATGGTTGACATCGGAGTATCAGTTATCATGGTTATATTTTTGGGGATAAATTCGGTCAGGTGCCGCCAAAACGGACTTTTCCAGTGCAACCACATTTGCCGGTATGAGACGGCCCTAATGCGGTCTATTGTCGTGTCTCTCGCCGGTGCCTCTAACGAGGGAAGGTTATGGGCGTGCGCTACCCTGATCAGGTAGGAGGACATAAGCCTTGTGTGCCCGTTGTTTGAGTTTTGGATCCGTGTCCCCGTGTGGGATGGGCCACGACGGTGGTCGAGGTGTCTTGAGGTAGACACGGGACCACCCATGACTTAGCCCGGAGGGGAGTGAGTCGGAGTGGCCGGGAGAGTGTCATGGCAGTAGATCGGTTTTGTCGAAACGCCGTTGGTCCACCTGAATGGGAGTGCAAGGCCATGTGTTCTGTGGTGTGGGCACAGTGTGCTACCTCTGCAGAGTGTGTGTGTGTGTGTTTAATCTAGTGATAGACGCGTCCTCGGTCATGGGCATGGGTTCATACTAGGGTACACCGTTCGATCAACACTCACATGACGGAATGACTTATAGGTGATGGATATGTGGATATTTGGAGTAGTACAGATTGGCCAAGTATTGGTCGTGGTTGTGATCGTCGTGAGGATCACAGGCCATTCATTGGTCGGGTTGTGATTGTCGTAAGGATCACGGGCCATTTATTGGTCGGGTTGTGATCGCCTTAATGATCACGGGCCATTTATTGGTCGAGTTGTGATCGTCGTAAGGATCACAGGCCATTTATTGGTCGGGTTGTGATCGCCGTAAGGATCACGGTTACAGTTTGGTTTTGATCACGAGGTGATCGAGATGGTATATTGCTTGGCCGGTTAGCCAAGAGAGATATGGTTATGGAGATTGGAGATGGTGATTTATCAGTATTGTAGTAGTTTCATATTATGCTTAGGAGTTGCTGTTGTATCATGGTAGTTGTTAATTTAATTAACCTGCTTAATGCTATGTTGTTGTCTTGCCTTGATGTTTTTGGTTGTTGTGAGCTTGCAAGTACATTCAATGTACTGACCTGGCGTGCCATGCCAGATTGCAGGTGATGCCGTGATTGCTTGATTGCTTGTCGTGGTTTCCGTTCGTGTGAGCTAGATCGTGTCCCAGCTAGAGTCCCTGCGGAGCGGAGTTCACCACCTTCGTCGTTGTTCCGCTGCTAGAAGATTTCCGCTACTACGAGTTGTTCCACTGCTAGCATAGAGCAAGTGTAGTATCGCAGGCGTAGTGTCGCGATGCTGATGTGAATCTTTGTAACATCAGACCTTTGTATTCATTCTTGTAATAAGAGCTGATTTGTTCTATGTCAAGTAGTGCCGTATTCCAGAGACTTCTCCTCGATCTCTGGGCTGGAATACGGGGCGTTCTGGTTTCTCTGAGCCGGGGTGCCACACAACGCGCGCGAGCAACGCACCCTATCGCACCTCTGGCAAGTCCGAGGCGAGGCGAAGGACGCCGGTGCCGGCGTTTAGTGTGTACCGCAGATGGCGGCTGACATCGTCTAGTTAGCTAAGAGTAAGTTAGTACTTGTACGCTACTAGAGTATTAGTGGGAGTAGATAGTTAACTTGGCTATGATGGTTGTCAACGTGGAAGTTCAGTACTCTATATGTGGATCAGACCTGTTACTTTGCTCTGAATGTTGAACATTCCGTTTGAACATATGGAATGGGCTGTTATTTTTTTAAATGGGTTGTATTTGTCCTCCACGGGTTTAGAGGATGACTTGTGGGCCTACCAAGTTGACGCATACACAATCAGGAGATGATTGTACGTGGAGAGGATGACAGCAGGGACCCGCCAAGGTCATGGCAGTACGCAAGCAAGTGCCTCCTTCTTTCAAGCCAATAAAAAATGGCTCCTCCTAATGGATTTCTGACATCTGGGTCCCATGCCATTGTCAACGTAGTCAATAAACGAGAGAATTGCACAACGAGTGGCTGACACTAGGGACCCAGCAGCTCGCCCAGTTATTTTTGTTTTGGGTTAATTTGATAAATACCACTCCAAATCTGGTGTTTCCGAGAAATGCCACTGCAATTTCCAAACTTTGAAAAATGCCATTTCATGCCATTTCTATGGCATTTTTCGAAGTCTGGAGTGGCATTTTTCAAAGTTTGCAAATTGCAGTGGCCTTTTTCAAAGTTTGCAAAAATTGCAGTGGCATTTTTCAAAGTTTGGAAATTGCAGTGGCATTTTTAAGAATCGCCATAATTGGAGTGGCATTTATCTAATTTGTTTTTTAGACGGAAGTAGGGTGTCAACTGGGCTGTGCGGGACACTCTGGCCTGTCTAGACAACCTTTTCTTTTATGTTTACCACAGACCAGCCCAGTATTTTTTTTCTTTCTGAAAATGGCTAGTCCAGTTTTTTTTTTGTGATTTGTCAAGTAAGTCGCTTTGTCAGGCTTGTTGGGCTGCAAATCTTTCAAGACGAGGAGACCTTCATTCGGCTGGCCGAGAGAATGGCCTATCAATAATGAGAAATGAGTTGTACATTTTTAAAACACATCAAACCGGCAATTAGTTTCAAATATCTTTTTTTTCATTTCAAGATTTTAAATTGCATTGATTTTTATGCGTGGACAATTTATTGGATTTTATATTGATATACATTTATTTTTAAAATCAGTCTGAATGTGACTCGAAATTTCGGGATTAAAAACAGTTCACACCGCGCCAACATATGCAAAATTTCGTATAATTTTTTAACTGTGGCCACAATATGGGTTGTAATGCTAACAAAAAGAATACATGCTCCAAAAAACTGTAAGAATTAGCAAATGGGCTATAAATTATTAGAAATAATGGCATATGGCATGTATGTTGTTTTTCATAGATTTGAGGCTTTCGCACAAGCAGTGACTGTTGGAAGTCCATCCAACGGCCGTCGTGCTTCTTCAATCTCTGTTCTTCCTGCTCCAGCCGCTCAAACAAGCGCCGTCGGGACTGCCTGCTCCCTCCTCCCCGCGGCCGGCTATGCTGCCGCGGAGGCCTCACCGCCCCACCGTACTCCCATCGCTGGCCTAGCCATCCCTCAATTCAGCCACACCTGTTGTTATTATCCGGCGATGGCAGACGAACCAGTAAACCCTCGTACAATCGTACTCCCCTCCGTGTGGGAAACAACTGACGAGTCTTCCTTGGCTCCGTGTCGTTCCCTTCCTAGGCCTCGCCGTCATCCATCGCCCTGGTGCTCTCGGCGTGGCGTGGTCAACGTGGTCAACGACCGACATGCATCTGAAGTGGACTGTACGTGGAGAGGCTGACAGCTGGGTCCACGAGCGCACGCAAGGAAATGCCTCCTTATTACGCACAAAATAATGATTCCTTCACCTGACATCTGGGAGCCACTGAAAGGGCCTCTGTATTTCGCGAAAAAACGTTATCGCCGCTGATAGCTCGGACCCACCAGCTATATCTTCGCACGCAAGGAAGTGCCTCCTTATTACGCACAAAAAAAATGAATACTCCCCCTGCTAGCTGGGACCCAGCATAGTGGGCCTACTAAGTTGACGGGGACGGAGGGCTTTGTCAACTTAGTCAATATGCACGATTCTAGCTCGAGTGACCGTACGATGTCCATCCAACGGCCGTAGTGCTTCTTCAACCTCTGGTCTTCTTGCTCCAGCCGCCCAAAGCAGCGTCGGTCGTGTCGCCTGCTCCTACCTCCCGTGGCCGGCTGTGATGCCGCGGAGGCCTCACCGCCCCCATACTATTCCCATCGTTGGCCAGGCCATCCCTCCACTCACCCACACCCCGTGTTATTCTGCGACGACGGCAGCCTCACACCGCAGCCGAACTAGTGAACCCTCGTACTCCTCTCCGCGTGGGCATCCACTGCCGCATCTTCCTCGGCTCTGCGTCGTCCCCTTCCTAGGCCTCGCCGTCGCCCACCGCCGTGGTGCTCTTGGCACGGTGTGGTCAATGTGGTCAACGACCGACTTCCATCGGAAGAGTACTATACGTGAAGAGGCTGACAGCTGGGTCCACGGCAGCCGCAAGGAAGTGCCTCCTTATTACGCGCAGAATAATTATTCCTCCACCTGACAACGGGGACCCACCGGACGGGCGACCATATTTCGCGAAAAAAACGTTTCCCTCCTAACTGCTGGGACCCACTAGCTACATCTTCGCACGCAAGGAAGTGCACCCGGGCAAAAATAAAACGATTCGCCCCCCTAACTGCTGGGACCCACCAGCTACATCTTCGCACGCAAGAAAGTGCGTCTGGGCAAAAAAACGATTCGCTCCCCTGATTGCTGGGACCCACCAGCTACATCTTCGCACGCAAGGAAGTGCCTGACAGTCAGGACCCACCTAGTCAAAGCGTATGTAGCGTTGTCATTCTGGTCGCGAATGTGTACGTACATACTGGTCGATATAGAGGCGCGCACGTGTCGTAGTAGAGGCGCGCACGTAGCATGTACACGTACGTACAGTGGCCAGTGTGCAAGAAAGAAAATACGGCCACACACGTACATACGGGCGGGGTCTCGAATGCCTACTCGCGAATACGTATGGCCAGGGCTCGTGTACATGGCTGGGTCGGAACGGAGAAACAGTGTCGTCGTCGTGTTCATGGGGAGCCAACCGGCTGGGTCAGAACGGAATGTGTCGTCGTGTTCATCAGGAGGGCTTGGATGGAACAGGCGATGGAAATGAGGCCTAGCGTACCGCAGAATGGAGGAAACAGCCTTGTGTTCGACCAACCACGTTCGAAACGAGATCCTGTTCATCGGGAGGGGTCTGGTGTACCACAAAACGGAGGAAACGGACTTGTGTTGGACCTCCTATGGTCGAAACGGGGTCCTGTTGATCGGGAGGGGTGTGGTGTACCGCAAAACAGAGGAAACGGACTTGTGTTGGAGCACTACGGTCGAAACGGGGGTCATGTTCATCGGGAGGGGTGTGGCATACCACAAAATGGGAATCCACGGGATACAGTTCATCTCCACCGTCGACCTCCTGCAGCCTCCACGGGCTACTGTTCATCCACCGTCGACCTCCTCCAGCCTCCACCTACGACTGTTCATCCACGAGCTCCTGTTCATCCAGCCTCCACCATGCGCTACTCCACCAGCTACTATTCAACCACCCCTCTCCAGGGGCTCCTGTTCAACAACCCCTCCACGGGCTACTGTTCATCTACCCCTCCACCATCTACTGTTCATCCAGCACTCCACGGGGTCGTCCTGTTCATCTAGGCCTCCATGGGGTCCTGTTCATCCAGCCCCAACCGGCTCGATCGATCGGGGTCCTGTTCATCCAGAGGCAACACCACGGGGTCCTGTTCATCCACCCCACTGCTCACTTTTCATCCAACCCCCCCCCCCGCAACGCTCACTGTTCATCCAGAGGCAGCATCGATCCGCTTCAGTTAGCAGTAGTAGCGAAGGAATCGCTCAATCGGGTTTAGTTAACAGCCATCAATCGATCGCTCGGGTTCAGTAACGCGTAGCCTGCAATGCAATCACTCGGGTTCAGTTAGAGCCCAATGCCTCGCTCGGGTTCAGTTACAGCCCAACGCCTCGCACACACGTGCATACGTGTACGAGAGAAACACGTATTGCTCGGCCCCGACCACCCACCGTAACCGGGAACTCGCCGAAATTTTCCTCGCCCTTGCTTCTACCACGGTTTTTTCCGTCATGGACGGCCCAAAGAATGTCATGCAGCTGCGTCTCCGGCCCGCCCAGGACGAAAAGCCCATTTTCTGTCATGATTTTTTGTCATAGAAGTAGGAGCCCACCACATCTATAATGATACCGGGTTTTGTCACAATTATCGTCATAGAAGTGTCATAAGTATGACAGAATTTTTTTTCGTTCGGCCCAAAATGTCACGGATGTGTCTTTTTTTTTGTAGTGGACACCGTCATGTACTTGATGTCTACTATGCAACCTTCTTCTTCTAGACGTTGTTGGGCCTCCAAGTGCAGAGGTTTATAGGACAGTAGCAAATTTCCCTCAAGTGGATGACCTAAGGTTTATCAATCCGTGGGAGGCGTAGGATAAAGATGGTCTCTCTCAAACAACCCTGCAACCAAATAGCAAAGAGTCTCTTGTGTCCCCAACACACTCACTACAATGGTAAATTGTATAGGTGCACTAGTTCGGCGAAGAGATGGTGATACAAGGGCAATATGGATGGTAGATCTAGGTTTTTATAATCTGAAAATATAAAAACAGCAAGGTAACAAGTGGTAAAAGTGAGCGAAAACGGTATTGCAATGCTTCGAAACAAGCCCTAGGGTTCATACTTTCACTAGTGCAAGTTCTCTCAAAAAATAATAACATAATTGGATCATATAACTATCCCTCAACATGCAACAAAGAGTCACTCCAAAGTCACTAATAGCGGAGAACAAACGAAGAGATTATTGTAGGGTACGAAAGCACCTCAAAGTTATTCTTTCTGATCAATCTATTGGGCTATTCCTATAAGTGTCACAAACAGCCCTAGAGTTCCTAGTAAAATAACACCTTAAGACACATATCAACCAAAACCCTAATGTCACCTAGATACTCCAATGTCACCACAAGTATCCGCGGGTATGATTATTCGATATGCATCACACAATCTCAGATTCTTCTATTCAAACCAACAAAAAGAACTTCAAAGAGTGCCCCAAAGTTTCTACCGGAGAGTCAAGACAAAAACGTGTGCCAACCCCTATGCATAGATTCCCAAGGTCACGAAACCCGCAAGTTGATCACCAAAACATACATCAAGTGAATCAATAGAATACCCCATTGTCACCATGGGTATCCCACGCAAGACATACATCAAGTGTCCTCAAATCCTTAAAGACTCAATCCGATAAGATAACTTCAAAGGGAAAACTCAATCCATTACAAGAAGGTAGAGGGGGAGAAACATCATAAGATCCAACTATAATAGCAAAGCTCATGGTACATCAAGATCGTGCCAAATCAAGAACACGAGAGAGAGAGATCAAACACATAGCTACTGGTACATACCCTCAGCCCTGAGGGTGAACTACTCCCTCCTCATCATGGAGAGCGCGGGGATGATGAAAATGGCCACCGGTGATGGATCCCCCCTCCGGCAGGGTGCCGGAACAGGGTCCCCGATTAGTTTTTGGTGGCTACAGAGGCTTGCGGCGGCGGAACTCCCGATCTAGGTTATGTTCTGGAGGTTTGGGGATTTATAGGGGAGGTTGGCGTCGAGAACAAGTCAGGGGGGGCCATAGGGAGTCCACGAGGCAGGGGGCGCGTCCTGGGGGGCACCCTCCACCCTCGTGGGGCCCACGGGACTCCCCTCCGGTAACTCTTCGTTCCAGTATTTTTTATTTTTTCCAAAAAAAATTCCGTTGATTTTTAGCGCATTCCGAGAACATTTATTTCTGCACAAAAACAACACCACGCTAGTTCTGCTGAAAACAGCGTCAGTCCGAGTTAGTTCTAACCAAATCATACCAAAATCATGTAAAAATATTATAAACATGGCATGAATACATAAACAATTATAGATACGTTGGAGACGTATCAGTACTCATGTCGCATATGGACCCTACCCTCTCGCCTTGGTTCAAAAGGCGCTGAACTGTCGGACATGAGGAACGCTGACCCGAGAGAAAGAGAGGTGCTAAACTCATGACCCAAAGTAGCCCTAGAGAAGGATAACCTTGACAAAGAGAGCATGCCAGCTCGACCACATCGCCAAAGATCTTGGACACCAGAGCGCAGCGGGAAAGCCACCACAAAACGAGAGAGGAGAGATGAGGCAGACACATCGAGCACCGAAGAGAAGAACCGGGAGCCCCCCGGCCAGTGACACATGGCAGGCGCCGAGAAGGGAAACCTTTTCCTGTCCATCAAAACGAAGACGTCGTACTGCTGGACAAATCCACACACACCGCCAGAGAACACTACCTATGAGAAGATCAGGGCGCCCGCCGCCAAACCCCCACCGCTCGAGAACTAGAGCCACCCAAAGCTCACCCTACAGCTCCCCTCTTAGAGAGCCCAAAACGTACCCAAGGCGACACCTCCATGGAGGGCACGGCATGCAGTGCGTCAATGTCACCCAATCCACAAAGGATTGGACTTTCGTCCAGGCAGTTGGTCGAGGGTGGATGTAGGAGACCTCAGGCACGCCTCCAAGGAGGAAGAACAGTGCCTCAGAGCATCATCGTTGTCGAGGCGCAATTATCGACCAAGGTTAATTTCCGCCGGTCCCGAACAAACCACCGACACCCGCCGAGCTCCATAGCTGATGACAAATTGCCACAAACATCTGGAACCGGTAGGGAAGATAGAGGCAAAGGGGAACGCACACCTCAGATGTGACGGGAAGAAAAGCTCCGCATTGCAGCTGCCGCCCGCCGCCGTCTCTCCTCCCGAGAGGATGAAGACGTTAACCAAAGCCCCTCATGAATGACGCCCGCCGCCTGGACGCTGTCGCTGCACCAGCAAGGGTCATCCCCTAGATCCCGGAGACCTCCGCACGAGACGGAGCGATGAAGGCCTCGCCACCACCTTCACCGGCATCCTCCCGAGCTTGCCTGACGAACACTTCGGGTGGCGGCGAGGAGGAAGGGGAGGGGGTGGCGGCATGCGTGGAAACCCTAGTCGCCACCTGAATCGTCTGAGTGAAGGACGCGGGGGCCATTTCCCTAAGTCAGGTGCGTTCTCATGAGTATAACCTAGGTGTGTTTTCTCGGTGTTAGGAATAAATTAGCACATGCTAATTAATGAATCGTTACTACGAACTGTCATTAGTGTGTCCATACACCTAACAGTTACCTCTCTGTAGGGACACTTCACTTCGGATATGTCCCTTCTCCTTCTCTCAGACAACATGTAACCGACATCTCTCAAGGCATCCCCTTGGCTTGTATATATACCATTAGATCAGTGAAATCTTTGGCAGTTGATTCATTCATCTATTCTCAGTTTTACTTTGAACATGTTATCAACACTTGCTGATTTCCAAAATGAGTGATTTGGCCATGCAGATAAAACACCCCCTGGCCAAGATCAAAGAAGAAGAATCGATGAAAGAACACGACATCAGCCTCCATCGATTAAACAATTGAAAGCCACAAACATACTCTGGCAAAGGAAGAAAATCAATCAATTGAGCAGATTGATCATACTCCAAGTAGGAACAACGAGAACTTGAGACTGGGCACAATTTTCAATCACACAAGGAGGACACACGGAAAAGGACACGAGCGTTCGCATCCACGGTCAATCAATCAAAAATCCATACCAGTGACCGATTGCTTTTTTATTTTAGATCCAGGGTGTGTATGTTAACTCTTTGACAAGGCAGCTCCTTACAATCCGGCCCTACTTGTCAGAAAGTGATCAAACGGGTTAATCCCCCGTCCAGTGTTTTCTGCAAAAAGTAGAAACATGATGAATTTTGCAGTAAATTAGCGACTAGGTGATTTTCTGTAAACCTGGCGACAAATGTGGTAGTTTTGTGTAATTAACTCTCTTAAAATGAGATCGGTCGCGGATCAATGCACTAGATTCCGGGCGGAGGAAGCTCTAAGCAGAGACGGACTCGTCCTCTCCCTTCTTTTTTTTCCTGGATGTGGATGGTTGTGGTTGCATCCGCAGCCTCCAACGGCATGCCCATCTAAGGCGGTGTTGGTCACATCCTGGCAGCAATGCTCCACCCCCCGGAAGAGCACCATGGTGTGGCACGCTGCCCTCTCTCATGCGTGGCTCGCAGCCTAGTGGTAGAGATAGCTAACGACCGACGTGCACCTCTAAGAAGCAGCACTATCTGAAGCGGTTGTACCGCTTCAGGGCTTTTTTTTCTAATGGTTAGATTTGGAGGGGGAACTATAAAAGAAAAGGGTTCTTCCTCCTCCCACCTAACTCTTGCCTCCCTCTCCCCTTCATTAAATGCTTTGTAAATTCTCACGTGGAGAAGGGCAATGCTATCTGATCCCTGTATCCTGACAAGCCATGCCATTTGCCAACCACCACAGCCTCCTCCAAATCATTGGACCGCTTCACCCCTAATTGTTAAGCTTAAGAGGTAATATCACCGGGAGTCTTAGAACTTGCGTCGCATGTTTAGTTTGGTGTTAGAATTTTAAAAATACAGTTTTGTGGTAACCTAATTTGACCCAAATATGCAGATACGGCCACACTACGCGTACGCGGGCGTATCCATGTGTATCCCCCACTTGCCAGTGATGTATTTTTACACAAAACACCAAATCTTCTTATTTGTGGAAAAAGTCAACCACAGAGACGCATTTTTGGACAAATTAAACACCCTCACATTTTTCTATTATAGAAAAACATGACCACAAATACTATACAATATGCGAAAATTAACCAACAAAAGGCGTTTGCCAGGACTCGAACCAGCCAAAAATTTATTCAACATGAAACGTGTAGCCACTAGAACATTCAGGTCAATATGGATAACGAACAAATATGTACACTTGACGAGGGTTCATGTGGATCTTAATTGGTATGTGGATAATACGGCCCATTGTGCGGGCACTATTTTTTAAAAGATTTTTATAAAACATAAGTAATAAAATTATTTTCAAATATTTGTGTGTCAAAACATACAAATAATGATTATTACATAAAAAACATGTGTATTATATATAATATTTAGTAAAACATAAGTAATAAAAACATTTAAGATATTTGTAAAACATAAGTAATAAATATGTTCAAATATTTATGTGTTAAAAATACTATAGATGCAAATGATGATTAGTAAATAAAAACATTTAAATATAAACGTGTGTATTATATAAAAATATTTAGTAAATACGTACATTGAAAATGTTTATTAAATAAATATGTTTAATGAATCAAAAAATATACACTTGCAGCTTATATTTAAATTGTACAAAATGATGAACCCAAACATTTACGAAATATTTATGAATGTTCACTTGTGTAAAAGTTTTATACATGACTTGTATTCAAAAAAGTTACATAACTTTAATATTAGCAAATATTCATTTCTGAGCTCGAGCTCATCTGCACCCTATGAACTATAGAATAAAAAAATAAAAAAAATCACCTTTTTTTGCACGGTAGATGTTTCAGCGCCTTAGGTCTGTGTCGAATTTTAGATCGTTTGGACATATGTGTAGCTCTTATAAAAAACAAAATCGGTCCAAACAATACACTTTTTCATATACCCCAAATTTGTCTTTTTTGCTGAGACCTCTTTAGATGTCGAAATGAGCTGAAATTTTGCAGGATCCTCATGCCCTGAAACATCTTCCATGCAAACAAAAATTCAGATTTTGCCTTTTGATTTTTTCTAGTATTTTTTTGATTTTACTGTTCATGGCGAGTGTAGATGAGCTCAGGAGCCAAATCGCCCCTCTTAAATATTAGCCATGATTGAATATTTTAAATATGAATTTTTTTTAAGTATACAAACATTGAACTATACAAATGTGCGTATAATTATTGAAATGATTGTATAATTAAAATAATATTTTTCGAATTGTAATTTTGAAACCCCGCAAAAAAAGAATTGTAATTTTGAAAACAAAATATGTAATACACATGTTTATATCTTTAAAAAAGTAGCTGGGCAAAAGTAAATTTTTTGCATCAGGACCTAGAAGTGTTGTTGTCGTTGTTTTCTTCCATCTGACCTTGCCCTCTGATCGTTGCTCTCTCCCGCCGCAATCTCTTCCTCTCTCCCGCCGCCGGATCGTTGCTCTCGCGACTCCGCGGCCGCGAACATGGGCGGCACCACGGTGGTTCCCCCGTCTCTGCTCCAGCGCCGTAGCGCCGCCGCCGCCGCTGACCTGCACTCCAGTTGCTCCCGCGTGCGCCTAAACCCTGCCTCGATGGCCAACCCCGCTGCTGCCAAGACGCCGAAGCAGCCCGTGTCCGTGCGCGACGGGCAGCCGCCGGCGCCGAAGCGCGTATGCGGTGCCAGCTCCGGGGACGAGCTCCATGTGACAGCCCCCGCCAACATCAAGAACAGCAGCAAGATTCAGTGTCCCAGCAGCGGCAACGATCCGAGGAGTCCGACGTGCCTCCACGCCTCCGTGATCAAGAACCAGGTCGCCGAATCTCCCGCGAGCGCGACGCAATCCAAGCCGCCGATCAGCATGCGCCAACTGATCGAGAACGCTCGCCTCGCCATGGCTCACGCTGCCGCCAAAGAGCGGATGATGGACATGGATTGGGCTCACCCTGCCGCCGAAGAAGAGGCCAGCCGTCGGCGGGACATCGAGCGCAGCAGAGCGGAGGCCCGGCGAAAGGTGGAGCAGATGGTGGACACGGTGCAGTTCAACGACCCATACATTGATCCCTCCGACGTGGCCAAGTCCCGTGGGGAGCTGCACCAAGCAAGACAAGAAGCATGGCGTGCTCAAGCTCAGCTCATGGAGATGGCTCGTCGACGGGATGAGTGCTCAGGTGATGGAAGCAGAGGAAGGAATCATCAGCAGTGCAAGCTTCTTGGTGTTGGTGGTAATCTTACATCAGAGGAAGCAGAGTCAGCAGTTTTCCAGTAGCTGAGAAAATCAGAGGAAGCAAAGGAAGGGATGGATAAGATACAAGTTGTCAACTATGTAATCTAGTCGCAAGTGTGTAGCTACAAGTTTTCCAGTAGTGCGAGTGAGATTCTGAATTTGGCGATTAATTAGTGTGCATTATGATCACAATTGATCAATTAATGCAATGGATTGTTTTAGATACAGTAAAAGCATTTGATCTGATGTATGCAAGCATTTGCCACTAGCTCTATTTCTATGTTTTCATCTGATGTATGCAAGCATTTGCCACTATGTTCCCTCCTAATAACAGTTGAACCATTAATGCAAGGGATTTTGGTAAATTTAATGGCGTTGGATCTGATTAATGCACACATCTGCCACTGATCTCTTTCTATGTTTTCATCTGATGTATGCTCCCTCCTGTGAACATCTTTTCATGGATAATACCAGGCACAAGATTACACCAAGAGGAATGCTTTTATGCTCGAACCGTTCCAAGGGCCTGTTGTTGTTCAGGAAAAACAGATATGTGCACTTGCTCTCTGAATTTATTTGTCGTATCAGGAGGGCACCAAAAAGCTCATGTGCACTTGCTCTCTGAATTTTGCAACTCCTGCAAATTTCGTTCAATACAATTGGTGCCAATTTCATGCCACATTGCAGAGAAAATAAATACTTACAACAATGGTGTTTACTGCATTGAGTTCACATATTTATTGACATAGATCCACTGGTACATCATCTGAATTCACAGTATACAACTTCATTCAAAACCAACTCAATTACAGGAAAACGTCGACAGCATTCACAGGTGTTGCAGTTTCTCCTCTGCCTCTGTAATCCTGAGAAAACCGAGAGCAATAGCAACATTTACAAAGCCAACCAGAGGCGAGCTAGGTAGAGAACCTAAACAGCATCAACCGAACCAACCGAGCATCACCGTGGCGCAACCCGGTGGAGCAGAGTAGAGCCAGAGAGCAGCAGTAGCAGCACAGTGCAGCGAGTTAAACGTATAAGTGTTGCTGCTGTTCTTGTTTTCTTTTCCCGAAATGGCACTTTTTTCAAAAAGGGGCGCTTTATTACTTAAAAGGTTTAAGCACTTACCATGCACTTACCGATGGTGACTTGTGCTGCAAAGTGTGATGTGCTCTATTGTCCCACCAAAACCCTGTAATCGTCTAGCACACCACGCTTGAGTAAGCAATGAATCAAGGTCCCCTAAACTAATCCTGTTCTATGACAGGCACGTTGACTTGGAGGTGCTCTCCAACGAATTTACCTGCTCCCCGACACCTCACGGTCTGTCGTTACCGACACGCGTAACGAAATGGTCAGAGTTGTTTGTTTTTCTATACATACGACCAGGGATTAGGAAGACCTGGAAGCAGTACTGCCACAACGGAGTAGGGGGACCTGCCGTTAGCTGTAGAATAAACGTTGGTATACGCTGCTTCTCTTTTCATTCTTGAGCTAAAAAAGAGTAAAGATTTGCTAAAGAAGGAAAGGAAATTATAGCTACCCTTCGTTGCACATGCTCCTCGGCGAGTTTGGGTAAAGGCAGCAACCCGTTCTTGATCTAAACTACTGTACCATCCATGTTCTTGTATGGCTCATGGATTCTGTTGCAGGAAGACTGCGTTGTGGCCATAAGGCTTTCAGGCACATGCCCCAGCAGCTCCGCTTCGCATCAAGCAGAAGGGAGAAAACAACCATGCATCTTCATGGCCACACTCTTGTGCTGCTGCTGCTCTGTTTTGCTTCTCCCATAAGTTCCTGCACGGAGCATGAGAGCACCGCACTCTCTGACTTCCTAGGCAGGCTTGTGCCGTGCGGCAACGATGGTCTCAACGTGTCATGGGTGAATGGCACCGACTGCTGCGAATGGGAAGGCATCGTCTGCAGCAGTGATGGCACAGTCACAGATGTCTTGTTGGCTTCCAAAGGCCTCAGAGGGGCCATCTCACCATCCCTTGCCAATCTTACAGGGCTCTTGCACCTCAACCTATCCCACAATTATCTTGAAGGCAGCCTACCAGTGGAATTGTTGTCCTCCAGAAGCATCGTCTTCCTCGATGTCAGCTTCAACCGCCTCGATGGTCATCTGCAAGAGATCCAATCCTCAAATCATAGTTTTCCTATCAAGGTGTTGAATATCTCAAGCAACTCCTTCACAGGACCGTTCCCGTCCAAAACATGGAAGGCTACGAAGAGTCTGGTTGCTCTTAGTGCAAGCCACAACAGCTTTGAAGGACCCATATCGTCTTCTATCTGCATCAATGGCCCATCATTTGCCATGCTTGACCTCTCACATAACAAATTCAGTGGCAATATTTCTCCGGGGTTTGGCAGTTGCGCCATGCTGAGAGTGCTAAAGGTTGGCCACAACAACCTTACCGGACCTCTCCCCGATGGACTATTCAATGCTACCTCACTGGAGCACCTCTCTTTGGCCAACAATGGTTTGCAGGGTGTTCTTGATGGTTCCAGCATAGTCAAATTAAGCCGTCTGACTGTCCTTGATCTTGGAATGACTGGTCTCAGTGGCAAGATTCCAGACTCTGTCGGCCAGCTAAGAACATTGGAGGAACTCTACTTGGACAACAACAATATGTCTGGTGAGCTGCCATCGGCACTAGGTAACTGCTCAAATCTCAGATACATTACCATCAGAAATAACAGCTTTATCGGGGATCTTAGCACAGTCAATTTCACCATGTTGGATCTGAGGATAGCTGATTTTTCGATAAACCTCTTCACTGGTCCAATTCCTGAAAGTATCTACTCATGCAGCAATCTAGTTGCGCTGCGGCTGGCTTACAACAACTTTCATGGCCACTTCTCACCAAGAATAAGCAATCTCAGGTCCCTCTCCTTCTTTTCAATTACCAACAACTCTTTTAAAAATATCACAAATGCACTTCAGATGCTCAAGAGCTGCAAGAACCTCACCTCCCTGCTTATTGGAACTAACTTCAAGGGTGAAACCATACCACAGGATGAAACAATTGATGGTTTTGAGAATCTTCAGGTACTGACCATAGATGATTGCTCATTGGTTGGGAAAATTCCTCTTTGGATATCAAAGCTTGAAAAATTGAAAATGATAGATTTATCAGTAAACCAACTCAGTGGACCAATACCATCCTGGATTGATGAACTGGGCTTCCTATTCTACCTAGACATATCAAGCAACAACCTTACAGGGAATATAGAAATTGCATTGACAAAGTTGCCGATGCTGCTATCAGGGGAAAATGTTGCGAAGTTGGGCCCGAAGTTCCTTGAGTTGCCTGTATTTTGGACACCATCACGTCAATACCAGATGGTCAGTGCTTTTCCTAGAATATTGTTTCTAGACAACAATAATTTCACTGGTATAATTCCCCCTGAGATTGGTCAGCTAAAATTGCTCAACGGCCTCAATTTAAGCTCCAATAGCTTAACTGGTGAAATACCACAAGAAATCCGCAACCTCACAAACCTGCAAATGCTTGATCTGTCGGACAACCAGCTCACAGGTGCAATACCATCTGCACTGAATGATTTGCACTTCCTTCCTACATTTGATGTTTCCAGCAACAGGCTAGAAGGACCAGTTCCAACAGGAGGACAGTTTCATACATTCTCAAATTCCAGCTACAGTGGGAATCCAAAGCTATGTGGACCTATGCTCAGCCTCGATTGCACCTCCACGGCAACAGATCAAACCTCTGCTTCACGGCGTCACAACTTGTGCTTTGCGCTAGTCATTGGAATCACCTAGGGAGGACTCATTGCTCTTGCATTGCTTGTGTGTTTCCTTATTGCACGGTTAGTATACTATGATCACACTGAAAATGTAGTTCCCCTTCGAAGCAGGCGGGGATGAAGATGTTTAAGTTCTCAACGGACACGGTGCTGAAGATCTGATACTTTGAACATTGTGCTTTTCCTCCCTCTTGTACTGGATGTGGCTTAACACTGTATTGCTTCAGGTCGTTCCCAATTCTGCTCTGCGATGCAAAAATCGCATGAGATTAGATGTGTAGACTTCGATCGATCTAGGGTGTAATGTACTTTCTAGCACTGTCAGTATGTTCATAAAAATTTAACCAATTTCCTTATCAGTATCACTGCCAGTATATGAAGTAGTAGTACCTACGTACTAAATGTGTCTTCACGCATTTCATCAATGTTCTAAAGCAGCTAAATGTTTAAATCCTCTATGTAGCTAGGACTCAACGCTTTCCACAGAAATCGACCAAAGAACAATATAGGGGGGGATTTGGGTACACCAGAGAATCGCGTACCTACGATTTGGACCGCTCGCCCGTGTTGCCCGCGTCGGTCGTCGGAGCCGCGAAAGCCCCGCTCATGCGCGAGGGAGAGCTCGTGGGGGAAACCGCCGCTACGCTCTGCTGCGCACGGTACCGAGGCGGCGGCGCGAAGCCGGCCGGGTAGAACGAGTGGCGAGGGCTCAACGGGTAAATGGAACACGCACGCCGTACCCGGACGGCCGCCGCGGACGGGGAATCTCGCCGTACGTTCTAGGTTAAAAAATGTTCATTAAATACAAAAAATCATTATTAAAAAATGCTCATAAAAACTTTTCATCAAAATAAAAAATGTTCATTCTTCTGAAATCACGGATTTTTTTAATTCAAGAACTATTTTTAACAATTCACAATTTTTTGAAATTTTAGAATCTTTAGTACTCCCAAATTATTTTAACGTAGAAAAAAAGGGGGCGTCCATCCCTGCAAATGGGCCAGCCCAAACTGACGCAGTGTGCGTTCGCATGACCCCTGGCACGCACCGCGCCCATATAGGAGGCCCCGCCGCGGACGTGCGGCTGCGAAAGAGAAATAGGCCATGGAGGGATTGTCATGTTGTTGGACAAAGGAGATCGGGCCGTGCGATTTTGTGTAACCGATTCGATGCTGGAGGCCTAGAAGGGGCAGGACTTCCCAGACCTGGAACGGCGAAATGACTGATAGCATTATTTCTTCTTATGAGTTTTTTGCACTTTATGAAGAAAAAAGGCACAAAAACACAGATCTTTGCGCTCTAAAGTTAAATATATGATGAAAGCTTACACGATTGGATATGCCTATTTTAGGCAATCATGAAAAAATGGGCTTTTCACTGCAGCGGATATCTGTGGTTATGGCATGCTAAGCTCAGTTTCCTTTTCAGTCATGTTCAATGAAAAGAGAGTAGAAAATTGTAAACCATCTAGAGAAAATGTTCACCCTATCTTTTCTTGTTGGAAGCAGATGCTCAATGTTATGAAACTGGCTCAATCGTGACACATGTGAATCACCTTTTCTTTTGCAGGTGATAACACGTTGTTTCTTTAAAGCAAGCAAGGGGGGTGGGGGGGAGCATCACGCCTTTTGGATGCTTATTGTAATGCTTCAGGTCAGAGAATAAATCGTGATAAATCATCTGTCTTTGTAAGGGTTGTGCACATGTAAATAAAGAAGAGGTTAAGTTGAGCCTGGATGTCCAAAATAAGTCTCTCAATGAAAAATAAATAACACAACGTCCTCAATGAAACATTTAAAAGAAGAGGATCCACTCGATGTTGGTGGTCCTGCCGACCGAGGGTGGCATGGTGGAGGCGAAATCGCCCCGCCCCTTACAATCCTATCATGTTGCTCCTTCCAATGTCGTCTATGGCTACTACTCATCCCGTTGTTGCCATCCTGCTATTGCCATATAATTTTTTGGGGTCTGACTATATCTCACCTAGATGTGAAATAATACCTCTCATCTAAGTATGACATCAACACTTTTTTGGCCCTTTTTGTTAGTTTCTCTTTTCCTTTTTGTTTCTCTTGGGCATGTTTGTTTGTCTCAATTCTTTTGTTAGGTTGTGCAACATTTGGGTTTTGTGTCTGATTGTCAGCACCATACAAGGAACCCCCGACTAAGCCAGCCCATTAGCAAGAGGATGGTGGATAGTGCAGTTTAAAAAATTCCAAAAAAGGAAATGTAGTCGCTCAGAATCGAACATAAGACACGCCTGTAGCTAGCCACTAGAGCTATTGAGCATTAGTGACTTCTTTTCACCATGAAATACTAAAGACTATATTCAGCGGTAGATTGAACAATTCAAAAAATTCAAACATATCTTGAATTTGTGATCTTTTAATTGAGTCGATTTTTTTATAAAAAAATTGAGATATGTTTTTGCAAAAATGAGAACACATTTTTAAAATCGAGAATTTTTTTTGGAAAGCAGAATATTTTTACAAACTTCCAAACATTTTCTGAAAATGTTTTTTTTAAATGTGTACACTTTTTCAAAATGTTGAACAATATTTGAAATTTGCAAATAATTTTTGAAAAGATGAACATTGTTTCAAACATTTGAACTTCTTTCAAAAAACATGAACAATTTATAACTTGCGAACAATATTTTAAAAACATGAATACATTTTGAAATTTCCAAAAACAATTGATAGATACGAACAATTATGCAGAACTGAACAAATTTATGAATTTTGGACCATTTTTTAAACTTGCGAATTTACAAAAAATAAAAAATAAAATAAAAATGGAAAATGAGATCGACTTTTGAAAAATAGAAAAAATAGAAGGAGAGGAAAACTAGTGAAGAAAAAAACATGAAGAAAAGAAAACAAAAAACGTCCTAGCTACTATGGTCGGCTCGTCTGCGATTTGCTCACCGTCGAGGGTGGGCATGCAACTAGGATAAAAAAAGGTCGGACCCCAGTTGCGAGTCGAGGGTGGACCCAAAATTAGGACTAAAAAAGATCAGGCCCTAGTTGCAACTCGAGTTTCAACTTGCAACTGGGAGAAAAAAAAGGTTGGGCCCCCGTTGCGAGTCGAGGGTGGACTTGCAACTTGGACAAAAAAAAAAGATCGGGCTTGAGTTGTGAGTCGAGGGTCGACTTGCAATTGGGACTAAAAAAACTAAGCCCCATTTGCGAGTCAACGGTGGACTTGCAATTGGGACAAAAAAAACTCCGCCCCAATTACGAGTCGACGGATTAAGATGAAGACGGGCGGTTCAATTAGCGAGCATGGGAAGGCTTGTGGAGATTTAGCAAAAAAAAAGGGATATATGCGTTCTCTCAAGCTAGCGGCGCATTTAAGCCATAGAGAACTAGTTTCCGGGAAAAAAACTCACTCAGATTTCTAGTGCTATAACAGAAACTGCCCTTGATGCGCAAATGAAAGCCCTCACAACACTCTTTACCTGCAACTGCTCCTGCTTATGGTAGTAGATAAACAAAAAACTGACCGAACACGTTCGAGTTATTGGCTCGTCCGACCCGGTAGCATTCATGAGTCGCTCGTTCAACTGTCCCTCGGAGACAAGAAAGGGAATGACTACTCAAACAGTGAAGTCGGCCTTCCACAAGGATCACCGATCTCGCCTGTTTTGATTCAATCATTCCTGCATCAACTTGACTTGCAATTCGATGCTATGCCCCAAGAGGGGTGGACTTGCAACTCGGACAAGAAAGGATGGGCCCGAGTTGCGAGTCGATGGTGGACTTTGTAACTGGGACAAAAAAAGGTTGGACCCCAGTTGTGAGTGGACAATGGACTTGCCACTGAAAAAAAGGTTGGATCCCAGTTACGAGTCGATGGTGGCAAAGACAACATAAGTAACTTGAAATTTTCATATGATGTACATAGCTAGAGGCAAAAAAACAGCATAAGTAGTAAAGTTACAACTCATGAAGTTTGTGTATAAAATAAAAATGTCATGATGCATAGACACTACTCGTCGTGATGTTGAAAAACACATCATTGTGACACACTAGTTTGTGTAGATTTGTCATCAAGGTAGATCGAGATTTCATGTTCTAATAACTTTCCATGATTTTCTCTGAAAAATGCCACCCCAAAACAATTATGTCATGATCATGAGCTCGTGGTTCAGTTTGTAGAAAATTGTCATGATTTCAATATAAGGATTTTATGAATACTTATGCTACTGAAACCACGACCCTTATTTTGGATCGGGGGGGAGTAGCTAGCATGGTTTGTCACTTGTGTCCCATGCTTGGTCAACCTTACGAGTCTATTTTGTTTTTGTTGGTTTCCAAGCCTCCTCCCAAGAAGCTCATCGAGATGTTTGGATACTGGACTCTCAATGAACACCTTGCCCCACAGGGACCGGTTCCCGTGACAATGGTATCCTTTTCACTTCTTTTGAGTCGTTGTAAAAGAGTTCACGTCGGAAATAGAACATCGTTGTTGGATTTAGGTTGCACAACCACTATACTTGCGGACCCCCTCTATTGGGGTTCGGTGGTGTGGTGTTGTGCTGCTCTAGGAGAAAACTTTTATCTAGGCAGGGTTGATATGCCAACATCGCTGATGCCCGCTGGTGATCTGGTTAGTTTCTTTTCCATGGGAGCGTCATCCCGTTCAACGTGAGTTTCGGTACCCTTTCTTGCTAGGCAACACCAGATAAGTCGTTCCCTGAACCAAAGAGGGCCTACCATGACTGTGCGTTATTTTTTGAGATGACATGACCTTATTCAAACTAGAAAGAAAATTACAGGCACAATGTTTCTATCATAGATTCAAGAACTTACAAAAGAAACTCCTATAACTAATAATTATGGAGAAAATGCTCATAATCATCTGGTATCGTTTTTGCAACATGTTATGCAAAGGTTTTGGGGTATTGTGGGCTTCGACACCTAATGGGTCGGCCACGACAATATATATATATATATATATATATATATATATATATATATATATATATATATATATAGGACATATTTTATCTACTACCAGGAGTAGTTACCCCCTCCCTCGTTGGTCTCCACGTGTCCCGCAGGTACGAGAAGTCCAGCCGGGTGTAGGATGTAGCGATCGTGGGCAGAACCCGTTAACCCGGAAGCTTATTTAATTATTCGATGGAGTTTTTTTTAGATAAAGCATTCCCTGGTTGTAGGTGGGCAGGTACGAGCAACTAATTCGCTAATCACGGGTTCACGCAGCCCTATAAATAGGGCCTACACGTTTCGTCCCAGACGCCAGATACTGCAGCAGATTAGTTTACAATTAAAGAATAGTATCTTTCTATTTGGTAGTATGGACGGAGCTGATGGATCCGAGAAGCCCGCCGGTGAAGAGAGTGGACGCATTGGATCTGATCAGCCCGCCGGTGACGAGAATCAAAGCATCACCATTTCCCTTGAGTAAGTATATTCTTAATCTGTGTGTACACGTATTCTAGTAAGTTTATATCTAGTTGGTGATTTCATTTCTTTTTTTGTGGCAGTCACTGCAGCCGCATGATGGAAGTTATTGGGAGGATCGACCATTTGATGACCACAATTGAGATGCATGGCAGACTAATTTCTTTGATCCGGCGACAACTGGACGAAGGTCGACGCGGTACTGGTTTCGCGCCTAGGCGGTGCATGGCTTGTGGCGTGACGGGCCACAATAGGAGTACCTGTGGACGTGCTTCTCGTTAGAATACTTGGCGTCATGAAGATAGGACAGTCTAGTTAAAGTAATAGGTTTTATTTCATTCAATTTAAATTGCAGTAGTGAAGATGTATTTCCCTTGAGCATTGTCAATGTATTTCCATGATGGATGAATATAATAAAATGTTCTGTCATGTTGGTTTTGTATGAAGATTGTGAATTACGATTCAGAATCGTTGGTATTTTCTTCTTGTACTGTCCCTTTTTTTTATAGCAGACTGTCCCTTTTCTTGTGTTTTGTTGTTTGCTGGTTGGAAAATCGATGTCAGCTGCAAAACTTCATGGCGATTGAGAGGTCGAATTACGTGGTATGTATAGGATGTAGTCCTTTTTTTCACTATATGACCGAAGTATGTAGTATGAATGACCATGTGAAGAGATTCGACCATGGATTAGGAGTATACATGTAGATGAAGTTATAAATATGGTACGGAATTAGAGGTAGTATTAATAAGATTGTTCCTGTTGGAGTACGTAGTATGGAGTCGGCTGTTTCTATGTGAGTACGAAGTATGTAGTATTTTGTATCTGGAGGTGTATGTAGTATGTAGTATGTATGTGTAAGAATAAAGGTGTTTGGAAGTGTGTAGTTTAATTCGTCGCACAAGCTGAAGCTTTTTTGGCAGACCCATGTTCTTGCCTATTAGTACGTACTTTCAAAAGAGCTCGCCTAAATGCAGATTTGGAGTTGCTACCGCTACCGCCGGGCTTTCCCATACCTACAACGGGATAAAAAATACTCAGTGTACGTATGAGGCTTCGAGTCATTGTAGGCCGATGTATAAGAAGGATTAGTAGTTGCATGGACGTAGGAACTCTTGTCTCATCACGTACCAGATCGGACCATCGTTGGCCAGGCCTTCTCTTCAACGTCTTGCCGGCGGCAGAAAAATACTTGCGATGGCGCCGATCCACGGGCGCCAGCCGGCGATGAAAGAAACGGCCTGGCAGATACTAAAAAGTTTGTTAGCGCGTACAACAACAACCTAGGTTCTTAATAGCTGGATAAGGATGGCTTTGCGTAGGAAATAGTCTTGGTTGGTTATTAGCCTGATTCAAAATTTGGGATAACAACAGAAACGATGGGATAAGCATTTAATAAATAAATTAAATAAATTATAAGCAATGGCAAACGGGTCGGATGCTAGTTTCTGCTAGCCCGTTATCATTGGCAACGATACATACAAGAAAACTCACGCTCCATCCAGGAAGCTGAGATCTACGGTGGATTCTTAGGGGGTAACTACCCCCGGTAGTAGTATGGAATTTCCCTATATATAGGACATATTTTATCTACTACCAGGAGTAGTTACCCCCTCCCTCGTTGGTCTCCACGTGTCCCGCAGGTACGAGAAGTCCAGCCGGGTGTAGGATGTAGCGATCGTGGGCAGAACCCGTTAACCCGGAAGCTTATTTAATTATTCGATGGAGTTTTTTTTAGATAAAGCATTCCCTGGTTGTAGGTGGGCAGGTACGAGCAACTAATTCGCTAATCACGGGTTCACGCAGCCCTATAAATAGGGCCTACACGTTTCGTCCCAGACGCCAGATACTGCAGCAGATTAGTTTACAATTAAAGAATAGTATCTTTCTATTTGGTAGTATGGACGGAGCTGATGGATCCGAGAAGCCCGCCGGTGAAGAGAGTGGACGCATTGGATCTGATCAGCCCGCCGGTGACGAGAATCAAAGCATCACCATTTCCCTTGAGTAGGTATATTCTTAATATGTGTGTACACGTATTCTAGTAAGTTTATATCTAGTTGGTGATTTCATTTCTTTTTTTTGTGGCAGTCACTACAACCGCATGATGGAAGTTATTGGGAGGATCGACCATTTGATGACCACAATTGAGATGCATGGCAGACTAATTTCTTTGATCCGGCGACAACTGGACGAACGTCGACGCGGTACTGGTTTCGCGCCTAGGCGGTGCATGGCTTGTGGCGTGACGGGCCACAATAGGAGTACCTGTGGACGTTAGAATACTTGGCGTCATGAATATAGGACAGTCTAGTTAAAGTAATAGTTAAAGTAATAGGTTTTATTTCATTCAATTTAAATTGCAGTAGTGAAGATGTATTTCCCTTGAGCATTGTCAATGTATTTCCATGATGGATTAATATAATAAAATGTTCTGTCATGTTGGTTTTGTATGAAGATTGTGAATTACGATTCAGAATCGTTGGTATTTTCTTCTTGTACTGTCCCTTTTTTTTATAGCAGACTGTCCCTTTTCTTGTGTTTTGTTGTTTGCTGGTTGGAAAATCGATGTCAGCTGCAAAACTTCATGGCGATTGAGAGGTCGAATTACGTGGTATGTATAGGATGTAGTCCTTTTTTTCACTATATGACCGAAGTATGTAGTATGAATGACCATGTGAAGAGATTCCACCATGGATTAGGAGTATACATGTAGATGAAGTTATAAATATGGTACGGAATTAGAGGTAGTATTAATAAGATTGTTCCTGTTGGAGTACGTAGTATGGAGTCGGCTGTTTCTATGTGAGTACGAAGTATGTAGTATTTTGTATCTGGAGGTGTATGTAGTATGTAGTATGTATGTGTAAGAATAAAGGTGTTTGGAAGTGTGTAGTTTAATTCGTCGCACTATCTGAAGCTTTTTTGGCAGACCCATGTTCTTGCCTATTAGTACGTACTTTCGAAAGAGCTCGCCTAAATGCAGATTTGGAGTTGCTACCGCTACCGCCGGGCTTTCCCATACCTACAACGGGATAAAAAATACTATGAGGCTTCGAGTCATTGTAGGCCGATGTATAAGAAGGATTAGTAGTTGCATGGACGTAGGAACTCTTGTCTCATCACGTACCAGATCGGACCATCGTTGGCCAGCCCTTCTCTTCAACGTCTTGCCGGCGGCAGAAAAATACTTCTCTGAGTACACATACAATTGTATACAAGTTATAATACGTATTTACGTATAACTACAAGTCTAACACCCTTCCTCAATCTTAACCGTGATCTGAAGATTTCAGAAGGTTAAGATTGCGACGACAACCCTCAAATTGAGGCAAAGGCAATGGCTTCGTGAAGATGTCGGCAAGTTGATCCTTCGATGGGATGAACTTGATCTGAAGCAACTCCTGTGAAACTCGTTCTCTGACAAAGTGATAGTCAACTTCAATGTGTTTCGTTCGGGCATGAAATACCGGATTTGAAGAAAGGTACGTAGCACCGATGTTGTCACACCAAAGAACAGGTGGGTGACGCTGAGAGACTCTCAACTCTCGAAGCAAGGCCTGAACCCAGATAAGTTCAGCGGTGGCATTGGCAACCGCTTTGTATTCAGCTTCAGTACTACTACGAGACATTGTAGCTTGTTTACGAGCACTCCAGGCGATCAAATTAGGACCATAGAACACTGCATATCCCCCCATGGATCGCCTATCATCTGGGCTACCAGCCCAATCTGCATTAGAAAACGCCGAGAGGCTACCGGAAGGGGCAGACCGAAGATGCAGACCCAGAGCAGCAGTCAAACGAACATAGCGCAGAATGCGCTTCACAGCAGTCCAGTGAGTATCCCGAGGAGCATGAAGAAACTGGCACATGTTGTTCACCGTATAAGAGATATCAGGACGAGTAATCGTCAAATACTGTAGCCCACCAACAATACTGCGATACGTTGTAGCTTCATCCGAAGGAAGAAGGGTACCATCAAGTGCAGAGAGTCTATCAGAAGCTGTCATGGGAGTGGAAGCAGGCTTACACTGAAGCATACCAGCACGACGAAGAAAATCTAGAGAGTACTTCTGCTAAGTGAGAGTCAGACCGGCATCAGAATGAGAGACCTCCAAGCCAAGGAAATAGTGAAGCCGACCAAGATTTGTAATGGCAAAATCACCACTCAAAGCAGAAACAAGACGATCCGCAGCAAGGGCCGACGAGCTGATCAATATAATGTCATCGACATACACCAACAGGTAAATAGTGACCGCAGGGCACTGTAGCATGAACAAGGACGTATCAGCTGGCGAAGGAACAAATCCATGTGCACGGAGAGCAGAAGCGATGCGCGCATGCCAAGCACGTGGCGCCTGTTTAAGACCATAAAGAGCCTTTACCAAGCAACACAAATGTTGTGGACGAGTAGGATCAACAAAACCAGGCGGCTGATGCATATAGACCTCTTCATCAAGAACACCATGCAAAAAAGCATTCTGAACATCGAGCTGTCGAAGAGACCATCCACGAGTAACCGCAAGAGACAAGAGCAGGCGAATAGTCGTCGGCTTGATCGCAGGACTGAAGGTATCATCATAATCAAGACCTTGACGTTGTTTGAACCCACGAGCAACAAGCCGAGCCTTATATCGTTCAATAGAGCCATCAGCATGTCGCTTAACTTTGAATACCCATTTAGAATCAATAATATTGACAGCACTGTGCGGAGGAACAAGACGCCACGTACCATTTTTGAGCAATGCCTGATACTCTTGTTCCATTGCAGATCGCCAGTGAGGAATACCCAGAGCTGCTTGATAATGACGGGGTTCAGCAGAGGGATCAGTTGCAGAATGAGCGATACAAGCCGCGAGCCAGGCAACCGTGCCATCGGTGCGTTGAAACGGTTTAAAAATACCACTCTTGTTGCGAGTGTGTGGGCGCTGAGCAACCAGAGCAGTTGGCGCAATGGAAGTCACAGGAACCTTCGATGGAGAGTCCCGCATCTCCTGAGAAGAAGACAACACGGGTGATGGTGACCGTGACAATGACGGGCTGCCAGGAGACGAGCCAGTAGGCGCG
Organism: Triticum aestivum; assembly: GCF_018294505.1. NCBI lineage: Eukaryota > Viridiplantae > Streptophyta > Magnoliopsida > Poales > Poaceae > Triticum > Triticum aestivum. The sequence goes on from NC_057813.1 coordinate 594,623,540, forward strand.
GGCGTCGCCGGACCAGGTGACCCAGGCGAGTCCGTAGACGCAGTCATCGCCGGATCGGGCAATGCAGGCGAGACCGGCCCGGTCACGGGCGAGGCGAAGACAGGCGACGCAGGGAGGTCCAGCTCCAGCCGAGCCGGGGCCGCACGCGTAGCGGGCGTGAGCAGATCCGACCCTGCATGGCCCATGCAGGGGGAAGAGGGCGCGGGATCAAGGGGATCCGTCGAGCGCGAACCCGCTGCTACCGAAGCCGGATCCAAGTGTCTGGCGGGCGCGGGTGCAGGGGACCCTGCATGCCCCATGCAGGAGGGTGCAGCGGCATGATCGACGTGATCCGTCGAAGAAGCCGTCGGAGCAGTGGAGGAGTCCTCTAGGAGAACAAGCCGAGCACCTCTACCAGTTCCTGCACCATGGTTAGACAACAAAAGAGGCGAGTGTGCGGCATCTACAAATTGATCAGGCAATAAAGGAGATGAATGCACGGGTTCATTAGATGTGGTGACAGGAGTTGGAAGATTAAAAAAGGAAAAACATGCTCATCAAAGATAACATCACGCGAAATATACACACGATTTGTTGGAACGTGAAGGCATTTATAACCTTTGTGCAACGGACTGTACCCAAGGAAGACACATTTTTAGAACGAAACTCAAGCTTACGATTATTGTAAGGGCGGAGATGCGGCCAACACGCACAACCGAAGACTTTGAGAAAGGTATAATCCGGAGTCTCATGAAGCAAGATTTCTAGCGGAGTTTTCATGCCAAGGAGTCGCGATGAAAGTCTGTTTATGAGAAAACAGGCAGTAGTGAAAGCATCACTCCAAAAACGAAAAGGAACAGAGGCATGGGCTAGTAAGGTTAAGCCTGTCTCAACAAAATGACGATGCTTACGTTCAGCTGAACCATTCTGCTGATGTGTATGAGGACAAGACACACGATGCGAAATCCCAAGTTTCTCGAAGAAGGTATTTAGATTGTGGTACTCACCCCCCCCCCCCAATCTGATTGTACATGAATAATTTTGTGTTGTAGGAGACGCTCAACATGTGCTTGGAATTTAAGAAAAACATCGAACACATCAGACTTATGTTTAAGAAGATAAATCCAGGTAAAGCGACTATAAGCATCAATAAAACTGACATAGTACTCATGACCACTAACAGACATCTGAGCAGGACCCCAAACATCTGAAAACACAAGCTCAAGAGGAGTTTTGACTACATGACTAGAAATAGAAAAAGGTAACTGATGACTCTTTCCCTGCTGACAAGCATCACAAACTGAGACATCTTTATTACTAGACACCGACGATAACTCATGACGGTGAAGAATATGTCGAACAATGGGTGTAGCTGGATGGCCAAGACGAGAGTGCCATTGTGAGGGAGACACTCGAACAGCGCTGAAGACTTGAGGGACAGCTGGAGAGACAGAGCGCGGCGCATCAAGAGCATATAGTCCATGATGAAGGCGCCCGCTAAGAAGAACGTCCCGCGTAGCCCGATCCTTGATAAAAAGATGAAACGGATGAAACTCACAAAACATGTTATTATTATAAGTAAGTTTAGGAACAGATAGCAAGTTACGGGCAACAGTGGGAACTCGAAGAACATTCTTAAGACGCAACTGCCTAGATGTGTGTGTGAGGAGAGATGCCTGACCAACATGAGAGATGTGCATACCTGCCCCATTGGTTGTGTGAACCTTGTCAGGACCATGGTAGGCCTCACGGATAGCAAGCTTGTCCAATTCATTTGTCACGTGCTCGGTAGCGCCAGTGTCATGTACCATGTGGGATCAACGTGATAGGACTGAGTCTTCCCTTGATGTTGCGTCATGTTGACTTGACGCTCATTGCCCTTGCCGTTGTTGCCAAGTCCAAGAAACTCAGGCTGAAAACGATGATGACAGCGAGACGCAACGTGGCGAGGGATGCCACACAGCTGACAAGGGGCAGCAGCTCCACAAGCGGCACAACAAGCACATGGGCCCCCATTCTCGATGACAATGGTGGGACACGACTGAGTAGATGCAGCAGGAGGGACAGGACCCTTGCCTCCCGCAGGGGGGCCGAAACAGCCGGCGGAGCAGCAGAGCGGGCGCCGGAACGAGCACCCCCCTTCCCGCCGCGAACAGCAGCGTTGACCGAGGGTGGCTCATCTGGATGACGACTGGCGAGGCGCTGCTCGGTGGAGAGAAGTCGCTGAAAAAGCTCCTGTGGTTTGATGGGAACCTTGCGTTCCTGGATCACCTCAACAAGAGAGTCATACTCGGCATCGAGACCTTGAAGAACATATGTGGTAAACTCCGTATCACGAAGGGGCTCGCCAATAGAGGCAAGTTGATTAGCAAGGCGCTTGATTTTGTTGAATAAGACGGTGACGGAGTGATGATCCTTACGAGTCTCATTAAGCTGGGTACGAAGGGCCATATGTTGAGACGAGGACTGAGCAGAGAAACTAGATTCCAGCGCGCTCCATACCTCATGGGATGTAGTAGCAAACAGTACCAAGCCGGCAACGCCCTCGGTGAGAGAGGACTGTATCGCTGAGAGAATCGCTTGATCTTGAGCAATCCATGGTCTGAACATATGATGATCTGGGGAAGGGCAGGGCAAAGTTCCATCCACAAAACCTTCCAGATAATGGCTGCGAAGGAGAGGAAGAATCTGTGCACGCCAGAACAAATAGTTGTCCATCTTCAGTTTCACCGGGAGGAGGTTGCTGAAGTAGAACAGCGGAGTTGTGATGACGTCGAGGGCAAAATCGTAGGGCGGTACAGTGGCAGCACCAGACAGGGCGACATCCACCGCGGACGAAGAGTGCGATGCAGCCGGAGGAACCGGTGGTGGTGGAGGCGGTGACGCGCCATAAGGAGCAGGCCTTGGGATCGCCGAGTAGCCGGAGCCGTACAGAGCCCCATAGCCAGCACCATGATGAGCGCCGTAGGGGGCGCCATAGGACATGCCATAGGGGGCGCCGTAAGGAGCGCCGTAGAACGCACCGTAGGCAGCAGGATCATGCGCGTACGGCGGCGGTGCATAGGGCGCCAGCATGCCATAGTTGGGGTGCAACGCCGGCGATCCTTGAGGGGCCGAAGAAGTAGACCCGAAGAACAGGGCCCCCGTCGATCTCGTCATCAGCGGGGTAGATGCAGGTCCTCCTTGGAGGAGAGTAGACAGGAACGGCGACACATGAGCCGGCGGACCGAGGGAGGGCGCGGCCGATCCGGTGGGATCAGCGAGCGCTGGCAGGGCAGAGAGCTCGGTGGCGGCGGCAGGCAGGGTAGCTGCGCCGGTGAGAGCAGCAAGAGTAGCCGCGCCGGAGAGGGCCGCAGCGGTGGCCGCCGAAGAGTTAGCAGCGGAAGACGACATTGGCGGCGGCGGCGACGTAGCGACTAGGTCGGGCAGCGGCGACGTAGCGATTAGGTTAGGATCGAAAGATCATAACTGATACCATGTTATGCAAAGGTTTTGGGGTATTGTGGGCTTCGACACCTAATGGGTCGGCCACGACAATATATATATAGAGAGAGAGGAAAACCTCTCTGAGTACAAATATAATTGTATACAAGTTATAATACGTATTTACGTATAACTACAGGTCTAACACAACACGAAATACTGCCAAGGTTTCAGTAAAGAGACTGCAGTCAGACCGGAGGAGCCACACCCTCTTGAGTCACTCATCAAAGAATGAGAAGCCGTGAGCGTTTAACCTACTACAGTTCGTCGAACACAATATTTCAGCACGTAGAATTGTTGTTGTTGTTGTTGTTTTCCCGAAATGGCACTTACTACTCCCTCCGTTCCAAATTAACCGTCGTGGTTTTAGTTCAAATTGGATGGAGTAGTTGGAAAGATGGCAAACCTATGTAAATGTTCAAATTCCAGCAAAAAAAATGTTCAAATTCCAGCGCATTTTAGCTATTCCTGGGCTGACTCGGATTCAAAGTGATTGCCGCCAATTGCCCCGTCTCCCGCGTCTCTTCTTTCTTTCTTGCTCGCCCCGTCTCCCAAATTCCCGATCTATCTCCCAAATCAATAATGCTAAACATACAAAGAGTTACACGCAATTACACGCTGACTAGGATTTTTTTCATCTACTAACCAATCACAAACTTGCCCCCCCTGATTTTCAGGGGGGGGCACCTCCCCATCTATTGACCAATCAAATTAACCCTCTTTGTAAAACCTTGTAACTCGTTTGTACGTGTAGCATTGCTCCTCCCAAATTCACGAATCCCAGAGAAACCAAGTGAATGGCAGATTCTCCACCGATAGCTCTCAGCTCCGGTAAAAAAACTTAGCCGCGGGTCAGGACAAGGGAGGGCGTCATGGGCATCCGCGCCGACGCAAACCCGGCTAAAAAATGGGTCATGGCAAAAAAAAACAAGTTTGTTTTCGTCTCCACCTTTAGCTGCGTGTTTATCTGCGTGGACCCAAACAAACGCGGACGGATGAAATGGGTCGCCGCGTTAGAGCTGACCTTACTTCGGGGGAGGAAGAATCGGGTGGAGGATTTGCATCTGAGCGCCCTGCGAAAACTGCCTTGCCCGGACGGATTCGCGCGTCTGCCCATGTGGAACTCGGATTCCTGACGCGTTTCCTTGATCCGAATTGGAGTGGAGCTCGACTTGCACATCATCAGAACTTATATAAGCGTACTACATCCACAAGAGAATTCATCGCTTTCCTTGTGCCTACACCCGCGAGACAACTAGGTCACACAGAGACAGAGGACAGAGCTCGCGTTCGCCGCCACGCCATGGCCACGCCCACGCAGAGCAGCCCGCTCCGCCGATGGAAGCGTTTCTTCCGCGCCTTCGACTCTGTGGATGCCGCCATCAACATCAAGCCCTCCGACCCTGACCACTCACGCGGCGAGCTCCGGCGCGCCAGGGTCGACATCGTGGAGCAGCTCTGCGACGCCGCGGACGACGATCAGGCGGAGCGCCTCTGCCGGATTCTCGACGACCACATGGCGGAGTCCCTTGAGACGCTGCGACTGGTTCCCGTGATGCCCAACCTGTTGGTTTCCACGGACCTCGGCAAGTCCGTCTGCGCGCTGCGCAGGCACGAGTCGGAGCGCGTCCGCGTCCTGGCCAGAGGCCTCGTGAGCGGGTGGAGGGCGTCCATGCAAGACGAGCTCGCCAAGGTCAGACACGCTCTGCACAAGCTTGACAACATCAACATGCTGCAGACAAAGGAGATCACCGCCGATTCTGACATAGCCAAGACGAAGGCGTCGGTCTTGAAGACGGTGGCAATCAGAAAAGATGCGCCCGGTTCCGCCGCGGGGGACCGTGCTGGCCTCTGCTCCGAGGAGAAGATGGAAGCCGCGAAACGCAAATTCCGCCAAGGTTACCAAGAAGCAGAGGACGCCAAACGGCTGCGCAGGACACAATTGGTGCAGGCGCCCAAGATGATGCAGCCAATCAGGAGGTGCTCCAGCTCCATGGTCAAGAAAACCTTCTCGATCAGGAGGCAGCTTCACATGGCTTAGGGCTCTAGCTCAAACACTTGGAAAGATCCAAACTAATGTTTCTCTATCCTTCTTTTCCAACATTCAGTACTGCAGTTGTAACTAGCATTACTGTAATGCAGTTGCTTGCTTGTCTGTTATGTACATGATCCAAGGAAGTTGATGAACTGAAAGTGAGATTGGGTGTTACAAATCTACTGACATGTTCAAAGAACTTGGCAAGAAATTACTCGTCGTGTTGGGAAAGATGTGTTAGCCTTAAAGGTGAAACAACTGCTGGCCATGCTGGGTTGTTTTACAGAGGGAGTAGTATAATAACACAGCTGGAGCATGTCTGAAGAATCTAGCATGCAATGGAATTAGCCAAACCCTTTCTGACAGAGCTTCTTCTCTAGTGGTTCAGTGAGGGCCTCCCTCACCTTGTATACCCAGCCAAGAAAGGAGGAGGGGATAGCGGAGTGCCAGCGTCCATGCATTTGAGCCCACGGTTTTTATCCATTTTTCCTTCTTTTTTTCTCCTCAAACCAAACCGCCCCGATCCAGTTCATTTAACTCCCCAGTCCGCCCAGCCCATCCAAACGAGACCACGTACATTTCCACACCAAAACATCCAGTCCAACTCCAATCCCAGATTGAAGTGTGTCCACGAAATTCCTGTTTTCCTCATGGCTTCAATACTAAAAATCTCAGGCGGCTTTTAGTAGTGTTCAAAGCAGTACAACTAGCCATATGGTTTTCCTCGCCCAGAAACAGCAAAAGTTTATCCATGTCTTTCTTTGCCTCTCCTACCAGCTCCGGTTACACCAAGAAGATTTGCTTTTGTGCTCGAACTGTTCCAATTGACTGTTGTTGTTCAGGTGTAGCTAGGAACAAAATTCATCACCTCATAGGCTCAAACTTCAGTGCAAGGGGAGAATCATTAATCCAAAATGAAATAATCCAGTCCACAAATACCTTGCACCATCCTATGGACCGTGTACATAAGTTTTATAAATTTGATAAAGTATAAACACCAATTCTCCACAGATATTGAATTCTCCAATTTATGGTCACTGCAATGAAATTAACTTGCTAAGACTAAAAAATGCCTACACAGAAATTATTCAATGTGATAACCCACCCAAGGCATTGTTTTCAGCGGTCTTCTTACAAGGTCGTGCATTGACATACACAGGAAAAGACATCCATCATAGACAAATCACTGAATGTGCTCCCAGGAAAGAAATCACTGAATGTACTAATGAAACATTTCTGATACCTAATGTGAAGAGGAAGATAGTCTATTAGAGCTATTCAAGAAATTAATACACTATCTCCTAGCAATGCTGGTAACTTGTATAAATCACAACAACATTTTTCCAGCTGCAGTTTCAATCAAAATGAAAAATGACTTCATTTTTTGTAAGCTTCCTAATTTTGCTCACAGCTGAAAAGAAAAACTTCAAACCCAGAAGCCAACCCATTATGGATACGACAGGTTAAAAAAATCAGGCACATCTACATGATTATTTGCATGATCTTACTTTTTCACACAAGTAGAATAATAATATCATATCCGTATACATCACTTGCAGCTACATGATAGGGTATAAAAACCATGTACTTCTACTTGCATGCAATCTACGAAGCACAAGGGAAATTTTTATCAAAGAGCGCAACTGATTAACAACTTTATGCCGCAGTTGCTCCTGCTGCTCTTGTTCTTCTTCCAGGTTCAACCACATGGCATATTAATAGCGGAATCATACTAGCAGCAACCCGGCATCAGAATGTTCAGAACTATTACAAAATGCTAATTAAAGATAACGTTCCAGCTGTTCTAATACTGAATTTCCTATTAATTGTTCCCCAGGTGTGAGTGAGTTTTGGCTTTGTTAGGATCTCTAGTTCTGAATTTGAATGTTGAACTTGTTTCATGTTTAATGGAACTGGGCGTGGGCATTTTGTTCTAAGAAAAATTCAGATAACCTGAAGCAAGGCCAAATATGCGGTTCCATAAATACAAATATCTAAATTTTATCATATAAAACTTTGAACAAAACAGAGAAAAGTAACATAGTTTGAACAAAACAGAGAAAAGTAACAGAGAAAAAGCATATTTGAGATATCAAGACCAGTTTTGTGGAGTGAAAATAAACATGTGTGTGTGGTTGGTACCAGCTACCAGACTGATTTTCCATGGGCTACATTGTAATCCAAACGTATGATGTTTCATGTTTTTCTGCTACTACTACTGTAGCCAGTTCTTAGTGAAGTTTAGCCAGGGTTGCTCATGTTCTGGTTAAGATGTTTAACTCTGAACTGAAGGCCTGAAAATTAACAAAGCATAATAAGGAAAACAATGCTACAAGCAGGCATTCTTCTGATTTTGGCACACCGCCAAGTGAACCCAATGCTACAAGCAGGCATTTTAGATTTCTTATATACTCTTTTTAGAAAAGGAGATTTCTTATATACTGGCAGGAGGGATTTATGATTGCGCTTTCTGAGGAGTTAGTTATGCCTGCGCCGACTCGGGTTCAGACATTCGTGCCAAAATTGATTCTGGGCTTTAGCCTTTATGCAAGCAGAACTCATTTGTGCTTTCTCTGAGGCGTTGGAAAGGCGGCAGGCAATTTGAATCCGAGTCTCTTGCCGCCAATTTGAATCCGGGCCGAGTGCCGACTCGGATTCAAAAACCAAAGTGCGCGTTTTAGCTATGCCTGCCTGGGCCGACTTCGACTCGGATTCAAATTGCTTACCGCCTGTTCTCCCGCGCCTCTTCTTTCTTTCTTGATCGCCCCGTTTCCCCCAAATCACGATCCATCTGACCTCGCCCACCGATCAGCCTCCCTCGATCCATCTTCCTCTCTCTCCCAACGCCGGGTCGTTGCTCCTCGATCAACTCCGCGGCCGCGACCATGGCCGGCACCACGGTGCTCCCGCCGTCTCTGCTCCCGCGCCGTAGCGCCGCCGACCTGCACTCCTGCTCCTCCCGCGTGCGCGTCAACCCCGCCTTGATGGCCAACCCCGCGGCTGCCAAGAAGCCAAAGCGCCCCGGATCCGTGCGCGGCGAGCAACCGCCGCCGGCGAAGCGCGTACGCGGTGCCTGCTCCGGTGGCGAGCTCCATGTCGCCGTCCCGGCCAACATCAAGAACGGCAGCAAGCTTCCGTCTCCCAGCAGCGGCAAGGACCCGCTCCACTCCTCCGCAATCAAGAACCAGGTCGCCGAATCTCCGGCTGCCGCGTCGCAATCGAAGCCGCAGATGAGCATGCGCGAACTGATCGCGAACGCTCGCCTCACCATGGCTCGCCTCGACAAGGCTCGATCTGCCTCCAAACAAGAGGCCAGCCGTCGGCAGGAGATCGAGCGCAGCAGAGCAGAGACCCGGCGAAAGGTGGAGCAGATGACGGACACCGTGCAGTTCAACGACCCCTGGATCCATCACTCCGACGTGACCAAGTCCCCTGAGGAGCTGCTCCAAGCAAGACAGCACGCATGGCGTTATCAAGCTCGCCTCCTCGAGATGGCTCGTCGACGGGACTTTGCTCAAGCGATGCAAATCCAGGATGAGCGCTCGGGTGATCGAAGGAGAGGAAGAAATTGCATCAGAGGAAGCAAAGCAGAGGAACCAATTCCTTTCTTAGTCCGTGTGGGTGAGTTAAGCTAGTCCTTCCTAAACCATTCACACATGAGTTTCATTTAATCTTTGCATCTCTAGGTTCTGCACTTAATCACCAAGATTTCTAGTGTTCTTTCAATCCCTTTCAGTCATTAGTAATTTTACAAGAGTGTCAGTAGAGTCTCCATCTAGCTAGGCAGCAAAAACCTTGTTAAGATGTGTACGACATAGTTACACTACATCCACACCTGGTCCTAAGTAAGGGTTTAAGTAAATAAAGGGCATTTTCAATAAATCAAAGTAAAGCAGATGAGCCTAAAAAGGAAGCTCATGTACTGCAATTCCGGCACGAGACAGAGCGTAAAACGCACTCGCCGCTAAATCCAAAACGCCCGTTTGCTACCCGGCTTGTAGCAGGAAAAAAGGAGTAGAATTGAACTTGTCGATACACACAGTAATCATGTGAGCTGCCTAGCGTCTGGAGACTATGCTGACCCTCCTGTAAAATTAATCTTGGCTGACTTGGATTCTTAGGCATTGGCGTCGTGGTGAGTTAAAGTTGCAGTTTCTGACGAGTAGCATTGGTTGATGAACTCTTGTGTGTATGTGTGAGTGAAGCTTTGAGCTAAGCAAGTCCTTGATATACCGACTATCAAGTCATACTGTAATCAATTTTGGATATGAATGAGAAAATTGTTGGTCTGAATTTTGCAGAGCATTTGAGTAATCTTTTCGTATCTATTTGTTCTTGTATGCTTCTGTGGCTTCTTAAAGCATTCTGCTACTCTAGTCCCCTGAGGAGCTGCTCCAAGCAAGACAGCACGCATGGCGTTATCAAGCTCACCTCATCGAGATGGCTCGTCGACGGGACTTTGCTCAACCGATGCAAATCCACGGATGAGTGCTCAAATGATGGAAGCAGTGGAAGAAATCATGAGCAGTGCAGTGCTCAAGCTGGTGGTAGTCTTGCTTACCTGAGCAAAGCAGAGGAAGCAGAGTCGGCAGTGGTTGTCTTGGTTGCAAGTGTTTCACTGGCATGTTTTTCATTAGTGCGAGTGAGACTCTTAGTTAGTGTGCATTATGATCACAATTGATCAATTAATGCAAGGGATTGTTTTATGCAAAAGCATTGGATCTGATGTACGCAAGCAGCACCAGATCTCTTTCTATGTTTTCAATCTGTTGTATGTTCCCTCCTAATAACATTTCTTTCATGAATGATAACAGGCACACGATCCCACCAAAAATATTGATTTTGTGCTTGAAATACTATTCCAGATGACTCTTTTTTTCCTGGAGGACAGATATGTGTGCTCCTTCTAGAAAAGTTTACACTCAACAATGCAGAATTTATTTGTCGCATAAGAAGGCGCCAATAGCTCATGTGCAATTGCTGTCTGAATTTTGCAACAGCTGCAAATTTGGTTCAGAACAATTGCCAGACCAGTTTCATGTCCCACTGCAGAGAAAATCAATGCCTGACGGCAATGGTGTTTAGTTCACTCAATTAGCATATTCAAACTACACAGCTTCATTCAGAATCAACTCAACTAGAATGAGAAACGTTGGCAGAATTCACAGGTATTGCAATTCTTCCTCCTCTGTACCTTCAGCGTCAACATACACAGACATTATACTAGAAATGGAAAGATTAGATCTGCTCTGTACATGTTTTATAGCTCCTGGGGTGACTGATTCTTGTTGTCTGACTTGTAGCAGCTCTGAACTTCAGGGTTAGTATTGATGTTTCCTTCCCTAAATATAACTTGTCATCAGCAGTTAAACGAACTAACATCCCAGTTAAAAGATAGTCTGACCATCTTGAACGGTCAAAACTTGGCCAGCGACACCAACATCCATTTTTGCCTGCATTTGGCCATCACCAGTCATTTATCTCCAATTCTCAAGGCAAAACTACCAGCAAGTCATTCAAAATACTAGCCATCGTGGTCGGTTTGACGCTACTGACAATAGTTCCTGTTACGCAATTCCGGGTCCGCTCTCACCAGCGTTTCCGACCCACATGCGTCAACCAGGCCCAACCGGAGAGCAACACCGACTTATGACAGGCCTTGGGCCCTCTCCCCCCAAAAGACTAGCCTGTTAGGAGGGGACACCCCCACCCTTATAAGTCGTGTTATGTCTCCCCCCACAACCGATGTGGGACTAAACCCAACAATCTCCCCCTCACACATCGGTCACCCATGGGCCCGCTAACACCAGCGTTTCCAGCCCACCAACCATGACCGACCACCCGTGAGTTCACCGAGATTTATTCCGGGCACCTGGGCTCTGATACCACTTGTTACGCAATTCCGGGTCCGCTCTCACCAGCGTTTCCGACCCACATGCGTCAACCAGGCCCAACCGGAGAGCAACACCGACTTATGACAGGCCTTGGGCCCTCTCCCCCCAAAAGACTAGCCTGTTAGGAGGGGACACCCCCACCCTTATAAGTCGTGTTATGTCTCCCCCACAACCGATGTGGGACTAAACCCAACAGTTCCTACCCTAAAAACTATTGGGATATTATCCTCACAATTGACGATTAATGCAAGGGAATTTAGTAAATGTAAAAGCGTTGGATCTGATTAATTCAAACATCTGCCACTAGATCTCTTTCTATGTTTTCATCTGATGTATGCTCCATAACATTTTCTCCATGAGTAATATCAGAGCACACAATTGCAACTAGAAGATTGCTTTTGCCCTCGAACTGTTCCAAGAGACTGTTGTTTTTCAGAAGAAAAAGTTTACATCTCAACAATGCAAGATCTGTTTGTCATGTCAGGAGAGCACCAAATGGCACATGTGCACTTGCTCTCTGAATTTTGCAACTGCTGCAATATTCGTTCAATACAATTGGTGCCAATATCAGACCAATTTCATGTCACATTGCAGAGACAATCAATACTTGACAACAATGGTGTTGACTTCATTGAATTCACATATTCAATGAGATAGATCATGAACCAGAGATGGAGAGGGGAAAACCAGGAGTGGGCACTTTGACACTAATGGAAAGGTCAGCTCTGTACATGTTTTCGTTGTTCTTTTTAAGTACTCTGTAACAAAGGCCATTAGTTTGTTTCCTCGAAACTTATTGTACATAAGAATTAGTGCAGGAACATACAAACAGGTAAGCCATTGTTCTATCATAGAAACTGAACTCTGAGTGGACCATCACGCTTATATGAACCATCACGCTTGATAAATCATCGCCGTGATCATCGCACTGCACGGTAATTCCTGGGTAGTCCCGTGTATTTTCTCTGTGCACTATCATTGTAATTCCTGGGTATTTAATTTGTAATTCCATGTGTAGTAGGACTGTAATTTGTTCTGAATTTTTAGTGTTAGATTTAGCAGTGTAGTATCCATGTAGCATTCTTATATAATCTGCAAATATCAGGTAGGTGGTGTCATATGCACTGTAAAATGTCTCAGATATGCATGTAATGTGCCCCAGAGTTTCTCCGTAAATTCGAGCTTCTTTTACACTGTAATTTGCCCGAGATTTACAGTCTAATATGCCCTAGATTTACTTTGTATATTTTAGCTTCTTTTACTCAGTAATTTAGCCGAGATTTACACTGTAATTCCCAAGATTTTACACTGTAATATGCCCTAGATTTTCTGTCTATATTTCAGCTACTTTTACTCTGGAATTTGACCAATATTTATACTGTAATCCCCTAGATTTGCACTGTAATATGTCCCAGATACGTATTACACTATAATTTGACTGAGCTTTACACTGGAATTTGCATCAGATTTACTATGTAATTTGACCAAGATTTATACTGTAATCCCCAAGATTTGCACTGTAATCCCAGATATTACACTATAATTTGACCGAGCTTTACACTGGAATTTGCCTCAGATTTACTATGTAATTTGACTGAGTTTTACACTGTAATTCCCCATATTTGCACTGTAATATGTCCCAGATATTACACTGTAATTTGACTGAGATTTACGCTGGAATTTGCCTCAGATTTACTCTGTAATTTGACAGAGACTTACACTATAATTCCCTAGTTTTTTCAATGTAATTTGACTGTAAATTTCAGCTGCATTACTCTGTAATTTTATTTCATCCTCTGCAATTTTTGAGCTACATTCCTGTGCAATATTCATGTGTTTAGAGCTAGCTCCCGGATATGTTTCTCATTTGGTTTACGATTTGTTTTACTTTTTAGTCTAATGGGTAGGCTAAGGAAAGTCACTCACCAGGACGTTCCATTAGTATCATCTATTGAGAGTGCAGACTCTTTGAATGATCCATTTGTGCCTAATGACTTTTTTTAGAGAAAAGGCGAGAGCCCGACTTTATATATAAAGCCACCAGGCAGAGTATATGACCAACAACCAGCACCCAACAAAGTATCACACGAGGAAGATAAAGTATCATTACAAGGCCAACGCCTCACATGGCACGCAGGCCAGTCTATACCAGACACTAAAAGAACATTCAGGAAGCCGTCCTCAAGGAAAGCCGAAGAAGCCCAGACGCCGTAGATTTCATCTTAGATAGCATGGCGTCGAAGGCCTGGAGGTCCCCTTCTTTAGTCAATAATCTCCACTGCTGCAAGAAACCATTGGCTTTAAATAAGCAATTGACAGGATTAGCCGGAAAAATACGTTCAATCGAGAACTTATTCCTAGTAGCCCACAACGACCATCCAATCGCAGCCCATCCAACTAAGAATACTCTTTTAGAATGGCCAGGAAGCAGATTGACACAATGCCTCAGGTCGTCAAAGGAGGAAGGGGACCAATTTACATGTAACCAGAGTCTCATGCAACACCACAGAAGCTTAGCTAGAGAGCAGTGAAAGAAAATATGCTCGGTGTTCTCCAGTGCTCCACATAGCACACACCTGTCGGATCCCGGCCCGTTTCTTTTCTTAATCTGATCGGCCGCCAGAAGCTTACCTCGGACAGCTTGCCAGAGAAATATCTTGATCTTAGGAGGAATTCGAGCCGACCAGATATGCTTGAACTTGACCGGGCACCCCCCAGGAATAAGTTTGGAGTAAGCAGATTTAACCGAAAAACGCCCCGAAGAGGAGAGGGGCCACACCACGGCATCCTCTTCCTCCGAGAGCAGGGGGAAGCAAGCAGTAAGGCGCTGCCAATCTTCCAACTCTTCAGGAGAAAGAGAACGACGAAAATCTAGAACCCAACCCCTAGCCGAGAGTTCAGAGATAGAAACCTCCGTATCATCGCAATAAGAAAATAGAACCGGAAAAGCAACGGCCAGTGTGGAGTCCCCGACCCACCAATCAAGCCAAAACCGAGTAGACTTACCGTTCCTAACTACAAATTTAACAAGGGACCGAAAGATTGGCCGGACTTTAACCAGTTGATGCCAAAATTGCGAACCACCCGCAGCCGGCGCGAACATAGGACTCGAGGAAGGGAAATATTTAGCTTTTAGGATAGAAAGCCAGGGTGGCAGTTCCTCAAGAGTCATAATCTTCCACCACCATTTGATCATAAGAAAATTATTCATCACTCGCGTATTAATAATGCCCAAACCCCCTTTGGCCTTGGGGCGACATATGATGTCCCATCTGACCATCCTGTACTTACGTTTATTGTCCGCTGCGTTCCAATAGAAAGCACCCCTATGCTTGTCAAAACCATTATGAACCCCACTAGAGAGAAGATAGAATCCCATTAAGAACATAGGTAACGAAGACAGACAGGAGTTAGTAAGGGCGACCTTGCCCGCTTGCGTATTGTATCGCCCTCGCCAAGGGAGAACTCTGTTGCCAACTTTGGTAACCACCGGAGCGAAGTCTTTAGCCAGAAGTTTAAGCGGGGAAATGGGAAGGCCTAGATATTTGAGAGGATAAGATCCCAAAGAACAGTTCAGAAGATGAGCCACCCGCAGCGCCTCTTCGTCCGAGACCCCAGTCACTACAACCTCACTCTTAGAGAAATTGATTTTAAGACCTGAGAGCGCTTCGAAACAAAGCAGAAGGAATTTCAGATTGGTGAGACTATTTTCGTTAAGCTCCATCAAAATGATAGTATCATCCGCATATTGTAGATGAGAGATTCCATTAGGAATAAGATGAGAGCTCACCGGAGTTATATGGCCAGCCACGGCAGCTCGAGAGAGAATGCGAGATAGAGCATCAGCCACAAAGTTGAAAAGTAAAGGGGACGCTGGGTCCCCTTGCCTGAGGCCCCTACCATTAGCAAAAAACTGGCTAGTTTGGCCATTAACAGCCACAGCCGTGTGCCCCCCAGTAACCAATTGCATCAAGCGCTGCATAACAGGCCCCTCAAAGCCCTTAGCCAAAAGAACTTGCCGAAGGAATTTCCAGCTAACCGAGTCGTAAGCCTTTTCAAAGTCAAGTTTGAGGACCACAGCCTTGGTCCCTCGCACCCGCAGATCATGAACAATCTCATGTAAACAAAGAACCCCGTCCAAAATGAACCTCCCTTTGATGAAAGCAGACTGGAAAGGGCTAATGGTCCTATGTGCAATGGGAGAAAGCCTAGTAGCCATGCCCTTTGCAGGCATCTTTGCGAAATTGTTGATTAGAGCAATCGGCCTAAACTGAGAGATCATATCCGCACCCTTGACCTTAGGTATGAGGGAGAGAACCGCGTAGTTAAGTCTCGAGATGTCAACCGATCCCAGCCAATACCCTTGGATGACTGCAGAGATTAGACCTTTTAGTTGGGGCCAAAACTGTCTAAAGAACGGAATGGAGAAACCATCAGGGCCTGACGCCGCATTAGAATTAGCCGTCCGGATAGTATCGAAAATTTCCTCCTCAGAAGGGGGAATCAACAGAAGCTCATTATCAGCGTGAGAAATCCTATCAAGGGGAGCCCAGAAACCCGGGGCCAGCGCGAATCCGAGGTCTGGTTTAGCCAAAAGCAGGTTAGAGAAGAACCGCACTATGTGACGGAGAATGATCGGCGGTTCCGCGACCCTAACACCATCAATAATGAGGCTGTTAATCAAACATCTACGCCGTCTGCCATTCGCAATGGCGAAAAAGTAAGCCGTGGGAGAATCACCCTTAAGGGTCCAATTAATCGTACCCCTTTGCTTCCAATACACTTCCTCTTGGCGATGAATGGCCAGAAGCTCCTTCTCAAGGCCATATCGAACTTGCCACTCAGTAGCCGAGAGCCCACCGTTGTCCGCACGGGAGTCGAGGGCACTAATTTGAGCACTCAGCCTAGATTTGTCGCGCCTCGCCTCAGTAAAGTGATTTTTGGCCCAGCCTCTAAGAAACTTGCGCAAGGAGTAAGAAACATAATGCCAGTCATCCATAGGGCCAAATGAACGATGGGGGAAGGTAAGAAAACCTAAGATCTTCTGAGCCAGCATCACAGGGAACCCCTCCACTAAAAGCCAGGACGCGTCAAATTGAAATCTTTGGCAACCATTGGGGCAGAGACCATCGTCAAGGATAAGAGGAGCGTGATCGGAGCCGACGATGGGGAGGGCCCGAAGAGAGCAGCGAGGAAAAAGACCATCCCAAGCAGGACAGATAAAAACTCTATCAAGAACTGAACGAATAGGACAAGCCTATCGGTTGGTCCAAGTGTAGCGGGCCCCAACCCTCGGGATCTCACGGATAGCCGTGTCCCTGATGAAAGCATTAAAAGCCTCGGCCAGCACCCAGGAGAAATTGGCAGAACTCTTATCAGAAGGATACCGAAGCAGGTTAAAATCACCCCCAACCAAGAGAGGCAGTTGGCAAGCATCAATTTTAGAGAAAATCTCATCCAAGAAAATATGTGACAAAGAATGATCAGCCGGACCATATACTACCATAAGTTCAAGAAGGGTGTTGTTGGAACGAAGGGAAACTACCATACTAGCCCAGTATACACCATGATCAAAAGCCACAAAATCAAAGGTGTCATTATTGGTGCCCAGAAGAAAGCCGCCGGACTGTCCCACGGATGCCACGAAATTCCACCTAAATCTATCAATCCCAGCAATCGCCGATAGTTCAGAAGGAGAAAAGGAAGGTTTAAGAGTCTCAACAAGCCCGATAAAATCAATTCTTTCAGCGCGCATTAGGTTCTTCAATTGGTCTCTGCGCCCCCTAGCGCAGAACCCTCTAATGTTCCAAAACAGAGCCTTCATCTTAGGGAAAGGTTTTTAATTCTCAGGCTCGACCTGCACGGAGCCTTGCAGGCTTTAGCATGTTTCCCAGCCCCGCGTTTCTGCACCGGAGACCGCTGCCCCCTAGCAACCTCGTCCGGTTCCCCTCTGGCCACAACCAGAGGGGCATCCATCCCATTCCTGGCCTCCTTGGCCTTAGCGATATCAGCCTGAGCACGTTCATTAGCACGAATCAACTGTAACAGAGAGGAGGGAGAACCCACACTAGCATCTAGACATATCCCCACATCAGCTAATATCGAAAGGAGATGTTCATCGGAATGAGAGGGTAATACTAGCCTAACAGGAGACTGAGCCACAGGGGGGGAAGGAGATGAGGGTGAATCCAAACCTAAGGGGGGAAGATCACGCGCCGCCGCACGCCGAGCCGCCCGATCCACCACGCGCTCGCCACTGTTGGAGACGCGGCCACTCTTGCGGGCGGTCGAAGCAGGAGAGCACACAGGGACCGGGGTGGCCCGACCAGGGGAAGCCGCCGCCGAAGAAGGGCCCGAAGCCGCCCCCAGGTCCACCTCCAGACGGCGGCAGAGCCCAGCCGCCGACTGCCTGGAGTCCCCCGAGGCCCGGCTCTTCGCGGAAAACTTCTTCACCGAGGACTTCTTCCTTTTCTTAGCCGCCGAAGGTCCCACAGGAGGTAGATCTTCAATGCCGGACAGCAAGGGGGAGGTGGGGCGCACGGGCATATTGGAGCACGCCCCCGACAAGGGGGTGCCCTTCGGAGCAGCCGCGGCCGCAGGGCCAGCCACCAAATCAGGCACCGTGCCCTGAACCCCACCACCCGCCGGAGCCGGAGTACAATCCTTCATCAGCTCCTGCTCAGCAGGAGAAAGCCCATCCCACGCAGACTGGGTGAAGCGGGGATCCGTGCCATTCAGCGATTCCTCAGGACCCCCCCCCCCCACCCTCCCGGGTCTTGTCCTCGTCACCCGAAGCCGGGGGAGGAGGGGGGAGGAGGGGCGGCCGCACCAGGAGCACCTTCCACCCGAACACGAAGACGGAAACCATCAGCCGCCGGGAAAACATCAACGGAGCCACGGATGCAGATCGGATCCACAACCCATACACGAATGCGAGCAGGGCCAAGAACCGACAACGAGGCGAGATCGACCTCAATAGGTTTCCCGATAAGCACCCCAAAGGCCATCAAGAAGGACGCGGTGCGCAAGCTGGGAGGCACATCATCAACGAGCACCCAGACATCAGATGGAGGAGGAATGTTCTTGGATCCGTTGGAAGCCGCTTTGACCGACACAACAAGTTGGTTCACAGGGAGAGTGAAACTGGTACAAGAAGACATCATGCGAAGACTCTCTTTAGAGGGGAAAGTGGCCGCAAACTCGAAATCAAAAAGCTGGCGGATCTGCCAGTCCCAACCACCTTCATCCCACATACGAAGTTCATCAAAGAGGGCTTGTGAAGAGATAAGCTTGTCTTGGACAGTAATGACACCCACGCTGGACAGGGAGGGGATAGGCGCGGCTGCGGGGACTTCCTTGTCCATGGCAAAAAAGGAGCAACCCGGGAGGCCAATCCCATAATGGACGAAGGAGGGGGGCTTGATCCTACTTTGATAGTCCACCGTTAGGTGTCCATCCTCCCTACAGATGAGGCAGAAAGGGGGGGTCTCGCACCGAGACTGGAAATGGCCAGGGCGATGACACACGAAGCAGGTGAGAATGGGATTGGAAACCTGGGAGTGAGAGGAGTTACGATTCACACCACGAGAAGGCGGCGGAGGGAGGATGCCATCTCCAGAAGAACCACCGACGGCACCCGCGCCAGCACCACGTCCTGCCGCAGGGCCAACCGGACGCCGAGCCGATGCCCCGGAGCCACCACGAGGAACGAAACGGGACGGCCCGCCGCCGCCCGCCGCCGGCGCCCGCGGCGGCCCACCCAAGGGAGCAAGCGAGGAAGGAGACGAGGAGGGGCCCGAAGATCCCGCCCGGCTCCCCCGCGCCGCCTGTTCCTAAGGATCGACCACAGGCACCGGAGCAGCGGGCGCCAGGGACGGGGAAGCCACCGGCCCGGATCCAGACGCACGCGGCGACGCGACGCCCGCCTCCGACCGCGAAGCCTGGAGCTTGGCGCGGAGCGACGCCTCGTACTCCAGATCCGCAGCGGCGTCGCCAGAGCCGTCCCGCCCCCGCTTAAGGCCGGAGATAGCCTCGCTTGAGGACCCACGGGAGCAGTCCATCGCCACCACCGACGAGTAGGGGAGGAGGAGGGGAGGAGGAGGGTTGGATCTGACAAAGCGGCGGATAGGGAAACGGCGCCGTCGCAGATCAGCAGCGGAGGCAGGAAACCCTAGAAAAGGGGGAACCGACCCCTTCCGGGCCCATAAATAGCCGGAGCAAGCCAGGCCGGGCTCATTCGAAAGGGCCGGAGGGGAAGGCGAGCGCAGCTGGGCCGACCTGGGCCCAACAGAAACAGACACGAGGGGGGAAGTCAACCGTGGAATCCAGCAAAGGGGCCGAGACAGGCCCACACGGCCCATCACCGACCAGAGGGATCCGGCCCACGGTCCGGGGTACCAACGCAAGACCCGATCCCAGATCTAGGGTTTGCGCCGGCGCCGCCGACGACGGGGAAGGGAGGGGCCTGGACGGCGACGAGCCGGAGGGCACCGCCACCGGGGGGGAGGAGACGTGCGAGGCCATGGCGACCACACCCGGGCTCACTAACGAGGGATCCGCCGCCCAGGGAGCGGCACGCCGGCGAGCACGGCCCACACGACGCCAACCATCTGGGCCCGCATCGAGCACACACCGCCGGCCCCGACCCCCCGGGGCAAACTTGCGCCGACGACCCGCCACCAGCAACGGCGGCATCCCAACCACCGAGGCCGAGCGAGAAGGAGGGGGGGTCTCAGGATCAGAATCGGAGCCATAGTCGTCGGAATCAAGAGCCCAGAACTTGTTGGCCCGCAGCGCAGCCAAGGCCACCGAACAGGGAGGGGGGAATGCAGGTGAGAGAGGTTCGGGCCCCGCCGCCGGTGGGAAGCCCGGAGGGGAGCACGAGGAGAGAGGGGAGCAGGGGAGCGAAACGGACTTGGACGCCGGGGGCGAGGGGGAACCGCAAGCCGACGGCGTCCCGCGGGGAGGGAGCGAGGGAGGAGAGGAGAGAGCCAACCCTAGAGCCATCCTCGTCATGTTACTGCTGTTGACGTGTGCCTAATGACTTCACGGACGATGGTTCTAATGCTATGACATTGGTAGTCATTTCTGTCTTCTTCTCTAGTTTTTATTGTCTTCTTTCTTCTCTCTTTCAGTTTATTTAATTTGGGTTTGCTAGTTTTTTTCTGGAACTTTCTAGTGATGATGGAGGCTTTGACAAAGCTCTATTCAAGTTCTATTTGAATCATGTGTGTGCTTTTTTTCTTTTCTTGAAGTAGTTGATTATGTTTTTGATGATGATTGTTTCTATTGACCCTTGTATTTTTTTTTCAGAAGGTGAAATCATTGAATAGGAAATTATCATGTGTTGGAAGAAGGAATGTGGTTAGTCCCCCTTGTTATACTAAGCTCTTGCATGGCTTTAGTCTGTTCTTCTCTTTAGTGTTGCACTACAGTTTTTCAGTGTTGTAGTTCTGTATTTAGGTCATATATAATCTTTTTTCCTTCTGTATCTTATTGTTTGCTTGCACATCTCATGAAATTTCAGTGGCTTTCCTGTGAAATTTAGTTGTGATTGTTATAGTATTTCCTCCCTGATTTTTGCAGTTGCTCCTTGTTATATAAGACCATAAACTATTCTGGCAGCCTATAGTAAGTGTAACTAGTCCTTTTCTTTATTTGCTTGCAGTTTACTTCAGTTTCTTTCTGCTACTGTTTTATTACATTTTTCATTTCGAATCTACTAATTTATTTTATTTTCTCCCTTAATGTTGCAGTATTGTTTTATAGTTCTGAACTACTAAGAGAATCTCACACATAATACAATTTTTGACTGTCTACTAAAGGTAATTTAAATCTCAACAGAATTTTAGCTTTTGTTATGTAATATATAGTCAAGTTCCATGTTGTAAACAAGCATAATCTATTCTAAATTTCGCAAAACATTCTGAAATCTATCTCTTAGGTAGCAACAATGTTTGCCCTCAAAGTACAACTCAAGTATTCCTTTTAGGATTTTGTCTCCTAAAGTTCATTCTCGTGTTTTTCATGTCTTCTTCCATTTTCTTCTCTATCTCATCTGGTCTTTTCTTGCCTTCCATTTTCCTTTCTTTTCCTTCTTCTTCCATGTCCCTCTCCTGAAAATTTGGCTCTAGCCTTGTGTTGTTGGTGATACATCATGCTTCTTGTCGCTGTTCCTCTTCTTGCCGCCTTCTTTTGTCTCCACCTGTCATTGAACGATTCTCTTCATTTCTTGAAATCAAGCATACCAATTAAGAAACTATTTTACTTACCTTTCTTGAAATTCCTTGACACGTGTTCCTTCCTTTGCTGACACGTGTTCCTAGGCCCATCTCCTGAATGTACCTGCAAGCTTCAGGATATATTTTAGTTCTCCTCTTTTGCACAAATTTATTCTTTTCGTCGTGCTTTGCTTTTGCTAGGTCCATCATGTAGATAACTAGGTCTTTTACCTTGTATATAATGTCAGGTCGTAGCATGGAAGTAAATGAAAATGTTCCCTGCAATATATTGTAACTTTTCGTTATTATGTACACATAATTTTTCTTCAAGTTTCTGATATCATTATTTGCTATATGTATCTCACATTTAGAATGAGTTCTTCTTGTGGCATTGTGAAGTAGATCCCCTTTGGTCATTGTTCTTTGCTTGCTTCCCATCTGCAATTTTGAAAAATTATATGTCAATAATAGCAGAAATATGAACAGCAAACACTTTTATGATTAATAGTAACTTATAAACAGCAGACTCGTGTGACATTGTGCGTACATGTTCCTCCAAGGAGCTTACCGTAATTTGTCAGAATGCCCTGAATTGCTTCTGTTTAATTTCTGCGTGCCTAGATTGTATATTGCTGTATTTATTTATAGTAATTCAAGTGTATTTAGACTGTAAATTTTCCTTGTGAAGCACCGTACTTCATGTGTACCTTCACTGTAATTTACTTTCGGAGTAATTCCTTATATTGTACTCTAGAGTGTAATTCTAGAGCTTTAGGCCGTGTTCGGCAGCCCTCCGCTACGCAGCTATGCTCCTGGAGCGGCCGGAGCGGAGCGGCCCGTAGTGCATTTTTCTGGAGTTGTAAAACTGGCGCTCCGTCCGCTCCCGTATTATACGGAGCTGGAGAGCTGCCTAACAGGGCCTTAGTCACCGTAAATCATTGGTGTTTGCACTGTAATTTACTGTGATTATTCACCGCTGCCATTCTTTGGTGTTTGCACTGCAATTTCCACTGATTTGTTCAGGGAATTTTCTCTGATGTCTCTGAGTTGTTGTCTTTGTGTCTACTTCATTGTTGTCATTCGTACAGTGTGCTTTTTCAATTTGATTTCACTGTAATATCCCCCAGTTTTACTACATAGTCATTGTAAAACTTGTAGGTATTGCAGTGGAATACCTAAGCTTTTTTTTTAGGGAGTTACGCTCTGTAAATACCTCATTTTTTACATAATATATACTGTAGGTATTTACATTATATATACTGTAGGTATCAATTAATGTTCCTTGGCATTTTGTCATGCCAAAAGGGCACTCCTGTCGCTTGGCATCAATTAATTGTTTTGTGGAGTGAAAATAAACATGTGTGTGTGGTTGGTACCAGCTACCAGACTGATTTTCCATCAGCTACATTGTAATCCAAACGTATAATGTTTCATGTTTTTCTGCTACTTCTTAGTGAAGTTTAGCCAGGGTTGCTCATCTTCTGGTTAAGATGTTTAACTCTGAACTGAGCGAAGCAGAGCAGACGTAGTAATCCCTGAGATTCCAACTTAGACAACTTGGTCGCAGACTCGGATTCAGAAACGAAAGTGCGCGTTTTAGCTCTTCCTAGGCTGACTCGGATTCAAATTGCTTGCCCCTGCGTCCTTTATTTTCCCGCGTCCTTTATTTTCTTGCTCGCCGCGTCTCCTGAATCCCCGATCCATCTCACCCCGCCCTCCGACCAGCCTCCCTCCATCCATCTTCCTCTCGCGATTCCACGGCCGCGACCATGGCCGGCACCACGGTGCTCCCGTCGTCTCAGCTCCCGCGCCGTAGCGCCGCCGCCGCCGACGACCTGCACTCCTGCTCCTCCCGGGTGCGCGTAAACCCCGCCTTGATGGCGAACCCCGCAGCTGCCAAGAGGCCCAAGCGTCCCGGATCCGTGCGCACCGTCCAACCGCCGGCGCCAAAGCGCGTACGCGGTGCCTGCTCCGGGGGCGAGCTCCATGTCGCGGTCGCCGCCAACATCGAGAGCAGCAGCAAGCTTCCGTGTCCCAGCAGCTGCAAGGATCCGAAGAGTCCGACGTGCCTCCACCCTTCCGGGATCAACAACCAGGTCGCCGTATCTCCGGAGAGCGCGACGCAATCGAAGCCGCTGAGCATGCGCGAACTGATCGAGAAAGCTCGCCACACCATGGCTCTCCTCGACAAGGCTCACTCTGCCACCGAAGAAGAGGCCAGCCGTCTGCGCGACATCGAGCGCAGCCGAGCGGAGGCCCGGCGAAAGGTGGAGCAGATGGCGGACACGGTGCAGTTCAACGACCCCTGGATCCATCACTCCGACGTGACCAAGTCCCCTCAGGAGCTGCTCCAAGCAAGACAGCAAGCTTGGCGTTATCAAGCTCACCGCATCGAGATGGCTCGTCGACGGGACATGATGCAGGTCCACGGATGTGTGCTCAAGTGATCGAAGCAGAGGAAGAAATCATGAACAGTGCAGCCTTGTTGTTGGTGGTCTAACATAGCAGAGCAAAGCAGAGTCGTCAGTGGTAGTCTTGGTTGCAAGCAGAGATTCATAATTTGGCCATGAATTAGTGTGCATTATGATCACAATTGATCAATTAATGCAAGGGATTGTTCTATGTAAAAGCATTGGATCTGATGTATGCAAGTAGCACCAGGTCTCTTTCTATGTTTTCAATCTGCTGTAGTAGTATGTTTTATGTGAAAGCATTGGTTGTGATGATCCCACCAAGAAGATCACTTCTGTGCTTGAACTACTGTTCCATATGACTTCTATTTTCCTGGAGAAGAACAGATATGTGTGCTTGGTCTAGAAAAGTTTACACCACAACAATGCAGAATTTATTTGTCGCGTCAAGAAGGCGCCAAAAAGCATGTTTACTGAACTCCTGAATCCTGATGCATACATGCATCATTGTTGCCAAATAGCTCAAGTGTACTTGTCTGAATTTTGCGACTGCTGCAAATTTCGTTCAGTACAATTTGTGCATATGACAGACCAGTTTCATGTCACACCGCAGAGAAAAGCAATACTTGAAGTTGTCGGCAATGGTGTTTACTTCATTTAATTAACATATTCATTGACATGGATCCACTGAGTTAAGGGAATTACAGTGCATGGTACATCATCTGAATTCAAGCTAGTACACAGCTTCATTCAAAATCAACTCAACTACAATGAGAAACGTTGGCAAGGCCCACAGGTATTGCAGTTTTTCCTTCTCTCCTGTACCTTCAGCGTCATCCGCAGTTTCTCGGCTTTCTCCTGGGAAATGGAAAGATTAGCACTGCTCTGTATATGCTTTGTAGACCCTGGGGTGAACGATTCCTTTTCCTCTACTTTTATCATAGCTTGCAACGTCAAGATGATTTGTAGACACAAAACAGTCCTGTTTCTGGTTGTCTGCCTTGTAGCAGCTCTGAACTTCAGGGTTAATATTGAATTTTCCTTCCCTAAATATAACTTGTCATCAACAGTTAAACGAACTACCAGTTAATATTTGGAGATCAACTTCAATGGTCAAAACTTGGCCAGCGACACCATCATCCATCTTTGCCTCCATTTGGCCCTCACCAGTCATTTATCTCCCAATTCTCAAGGCAAAACTTCCAGCAAACATTCAAAATACTAGCCGTTGACGCTACTGACAATAGATCCTACCCTCGTGCCGATCAAGTGATCGAAGCAGAGGAAGAAATCATCAGCAGTGGAGCCTTGTTGGTGGTAGTAGTAGTCTTGGTTGCAAGTGTGTAGGAGTATTTCACTGGCATGTTTTCCAGTAGTGCCAGTGAGATTCTTATTAATTTGGCCATTAACTAGTGTGCATTATGATCAATTAATGCAAGGGTTTTGTTTCATGTAAAAACATTGGATCTGATCAGTCTGATGTATGCAAGCATCTGCCGTTGGATCTCTTTGTATGTTTTCATCTGATGTAGTATGTTCCTCCAATTAACATTACCATGAATAATAACAGGCACCAAGAATATTTCTTTTGTGAACTATTCCAAGTGACTGAATTTCAGGAGAGGAACAGATATGTCATATGTGTGCTCTACTCCCTTGAGAAAAATTTACACCTCAACAATGCAGAATTTATTTGCCGCATCAAGAAGTTGCCAAAAAGCACGTTTCCTGAATCCTGATACATACATGCATCATTGTTACCAACAGCTGCTGTCTGAATTTTGCAACTGCTGCAAATTTTGTTCAGTACAATTGTTGTATATGAGACCACTTTCATATAATTAACATGGATCCGCTGAGTTAACATATTCAGTACAATTGCCGCAACTCATGCGTACTTGCCAAATTTGGCAACTGCTGCAAATTTCGTTCCATACAAATGGTGCCAGTATCAAATCAACCACATGTCACGTCGCAGAGAAAATACATACTTGACGACAATGGTGTTTTACTTCACTGAATATCTGAATTCACATATTCACTGACATAAACCCACTGGATTACAAGGGAATTTACAATGCCTGATACATAATCTGAATTCATAGTATCAACTTCAATCAATTACAACGGGAAATGCTGGCAACATTCACAGGTGTTGTAGTTCTTCCTCTTCCTCTGCACCTTCAAGCGTCATCCGCAGCTTCTCGGCTCCCTTCCTCCGCAGAGAAATCAGGAGTGCCCATTTTGACACGCTGGGAAATGACATGACCAAGGAGGAGAATAATCAATACTCCCTCCGTTCCAAAATAGATGACTCAACTTAGTACAAAGTTGAGTCATCTATTTTGGAACGGAGGGAGTACTTCAAAGTGGCATGGGGGAGAAGAATCAATACTTGAACAAAAGAGGAAGGGCTTACCCATGGTTTCTATCCATTGCATTTTGCCGAACTTCAAAACTTCCAGCAAGACATTCAGAATACTAGCCATCACGGTCAGTGTGACGCTACTGATAATATTTCTTACTCTATGACAGCCTGCACACCGCATGTCAAACTGGGAGTACCTTAGAGGCTACGGAGTACCTTCCATGTACAACATGGGACGTGATGAACAATCCAGTCACGGTCAGAGCCTGGCACAGCAACTTTATAGGAGAATTTCAGCTTGCGGCAAGATCGCCGGTTTCGTAGGTCAGCTTGGGAGACAGGAGGAGCTCCACTTGGAGTTTTTAGTATCATTTCACCATGCTCAAGCAGTCAACAGACTACAGGTACTCAGTATGGCCAAAGGATGGACAGATCTTCAAATCTAGCATTCACTCATTTGGTGTTTTGGATGCTCACTTTCATCTAGCATTCGTTGCTCCTGCATGTGAAAAGACAGGTAAAGTCATTTAGTCACACAAATGCACGTCCAAATATTATTCTAGAAAAATAGTATGTTACTATTTTTTGCAAAGAGACATTACAAAAATGAACCATCAAATCCAAGCAAAAGAATAGAAGCATTAAAAGATCAACAGCTCAAGAGTTCATATAGGATAAAGTTGTAAACTACAGACATTCAGTTGGTTTTTTTTTACGCATACATTTAGTTGATATCACTAAGCTTTCAGATGAGAGACAGCCTTAAAGGTGAAACAACTGCTGGCCATGCTGGTTTGTTTTCCAGTTACTTATGCAATTAGAGATTATTAGACATGTTTATCATAGGATTAATGAAATTTATAGCATTCGTGGGCAGAGACAGTTTCTGAACTCCACAATTTCAATTGCCTCCAGACCCATTAACATCGCAGAAGCAAGCGCACTACTTCTCCTGTTGTCAGGGCGGAGTGCCGGCGTCCATGGAACTTTGGAACCCGTGGAGCATCCCAGCATCATGTGGTCGAGTGGTGCCTGGTGTGAGTTGAACCCACGGTTTCAATCCATTTTCCATTTTTTTCTCCTCAAACCAAACCGCCCCGATCCAGTCCACTTAACTCCTCAGTCCACCCTGCTCCAGCCCATTATAAATTTAGCAACCATTTCAGCCCATCCAAACGAGACCACGTACGTTTCCACACCAAAACATCCAGTTCAACCCGCCCCATTCCCCAGATCGAAGTGTGACCATATTACCAGGGGTCTCTCCACATGTGGTTCCAATCAAAATGGCCAAAAATGTTTATTTTCTTACAGTGACTGCTACAACAGCAGAGAGACTTGTACTTGAATACATACCGGTAGTAGAATAAAATAAGTACAACATGACCAACCATACTTACCCAGCAACCCGCGTATTCTTGTAGGTATCCTTCTCTTAAGAGTTGACTTGTAATTTTATCATTTGCAGTACACATCCAGTTTCAACTACTTGCAGAAATTTCAAATTAGTTGCTTGCATCCATTTGCACGGCTTCAGTCTTCAGCATCCAAAAGTATAGCTTTCCTCAAAATAAGAGGAAATCTTAGCTACCTATTTGCACATGTTCATCCAGTTTACACAAGGCGACGAGCCATTGAGCACCACACCACCATCCTATTCCTGTTTTCCTCATGGCTTTAGTACTAAAAATCCCAGGTGGCTTTTAATAGTGTTCTGAGCAGTACAACTAGCTAGATGCTTTTCAGGTGAGATTCATGAGAACACCACGCAAGGGCTCCCTTCCTTGCCGAGAAACAGCAAAAGTTTATCCATGCCTTTCCTTGGCTCCTCCTGCTCTTCTTTGCCTCTCCTACCAGCTCCTGCACGGAGCAGGAGAGTAGCTCTCTCGTCAACTTCCTAGATGGGCTCATGCCAGATGGCAACGGTGGTCTCAACAATTCATGGGTAAATGGCACAGACTGCTGCAAATGGGAAGGCATCATCTGCAGCAGCGATGGGACAGTCACAGATGTCTTGCTGGCCACCAGAGGTCCCAAAGGGGGCATCTCGCCATCCATCGTCAATCTTACAGGCCTGTTGCACCTCAACCTGTCCGAGAATTCGCTCGAAGGCAGTCTACCAACAGAATTAGTTTTCTCCAGAAGCATTATTGGCCTCGATGTCAGCTTCAACCGCCTCAAAGGTCATCTACAAGAGATGCAATCCTCAAATCCCAGCCTTCCTCTCCAGGTACTGAACATCTCAAGCAATTTCTTCACAGGACAGTTCCCAAAAACAGCATGGGATGTAATGAAGAACCTGGTTGCTCTTAATGCAAGCAATAACAGCTTTACAGGACAAATACCATCCTCTATCTGCATCAATACCCCATCATTTGCCATGCTCGACCTATCATATAAGCAATTCAGCGGCAATATTTCTCTGGGGCTTGGCAGTTGCTCTATGCTGAGAGTGCTCAAAGTTGACCACAACAACCTTACTGGAGCTCTCCCCCCACGAACTCTTCAATGCTACCTCACTGGAGCACCTCTCCTTACCCAACAATTTCTTGCAAGGAGTTCTTGATGATTCCCACATAGTCAAATTAAGCAGTCTGACTGTCCTTGGTCTTGGATCGACTGGTCTCAGTGGCAAGATTCCAGATTCTGTCGGCCAGTAAAGAAGATTGAAGAAACTCTACTTGGACAACAACAAGATGTCTGGTGAGCTGCCACCGGCCCTAGGTAACTGCTCAAATCTCAGATACATTACCCTCAGAAACAACAGTTTTACCGGGCATCTCAGTAGAGTCAACTTCACCATGGTGGATCTGAGGACAGCTGATTTTTCAATGAATAACTTCAGTGATACAATTCCTGAAATTATCTACTCATGCAGCAACCTAGTTGCATTGCGCCTAGCTTTCAATCAATTTCATGGCCAGTTCTCACCAAGCATTGGAAATCTCAGGTTCCTCTCCTTCTTTTCAGTCACCGGCAACTCTTTTACAAATATCACAAATGCACTTCAGATGCTCAAGGGCTGCAAGAATCTCACCTCCCTGATGATGGGAACCAATTTCAAGGGTGAAACCATACCACAAGATGAAACATTTTATGGTTTTGAGAGTCTTCAGGTATTGACCATAGATGATTGCCCATTGACCGGGCAAATCCCTCTTTGGATATCAAAGCTTGCAAAATTGGAGATGCTAGATTTATCATTAAATCAACTCACTGGACAAATACCATCCTGGATTGATGGACTGGGCTTCCTGTTCTCTCTAGATATATCAAGCAACAAACTTACAGGGGATATACCAGGTGCATTGACAAAGATGCCGATGTTACTATCTGAGAGAAATGCTGCCAAGTTGGACACAAGGTTCCTTGAGTAGGACTCGTCCGCTAGGTTCCCCCCCCCCCCCCCCCCGCGCCGCCACCCGCGAGGCGGCCGGCGGGGGCTCCAGATCCGCTCGCCGCGCGCCTTCCTTCCTCCTCCCTCCTCCCTCGCCGCCGCCACGGGGCGCGGCCGGGCAAAGCCCGACCGGCGCCGGCGGCGGCGGGGCCTGGTCTCCCCCCGGCGTGACAGGGCGGCGCGGGCCGCTCCTTCAGGTGCGGGCGCGGTGCTGACGCGGGGCACCGCGGCGTGGCGGCGCGCGCCTCCTGGTGGGCGTGGCGCGGCGTGGCCGACTGCGCGGTGGTGTGCGCCTCGCCGTGGCGGCCGTCCCGTCCGGCAGGCGGCACGGGCTGCGGGCGGTGTGGGCGGCGGCTGGGATCCGGCTTCGGGCCCTCGGCGGCTGCGGTGGTTCCCCTCCGTCGCGGGCATGCGGTGGTGGTGCGATTCGGCCGGTGGTGATCCAGCGACCTGGTGGTGGTGGCCGGCGGTGCACGTGGTGGTGGTGCTTCCACTTGGCGGCTCTCTGTGCGGGGAGGCAGGGGAGCGGCTTGGTCTGGAGCGGCGGCGTCGACGGTGTGCCGGCTGCAGCGCGAAGGCGGGAACTTTACGGGCCTCAGAGATCCCGGCCGGGCCTGTGCGGCCACGGGCCTGGTATGTTCCTGCTATTGCGTCCGGTCAGCTACCGTCAAGGCGGTGGAGGTGGGGCCCTCCCGCGTGCCGACGGTGCTGCTGCCCTAGTCCCGGCTCCTTTCCTTCTTTGTGCGGACCATGCTTCACGGTGCCGTGGTGAGACGGCGTGAGAAGCTTCGTGACCGGGTTGGCGCAGGGTGAGGGTCTGTTCGGTGGCGAGCTCTGGAGTGCCTGAGGTGGTGGTTGGGATCGGGAGAAATCTCTGTTGGCTTGGCCGACACTGACGCGGTGGCGCTTGTGGGTACCGCCTGACCTTCCTGAAGGGCGTCGGGGCTACCCTTCCTCTCTCCTCACAGCGTACCAGGGGAAACCCTTGGCAGCAGCGTCGTCATCGTCGCGTTCCTTCTTGGAGGTGCTGATTGGTACCGGCGCTTCGGATGCTCGGAGCTTGGTGGGCGATCTCCGGTGGGTGCAGCGGCCTCGAGGTTCTTCGTTTTTTCGTCGATCCGCCATTGTTGGCATTAGTTTCTTTTCTATTTTCTCTTTCTTTCCTTTTGGGCGTGACTGTGCTGCTTCCGCCCCAGCACCTATCGTTGGATGTTCGGTTGGTTGCTTTGTATACAAAGCGGGGGGAAACCCTTTTTCGGCATATTGGACACCATTACGTCAATACCGGATGGTCAGTGCTTTTCCCAGCAAATTGTGTCTAGACAACAATAATTTCACTGGTGCAATTCCCCCAGAGATTGGTCAACTAAAAATGCTCGACATCCTGAATTTAAGCTCCAACAGCTTAACTGGTGAAATACCACAAGAAATCTGCAACCTCACAAACCTGCAAATGCTTGATCTGTCAAACAACCAGCTCACAGGTGCAATACCATCTGCACTGAATGGACTGCACTTCCTTTCTAGATTTGATGTTTCTAATAACATGCTAGAAGGATCAGTTCCAAGTGGAGGACAGTTTGATTCGTTTTCAAATTCCAGCTACAGTGGAATCCAAAGCTATGCAGACCTATGATCAACAATGACTGCAACTCAAGACCATCTTCAGCCTCTGGGAGGCGACGGAACAACTTGCGTCGTGCACTAGTTATTGGAATCACCGCGGGGGGACTCATTGCTCTCATTTTGCTTGCATGCTTCCTTATTGCAAGGTTAGCATATGATGATCACACTGAGAATGCGGTTCCCCTTCGAAGCAGGCGGTGACGGAGATCTTAAGTTCTTAACGGACGTGGTGCTGAAGATCTGATGCTTTGTACATTGTGCTTTTCCCCCCTCTTGTACTAAGATATGGCTTGAGTCTACATTGTTTGCCAGGACTTTATGCGCGTCATTCCCAGTTCTCCTCTGCTATGCAATTGCAAACAGAGCAAGATATTAGATGTCGTAGGCCTCGATCTAGGGTGTAATGTAGTTTCTCGAACTGGATGTGTATAAAATTGTAAGCTAGTATTACCAGCATATACCTCCACGCATGTTAACAATCAAATATTCTAAAGAAGGTAAATGTTTAAATCCTCTAGTTAGAGGGCCCTCAACGTTTTTCCACAGAAATGAGTCCACCAAGAACATTGTAGTGGGGGATTTGGCTACAGCAGGAGCCTAATGTAACACATGAGGATAGAGTGCTCGGACTCAGAAGCTTGAGCTCGAGAACTTACGATTCCCGCGCGCATTGTTCTGCATTTCCACCACGGAGCCACTCGCGCGCGTTGCCCGCGTCGGCCGCCGGAGCCGGGGCAGCCCCTCGGTCACGCGCGCTTGGGCGCGGCCTCGTGCTCGTGGGGGAATCCGTCGCTTAGCTCAGCTCCGCTCCGCACGGTACAGAGGCGGCCGCCGGGCGAGGGCTCGACGCGTAAACGGAGCACGCACGCCGTACCCGAGCGGTGGCGTCCCAGTCGGCCGGCGCGGACGTGCGGCGGCGAGAGGGGAACGGGCTATGGGCTAACCGGCTAAGGAGGACTTGGAGTTAATTGCACGTTGGTACCACACTTCTTCACCTACTCACGAATCAGTACCACTACTCGTGCATGTCGCAGTTCAGTACCAACTCAGGGCCTAAGTGATGCATAACGGGCTGACAGCCGTATAAGCGCGTATTGACCGCGTATCCGACAGGTTGGGCCCACATGTCAGGTGACACGCTGGCCGAATCGGCGCGTGCCCGGTACGCTGACTAGGACGAGGCCGACCTAACAGGCTAGGTCGAACCGAGCCGCCAGTTCGAACCCTAACTCTCGTTCCCCTCTCCCTCTCCTCCCCGTGCTCCTCTGTGTCAATGGCGACGGCGAATCCGGGCGGCGGCGGTGTAGGCGGCAGCTCGAGCAGCGGTGGCGGTGTGGGCGGGTACGGAGATCTTCCTGGCCTCGGGGCTGATGCGCACCCAAGATTGGCCGAGGGCGACGGCGACAGTTCGTCGTACTACTCGAGCGGCGAGGAAGAAATGGAGGAGGCCCTGCTGAGCATGGAGCAGCGCTTGCGGATGGCAGAGATGTGGGTCGCCAACCCTTTCACGAGCCATCACTGGACCCATGGATGTGGTGGGGTGCTGTAAGTCCTCCTCTCTCTCCTCTGTTCTTTCTTCCAATTTGGGAGCTAGGGTTAGTGTTAATGAAAATGTCCAAATTTGCTGGCACTTGTAGTGTGGAGGAGGCTATCTGGGATGTTAGGATTCACTTTGATGCCCTACATAATTTGGATAGAAAGATATGCAGTTCTGATGTCACTTTTCTCAATCTGTATGCACTGTTGCATACACAAGGATTTACATTCTCTGATGAATTGTATCACATGGAGAACACATGCATAGGAGAGCAGAGAGAGCATGGCCTAGACTTGATTGACACAAACATTAAATTGCAGAATATTAAGAAGCAACATGAGCATACTTTAGTTTTGAATCTGTTAGTTAGAGCAACAGCCGCTGACAGTGCTGCAATTCAGAGAAATGCTGAACTACAGACCATTCTTTATGCACCACCAGTTGTGTATGATCTCAGTGAGCCGGCTGTGCTTGCTGTTGATGACCAAGGTGTTGTTTTTAATAGTCAGGGCAGTAGTGGTACCAATGTTGAAGCTAGTGGTTTTTGCACACAAGAGAGCAAAAATCTAGGTAAACAAAAGCTGAAATCGGTGATGGAGGATGAAGTCTTGTTGCAGGAGGGATATTACAGTAGTGATAATTCAGAAGGGGCATATGACAGTGACAACTACTTGGAGAAGTACAGGATTTCTCAAGACACAGAGATAATAGATGGAAAGAGACAAGTAGATGAGGAACAACTAGCAGATGATCAAGATGAATATTCAGATGATGAGTCAGAAGAGGAGGAACAACTTCATTATGAGGGTGACACTGAGGTTGAGGATCTGTTTGAGAGGGAGGAGGAAGAGAGTGGGGATGAAGAGATGGAGGAGAGCTTGAATGTGGAGTTAGCTCAACAGTTGCAGGTAGAACCTCCAAAGAAGAAACAGAAGCTGCCAATTAGGAGGTGCCCCACCACTAGAACACATTCTAGTGTTTTAAAGGAGGTGAAGAAAGATTTCATTCCTTCATCAGATGAAGAAGAAACTGATTGGCTGATGGATAGTGAAGATGATGGGCATGAGCCACTGCAATTTGTCCTAAAGAAAAATAAGAAGAGTAGGGCACAGAAAAGAAAACCTAGGATATGGTTCAATGAAAAAATGGAGCACCCACACCAGCAATTATGTAAGTACATGTGCTTCACAAATCAGCAGCAATTCAGAGATGCTCTGTTGAGCTTGCACATTTCACAGGCAAGAGATTTCAGATATCGTAGAAACTCTGACCAAAGGATCATTGCAAGTTGCAGAAATGAGCACTGTCAGTTCCACATTGTTGCTGCTGTGATCAAAGGTGAAAAGACTTTTGCTATAAAAAAAATGAACCTGGAGCACACTTGCCCTACCACTACAGAGTCTTCCAGGGTTAGTGCAAAGTGGCTTGCAAAGACATATGAGTCATTGTTCAGGTCTGATCCAACCACTAGCATACAAACTCTGATTGATGCCTGCAATGAGAAGTATGGTGTTGAGGTTCCTAAGCACATGGCCTATAGGGCCAAAAACTTAGCTGTGGAAGCTGTCTTAGGAGAGCACAAGAAGCAGTATCCAAGGTTAAGGGACTATGCAGCAACCATCATGCAGAGAAACCCTGGAAGTAGGGCTGTAGTTACAACTCTAGTTCCTAAAGCAACAAAAAAAATACCACATCCAGGGCCAAGGTTTCATGCAATGTTTTTCTGCAATGTAGGAGGCCACTCTGGGTCAACCCAGAGAACAACACCACAGTTGTCATCTTCCTGCAATATAAACAACCATGGCATGAGCATCTTAAAACAATGTAGGACCCTAAATGACTAGCCACTGAATTAAAAATGAACTTTAAGCATCCT
Organism: Triticum aestivum; assembly: GCF_018294505.1. Taxonomy (NCBI): domain Eukaryota; kingdom Viridiplantae; phylum Streptophyta; class Magnoliopsida; order Poales; family Poaceae; genus Triticum; species Triticum aestivum. The sequence goes on from NC_057813.1 coordinate 594,658,366, forward strand.
TGGGAAACAACTTTAATAATATAACACTAGCTGAATTTTAAGCTTCTGACATTGAATCTCTCTAACCTTAAACAATCAAATAATTTGCAAAGTGAGTACTCTTGTACTGCAAATATTTTCTAATCCACTGATTAGCATCAGTAGTACTAAATGGCTACAAAATGACCCTCACACAGCTACAAAATGACCATCAGAGCTATGGTACAAGAGTACTCATTAAACAATGTGCATCAACATATGGCTAGATTAAAAAACATGAATTCCATGCACTGGACTGCACAATTCTATGCACATGGCTAGATTAAACAATACCATTAACACAGAGTTTGGACAGAATCTTACACTCATAGGACAAACTAAGAACCTCCTGCCCGTGTTAAATGCTTCGAATGCTACACGCCTCTCAGCCGCCACATCATGCTGATGGCAAAGAACTCTGGATGCTGTCTCAATGCCACTGTAGTCTTCGTCTTCAATGCTAGCAGGGATCTACAGGAACAAAAGGAAAACAAAATCCCCAAATCAAATCAAATCCCCCCAAATCTGATAACCCAACCCTAACCCTAGCTCTACAACTCACCCGGTAATGCATGGCTTCGTCGTCGGAGAGGTTCATGTATTGCGTGATTGAGTCATGGCTGCTCTCGTCCTCCATGGCGCGACGGCGACCCGGTTGAGGTGGCGGCGGCAGCGGGCGGTGGGCGGCGGCGAATCGGAGAGAGGAGGGAGAGCGAGAGTGAGAGTGAGGTCGAGCGAGAGTGAGGCGAGTCCGACCGAGCCCATGTAACCGACCGCACCGGCCTCGTCCTCGTCAGCGCACCGGGCACGCGCCGATTGGCCAGCGTGTCACCTGACATGTGGGCCCGACCTGTCGGATACGCGGTCAATACTCACTTATACGGCTGTCAGCACGTTATGCATCACTTAGGCCCTGAGTTGGTACTAAACTGCGACATGCACGAGTAGTGGTACTGATTCGTGAGTAGGTGAGCAAGTGTGGTACCAACATGCAATTAACTCGAGGACTTGTCATGTTTTTTATTTTTTAGTTATGGAGGACTTGTCATGTTTTTTTTTGAGACAACCGGAGGACTTGTTATGTGGGAGGGGCCAAGGGGATCGGGCCGAGCGGTGGATTGAAGAAGGCATAGATCTGGACGTGTTGGAGGCCCAGAATGGGCAGAACCCTCTTTTTTCGAGCAAAAGGGCAACACCTCAGTTCTTCCTCAAAAACAAAAAAACAAAAACCTCAGTTCTTCCAAAATCACTGTTAAGCGGTACCCCTTGCAAACGTGGCTACCACCTTTCGTGAAAATTACGCACTGTGTGTCACTTGTTGCAACCTGAGAGTTTTATCTTTTTTTCTTAAATTTCTTTTTTTAACATTTCGTATATTGAATCGTGCGGCCAAAGCAATAATCATTTCAGGAAAAGTACATCTTCGCATTTGAATACAACAAATCATATGTACTTTTACCTTTGGTCTCATATTACTGATCATATATTCTTGTTTTCAAAAAAATCAAATCTTGTCTATATTACAAGAGATTCCGTGGGGGAAATCATATAGTTCACTCAATAGTTTGAGCTAATTTGTGAAGTCGATGAACCTAAAAGAGTACAATCAACCAGAAGCCAAAAGGATTCTCCCTTTTTGATTGTGTAGAACCAAATGGTACTCAGGCGGACCTCACTCGACCCGATTTTCTTGTATTCCGAACATACCTAAGATCCCAAACTTTAAACTTTCAAATCACCACGTCAGTTTGCGACAAACAAATAGATGTAGCATGGGGGCTCCCTTACTGCCTAGGTGATTGGGACAATTCGCCAAGACATCTTAATGGGCTTGTTCAGGTGCTGCCCAACAAAGAGAGGAACACTTTGAAGAAAATGTATTTTTAAATAGGTTTATTTCACTTGTTTTAGATATACATTTTAAAAAGGTTAAGTGGAAAAAAAATATGCATTCTGTTGGAAAACATATCCACACGTATGTAAAAAAGATCATCTAATTGTTCGCATGTTTTTTCAAAAACTTTATGGATGTGAGAAAAAGTGTGCATGTGTTCAGAAAAATGTTCATGCATATGAAAATTAATATTCATATATTTTTAAAACTATTTATACTTTCATTTAAAAACATATGTGTGTGTTCATGTATCTCAAATAAATGTTCATGTGTTTAGAAAAATTGTTGACATATTCAAAAAACATGGAAAAATAATCATCCATCTTACCTAAGGAGAACAAGGAGAAACAAAAAAATAAAGAAGGAAAAGCAAGAAAAAAATTAGAAAAAAAAAACAAATGTGCTACTTGCCCTGGCCGAAGTGCAGCGCGTATGCGCAATTTATCCCCTATATACCACACTATATAGTCTTTTGGGGTGGCATAATGATTCTCACCTATCACGCCAAATAATATTTCCATACTCCGAGCACCATCGCGGTTGACATAAACTACCCAATCTGACCTCCAAGCCCTCAGACTTCGCGTCACCCGATTGAAAGGAAACATGCATGGGCCCGTGTGGAGTACCTGAGATGGACCTCGATATTTCAATACCCAAACATGTCGAAATCACTAGTTAAGGAGTACTCGTTGCGAAGATCACTCCAACTCTCCCAGGTTGCGACAAGTGGCGTGCTGCATGTGCGCCACTTGTCGCAACCGTGTGTTCAAAATGTTTTATCTCTTAAACCGTGTGTCCAAATCTCAAACCGCTTTCGCCGTTGGATTCCTCGCGTCGAGGTCTTCAAAATTAGATCCCATGTTGATAGGTTTTGACGAAAAAAATTCACAAAAAAAACGAACCGAAAGCACGGGTTTTTTCCATTTCCGAAAGAGGCACGACCATGCTTCTAACAAAATCACAACCGTGCCTCTCGCGAAAGCAAAACCGTGACTCTTGCGAAAGGAAAAAAAATGATTTTTTTTTCGTTTCCGAGGAGGCACGGCCGTGACTCTCGCGAAAGCACAAACGTGCCTCTCACGGAAGCAAAACCGTGACTCTCGCGAAAGAAAAATAAACAAAAAAAGCATTTTTCCCCATTTTCGAGAGGCACGGCCGTGACTCTCGCGAAAGCACAACCGTGGCTCTCGCGAAAAAAAAAGAAAACATGTTTTTTGCGCAAAAAAATTCTTTTTTTAAAAAAAAATTTGGTCGAAAAGCTAGGGAAGACCGGTGGAAAACCAAAACGTCGAAAAAACCCGAAAAAACTGCTTAAAAAGCCGAAAACGCGCGCGGAAAAATAAAAAACAAAATCCGGAGGGAGCGTCCAGAGTGCGACACGTGACGAATGGCTGAGAGTGTGCCAAGTGTCGCTGATCGTTGCGAGGCTACCGAAGAAGCGCTCGTTAATTAGTTGCTCTCCAAACATGTCCACGTGTATGTCATGATCGATGCCATGATGATTGTCGAGCATATTGTGGTGTTGGTCATTGACACGGTGCTCGCCCCGGTGGGCGCAAACGGGAGAGCCCAGACAGGTAGGATAAAAAATGTTTTTCATTTTAGATTTTTCATTTTAAGGAAAATTCTAGCATTTCAAGTTACAACTAAGAAATAATATGGCTCGATCAAATCCAGCACTCCTGATTATGTGCCTAATTTGGATTTAATCTTCACATATTTGTCATCACTTCTTTGTCGCTCTCCTCTCCCATACCTCTTACTTTTGCTTACCGATGCAGCGGCCTACCATTATTTGCCCAAACTTTCATTTCGCTGCTCACATTTCACTCATCTCTGCCTCTGTCAACTTTAATTCTTATGATTCGTGATCTGGTGCTCCCACGGAAGCAAACATGATCATCAGAGCTATTATTGTGTTTGCACCATCTTTGCTCTTAAATCATAAATGTTTTTATACTAAACATTCATATTTCTAAATGTATTTATCATATACATTATTCATGACTATAATTATTTTTATTTAGCTAGCATGGTTAATCACAAAACAATATTGCTAAAAAAATAGTTTTAGTGTTTTTAAACATACAATTGTATTTCATATCCTGGAAAGAATTGATACTACTAAATTTGAATTTAGGTTATATCAAAAGTTCTATTTAATTACATTTTGATGATATATTTGGGTATGTGTGTGTGTTTGTATTTTTTTGTACCATGGTTGAGATTTTTGAAGCCTGAAACCTATATCTATTTCTATTGTACTATTATATTAGGTAAGTGAATTAATATGAACTTCTATAGCATAAATTGAATAGTTAGAAAAATGTGTCTTGCAAATTGGGTCAAACAATGAGTTGGCAACATGTGCATGGTATGCACTTTGTATTGAAATAACATCGCTTGTAATAATCACTTGGCAACATGTGCGTGGTTTTCACACAGATGGTTTGATTATTTGATGTGCTTGTCTAGAATATTCTTGGTTCATCTGGTGCAAACAAAAGATCCCACCAATTTTTATAATAAAAGTTGTGCATGAAAATTAAACATGGAATCAAATTTATACAAGAGCCCCATGATTCATAATAAGTAAATACATATAATGTTCTAGCCGTGCAAACTCAAATGGGGCATCCTGCCTGTTTTAGAGAGAGGAAATCATCTGAAGGAGCATAGCTCCAAATTATCCCCCCCCCACAACATCAATCAAACAGCAACCAAAAAACTAAACAAGCACTTTGTGAGCCGTAAGTGCCTCTCATGAGCTATGGTGGCCTGCCTTTGCTAAACAATGAGCCTCGATGTTCATTACTCCCTTTCATGAACAACTTCAGCTGACGGGAATCCTTCCATCTTCCTATTTTACTTCATCGATGATTGCTTTGGAGGTTCCTAAATACGCACCCTTTACATGGGGGAGGAATATGAGATCAATGAGATTGGTTTTTTTGAAAAAGAAAATACATGTTCAAACATTCTCACAAAATTTGTAGACACACATCAATATTTGATGTACAACCTAAAAAAGTTTCAGCCCCTGATTCGACCAACATTAATAGAAACAAAAAAGACAAAATCTGATGTGAATAGTGTCAAAGTACTATTCACCCAAAGCTATCGCTATTCACATTCGAAAGTGTCTTTTTTGAATCTCTAAATGTACATTGAGTTTTGAGCCGGTTTTTTTCGGACTTGTAGACATACCCCGCAGGAATGTTTTCAAATAATTTTAGTTTTTTTTTGAAATGTATAAATATGAATTTTGAGATTTATCTCACGATCTCACCTAATGTGAGATCTCATACAATTCTTTCCCCCTTTACATGGTTCAATGTAGTCAGTCGACACTACAATCCTTTGGCCATAATATCAATAAACAAACAAAATAAGGTTGGAAAAAATCCCACACCCACCCTCCCACGTCGCCTCCATGAGGCGATGGGGAGGAACCCTAGGGTGTCACCGCCAGCTCTCTACTTCGCACCCTCCTCCTCCCACACCGCCGCTAGCGATGGCAAGGCCTCCTTGTCCCCCTCCCAACGGCCTTGCCTGTTAGAATAGTTGAATAGATATAGGACTTGTGTTTAAACCTGTAATCCTATTCTATCTCTACTTCTCTCTCCCGTAGCGTTTCTTCTCTGCCTCCTGTAACGATCTTTTAGATCGATCTCTCCAAAGCTTGTACGCCAAGGCTTATGCCCAATATATATCAATGCGGCCCGAGACAAAGGGTTCAACGCTTCCAACCTATTTTACATGGTATCAGAGCCTCTTCCTCAAAGATCATAGATCGCATCTAGCTACCTCCCAAAACTATACCTATCTTCCTCCTTCGACCGAGAGCATGTCGACTACCGCTGGCGCGCTCATCACCTCGTCATCTTCCGCCTTCGCGCCGTCTTCCTCCACCACCACCGCGGGATCTCTCGGATCGCCACCACAGGAGAAGCTTACGAGGGGAAACTTCCTTCTATGGAAGGCCATTGTGCTGCCTCAGATCAGAGGCGCTCAGATGGAACACCACCTCGACAGGACGAGCCCGCCACTGCCGCCACCCTCACCGTTACCAAGGAAGGCAAGGAAGAACAAGTCTTCAACTACGCCCGATCCCTCTGGTACGCACAACAGCACCAGCTTCAAGGGTATTTGATGGGATCTCTTTCCTGCGATATCCTTGCTCAGGTCGCGACGCTACAGACGCCGGCCGAACTTTGGAGCGCCATCCATGCCATGTTCGCTGCCCAGAGTCAAGCCCAGGCCATCAGCACCCGCATCGAGCTCACAAATCTCAAAAAAGGTAACATGACCATGGCTGACTATCTTGGCAGGATCAAGAGCCTTACTGATGAAGTCGCATGTACTGCCGCGGCTCTCTCCGATCCGGAAATCGTCTCCAAGATCCTCGTTGGTTTGGACATGGAGTACAATCCGGTGGTTTCTGCACTCGCCGCTCGTGTGGAACCCATCACCGTCTAGGAGTTATACAATCAACTTCTGAGTTTTGATGCCCGCCTCACCCTCCTCCATGGTGGTGATCTTCGGCAGTCATCTGCTAACTCCGCGTCCCGTGGCCGCGGCCGTGGGCGCGGTCACCAGGGGCAGAGTCGTGGCGGTGGCCGCGGACGCGGTGCTCCTCAGGGCGACGGCGCTCGCTCTAGTGGCACCTACGGCTACCATAACAGGGGCGGCTACACTAACAACAACGGCGGCAACTACACCAACGGCGGCGGCTTCAACTCCAACAATGGCCGCCGTCCCCCTGCCGCCCGTCCTCGCCCGTGCTGCCAGCTCTGCAAGAATTCTAGCCATGAGGTGATGGATTGCTGGCATCGCTTCGACGAGAACTTCGTCCCTGATGCTCGCCATGTTGCTGCTGCCATGCGTGAACAAGGAGGAGATGGCGTCTGGTATGTTGATTCTGGCGCCACCGACCATGTTACCAATGAACTCGAGCAACTAGCTCTTCGCGAGAGGTACCATGGCACTGATCAGATCCACACCGCAAGCGGAGGAGGTATGGATATTTGCCACATTGGTCAAGCCTCAATTAATTCCCCTAATCTTAAACGTGATCTAGTTCTTAAGGATGTCCTTCATGTTCCACAAGCTGACAAAAATCTTGCATCCATGTCTCGTTTAGCCACCGATAATAATGTCTTCTTTGAAACTCACCCTCGTTATTTTTTCATTAAGGATCGGGCAACGAGGGAACTTCTCCATCACGGTAGATGCATTGGGGGTCTCTACCCATCACACCCGGAGCACTTAGTCGCCGGCGTCGTCAAGTCTACTCCGCCGTCAAACCCTCTTTGGAAAGATGGCATCAACGATTAGGACATCCATCATCGGTCATTGTGCAACAAGTAGTCAATAAAGATAGTCTTCCTTTGTCACATAGTTCCATTAGTGAGTCTGTTTGTGAAGCTTGCCAATGTGCCAAGAGTCATCAGCTTCCCTATCCTAAGTCTTATAGTGTATCTCATGCTCCTTTGGAGCTTATTTTTAGTGATGTGTGGGGCCATGCCCGTGATTCTTTTGGACGAAAAAATATTATGTCAGTTTCATTGATGATTACAGCAAGTTCACCTGGATTTATTTGCTTAAATATAAATCTGAGGTTTTTTCAGTCTTCCAAGAGTTTCAAAAACTTGTTGAACGACAATTTGATCGAAAGATTATGTCAGTCCAAAGTGACTGGGGAGGGGAGTATGAGAAACTCAATTCTTACTTCCGTAGCATAGGGATTGAGCATCATGTGTCATGCCCTCATGCCCACCAGCAGAACGGCTCTGCTGAACGCAAACATCGCCACATAGTTGAAGTTGGCCTTTCTCTCTTAGCTCATGCCTCTCTGCCTCTCAAATATTGGGATGAAGCTTTCATCACTGCCACTTACCTCATCAATAGGCTTCCCAGCAAAGTCATTGGCAATTCCACTCCATTAGAACGTCTGTATCATCAAAAACCTGACTACAACTATCTCAAAAATTTTGGGTGTGCTTGCTACCCCAATTTGCGTCCATACAATCATCACAAACTTGAATTTCGATCCACTCAGTGTGTTTTTCTTGGTTATAGCAACCTCCATAATGGGTACAAATGTCTTGAAATATCCACTGGACGCATCTATATTTCATGAGATGTTGTTTTTGATGAGACTCTTTTTCCTTTTGCCAAACTACATCCAAATGCGGGAGCCTTACTCCGTGCTGAAATAGCACTTATACCTGATCTTTCTGCACCTTCTGATCACGTGGGCGAATTAACTAAGGTTGATCATGTGCAAAAATCCCAAGGAAATTCTGATTCAGCTGATATTTCTGCTAATTTGAATCGTCATTTTATGCATGAAGAAGCAGACGAAACAGGCACGGAATACGCTGCTGATCCGGCTGACAGCACGCGATCCCAGGCGGATCCACGCGCTCAGCCTGTTGCTGCTGTTGGCACACGATCCGAGGCTGATTCGCCCCTGGGCCTGGACTCGCGCGGGCCTGTGGCCGACCGCGCTGCCAGGGTGGAGCCCACTGGCCTCGTTGTATCGCCCCACGCCATGCCCCCTCGCTTCAATTCGCACGCCAGCGCATGTGCGGGAGAGGGCGAGTCTCCTACTGCCACGTCGTCGCGGGCCTCAGCAGCGGCCGACCCCGGGCGTGTGGCCGGTCCCACCTCTGCACGGGCCTCACCAGCGGCTGACCAGTCGCCAAGATCTGCGCCAGGATCCGCCTCGGATCAGGAACTGGCTGATTCGTTCCCTGCATCGGATCGGGAGCCGGCGGGATTTTCTGTGGCAGAGGAGGCTTCACCAGGATCTTCTGTACCACCATCTACAGCGGCTGTTCCTGTGCATTCTACGCCCCCTCGTCGGCAAACAAGGGCACGGTCAGGTATTGTGAAGGAAAAACAGTACAATGACGGTACAATTAGGTATGACAAAATCAAATGTGCTTTTCTTACCACCACTGGTGAACCAATTCATTTGCATGATGCCCTTGCTAATAAGGATTGGAAGGAAGCTATGGATAGTGAATATAATGCACTTATGAAAAACAAAAGTTGGCACTTGGTACCACCAAAACATGGAGACAATATTATTGATTGTAAGTGGGTGTACAAGATAAAAAGAAAGTCTGGTGGAAGCATAGACAGATATAAGGCCAGATTAGTTGCCAAAGGATTTAAACAAAGGTTTGGAATTGATTATGAAGATACCTTTAGTCCTGTTGTTAAATCTTCCACTATTCGACTTGTCTTGTCTATTGCTATGTCCAGAGGTTGGAGCTTAAGACAGCTAGATGTTCAGAACGCGTTTCTTCATGGTGTTCTTGAGGAAGAAGTGTTCATGAGGCAAGCACCAGGTTATGAGGATCACAACACACCACAATATGTCTGTAAGTTGGATAAAGCATTATATGGTCTGAAACAAGCACCAAGGGCTTGGTATTCCAGATTAAGCATGCAGTTACAACACCTTGGGTTCATACCATCCAAGGCAGATACATCATTGTTCTTCTTCAGGAAAGACAGTATTACTATCTTTGTGCTTGTCTATGTTGATGATATAATTGTTGCTAGCTCAAGTGCAGAAGCTACTACCTGCTTGCTTAAGGATTTAAAGTTGGAGTTTGCTCTCAAGGATTTGGGTGATCTCCATTATTTCCTTGGAATAGAAGTAAAGAAAATTAAAGATGGCATACTTCTCTCACAGGAAAAATACACCACTGATATTCTCAGAAGAGTGGGTTTGGAGAATTGCAAGCCGGTTAGTACACCAATTTCTACCTCAGAAACTCTCACAGTAGAAAGTGGAGATGCTCTTTCACCAGCAGATGCAACAAACTATAGGAGTGTTGTAGGTGCCTTGCAATATTTAACTCTTACACGTCCTGATATTTCCTACTCAGTGAACAAGGTATGTCAATATTTGCATGCACCTAGAACTACTCATTGGACTGTAGTTAAGAGAATTCTAAGGTATCTTAAGTACTCAGGAGGCCTTGGACTTCACATTACCAAGTCTCCATCTCTTCTTGTAACTGCTTATTCAGATGCAGACTGGGCGGGATGTGCTGATGATAGGAGATCTACAGGTGGTTTTGCTGTATTCTTGGGATCTAATCTTGTGTCATGGAGCGCAAGAAAACAGGCCACTGTTTCAAGGTCAAGTACAGAGGTTGAATATAAAGCCTTGGCTAATGCTATAGCTGAAGTAATGTGGATTCAGACACTTCTTTATGAACTTGGTATTAAAGCTCCTCGGGCTGCAAGATTGTGGTGTGATAACATTGGAGCAACATATCTCTCAGCCAATCCTGTTTTTCATGCACGAACAAAACACATTGAGGTTGATTTTCATTTTGTCAGAGAAAGAGTGGCTCGGAAGCTACTTGAGATCAAGTTCATTCCCACAGGAGATCAGCCCGCAGATGGGTTTACAAAACCACTTACAATGAGAGGATTGGAAAAATTCACATACAATCTTAACCTCGGCACAGCTCCTTGAGGTTCAGATTGAGGGGGAGTGTTAGAATAGTTGAATAGATATAGGACTTGTGTTTAAACATGTAATCCTATTCTATCTCTACTTCTCTCTCCCCTAGCGTTTCTTCTCTGCCTCCTGTAACGATCTTTTAGATCGATCTCTCCAAAGCTTGTACGCCAAGGCTTATGCGCAATATATATCAATGCGGCCCGAGACAAAGGGTTCAACGCTTCCAACCTATTTTACATTGCCATGGGCTGGCACATCTGGATCGGGGTGCCTCACTGACAAAGGGCGAGGTGGCATTGCGGCACGGTGGCATGGTGATGGCGCGACAGCATGGCGGTGGCGCGATAGGCTGTGTGTTGGGGGAGCATGCTGGCGAGGTGGCGGGCTGTAGGTGGTAGCAACGGCTGCTCTGCTCAACTGGCGGCGCGGGTGTCTGTCTCTACATGGGTTGTTGGGCGGTGGGGTGCTAGTGTGATGGTGGTGGCTCTCGCCAGTGGCGGCCTGGCCGGTTGGCTTCCTTTAGGCGAGCTCGGGCGCCATTGGATGGGTGGTGCAAGCTCTCTCTATGGGCATGCGGTCTTCACGATGATGACCAGATGGCGGCCCATGGTTGGTGGTATTGGAGGTTGACACCTTATGGGGCGCCGGAGGCGACGATGACCGGCGCGGGCGAGGCTACCCAGGCGGCTGGACGTCTGACTGGCATCCGTGTATGGCTCGAGGTGTCCTTGCTACTGGGTTAGGGGTGTGTGTTATTTTTTTTCCTCCCGTCACAATGCGCATGCCCTTTTTAAACAAACAAAACGTGCATTGTCTTTCGCGCGAGCGTGTACACCCCGAGAGCCACCTATGAACACCCCGAGCAGCTTCGAAACGCCAGCGAGCCAACGATAACGATAACGATAACCCGAGCCGCCGACGTCAAAACCCCGGCAATCATCCGAAACCGCAGAGAACCGCGCTCACGAACTCCACTCACGAACTCCCGTCGACGTAGGCCGAAGCCCGAACACGTCCGTACAGAAAAGCCCCCCGTCTCGATCAGAACCGTAAGCGGCCGGGTGGGTCACATCACATGATCACATCGACCACATCGCTAACCAACACGGCCATGTTTATCGTACAAGCATGAAGCATCTGCTGATCAGATGGATGGAGCAGCTTGATGATAGCTCACCGCAATGGTATTTAAAAACCTGGCTGAGCTCGCTAAACAAATCGCAACTTGGATCGGCGTCTTACGCACTCGAGAGCGAGGGGCAGAGTCGCACATAAACCGCCCCTTGGACGCCCAATCGGCCGCGCTTCCAAAAGTCAGACCTGCCCCGAGCCAGGAGCATCAGCTCGACAGCATGACTCGCGAAGCACTACGCCCTCCATGGCCATGGACATGGCCATCGCCGTTGACCTCGCGCCGGATAAACCTATGCGTAGTATATTACCACGACGACGAGCCATCTCCAGGCCGGCCAATGGGACGCTAGCTTCTCCACCCATCCCGCCCTCCCCCCGCTCCGCTCCGGTCGTCTAAGAAAAAAGTCCACGCCACGGCCAAACGCCACGGCTCGGTTATTCCCCATGTTGTTGACGGCGGCGGAGGCCTCGCTATGATCACTTGCCAGAAGCAGCCGCTCGTCATTTCGGCGGGATCCCTGGCGGTGGTCGTCGTGTCGTTGACGCTGCTGCTGCTGGCCGGCCCGGTCGCCGGCACGTGCGGCGACGGGGAGAGGGACGCGCTGCTGACCTTCCTCGACGCGCTCTCGCCGCGGGCGGGCGATAACATCGCCGCCTCGTGGCGGGGCTCGTCGGACTGCTGCGCGTGGGAGGGCGTGGGCTGCGACGACGCGGGGGGTGGTGGCGCGGTCACCAGCGTGTCCCTCCCCGGCCGCGGCCTCGGCGGGACGATCTCGCCGGCAGTGGCCAGGCTCGCCGCGCTCACGCACCTCAACCTCTCCGGCAACGGCCTCGCCGGGCCCTTCCCCGCGGAGCTGCTCGCCCTGCCCAACGCCTCCGTCGTCGACGTCAGCTACAACCGCCTCTCCGGCGCGCTCCCGGACGTGCCGGCCGCCGTCGGACGCGCTCGCCTACCGCTGCGGGTGCTGGACGTGTCGAGCAACCATTTGTCCGGGCGGTTCCCGTCCGTGCTCTGGCAGTTTACCCCGAGCCTCGTGTCGCTCAATGCCAGCAACAACAGCTTCGCCGGCGCGATCCCGTCGCTCTGCGCCATCTGCCCTGCGCTCGCCGTCCTCGACGTCTCCCTCAACGCGTTCGGAGGGCCCGTCCCGCCCGGGTTCGGGAACTGCTCGCGGCTGCGGGTCCTCAGCGCCGGCCGCAACAACCTCACCGGCGAGCTCCCCGACGACCTCTTCGACGTGACGTCGCTGGAGCAGCTGGCGTTCCCGTCCAACAGGATACAGGGGAGGCTCGATCGCCTGCGGATCGCCAGGCTGATCAATCTCGTCAAGCTCGACCTCACCTACAATACGCTCACCGGCGGCCTGCCGGAGTCCATCGGCGAGCTGACGATGCTGGAGGAGCTCCGGCTCGGGAAGAACAACCTCACCGGCACCATCCCGCCGGTGATCGGCAACTGGACCAGCCTCCGGTACCTGGACCTTCGGTCGAACAACTTCGTCGGGGACCTCGGGGCCGTTGACTTCTCCCGCCTCACCAATCTCACCGTCTTGGACCTGGCCTCCAACAACCTCACCGGCACCATGCCGCCCAGCATCTACTCCTGCACGTCGATGACGGCCCTGCGCGTGGCCAACAACGAGATCACCGGGCAGGCGGCGCCGGAGATCGGCAACATGCGAGAGCTGCAGTTCCTCTCGTTGACCGTGAACAATTTTACTAACATCAGCGGCATGTTCTGGAACCTCCAGGGATGCAAGGACCTCGCGGCGCTGCTCGTCTCGTACAACTTCTACGGCGAGGCCCTGCCGGACGCCGGCTGGGTCGGCGACCACGTCAGCAGCGTCCGGCTGATCGTCATGGAGGAGTGCGGTCTGACGGGCCAGATACCGTCGTGGCTGTCCAAGCTGCAGGGCCTCAACGTCCTGAACCTCGCCGGGAACCGCCTGACCGGTCCGATCCCGAGCTGGCTCGGCGCCATGAAGAGGCTCTACTACGTGGACCTGTCGGGCAACCACTTCGCCGGGGAGATACCGCCGTCGCTGATGGAGCTGCCGCTGCTGGCGTCGGAGAAGGCCATGGCGGAGTTCAATCCGGGCCCTCTGCCGCTGGTGTTCACCCTGACGCCCAACAACGGGGCGGCGGTCAGGACGGGCCGCGCGTACTACCAGATGTCCGGCGTTTCCGCCACGCTCAACCTCAGCGATAACAACTTCTCCGGCGCGATCCCGCGAGAGGTCGGTCAGATGAAGACGCTGCAGGTGCTCGACCTCAGCTACAATAACCTCTCCGGCGGCATCCCGCCGGAGCTCAGCGGCGTCACACAGATTGAGATTCTTGACCTCCGCCAGAACCGTCTGACGGGCTCGATCCCGCCGGCGCTCACCAAGCTCCACTTCCTCTCCGACTTCAACGTCGAACACAACGATCTCGAGGGCCCGATCCCGACGGGCGGGCAGTTCAATGCTTTCCCGGCGGCGAACTTCGCGGGGAACCCGAAGCTTTGCGGCCAGGCGATCTCGGTACGCTGCGGCAAGAAAAGCGGAACGGCGACGGGCAAGTCTTCGCCGTCCAAGACCATGGGCAAGAGTGTGCTCGTGGCCATCGTTCTTGGAGTCTGCTTCGGTGTGGTTGCCGTCGTCGTCTTGGTCGGACTCGCCGTAATCGCCATCAGAAGGTTCATAACGAACGGATCCGTCAGCGACGGCGGGAAGTGCGCGGAGTCGGCCCTGTTCGACTACTCCATGTCGGATCTGCACGGCGACGAGTCCAAGGACACGATCTTGTTCATGTCCGAGGAGCTCGGCGGCGGCGACCCAGCGAGGAAGAGCGTCACGTTCGTGGACATCCTGAAGGCGACCAACAACTTCAGCCCGGCTCAGATCATCGGAACGGGGGGCTACGGCCTGGTTTTCCTGGCGGAGCTGGAGGGCGGCGTGAGGCTGGCCGTGAAGAAGCTCAACGGCGACATGTGCCTGGTGGAGCGGGAGTTCCGGGCGGAGGTGGAGGCGCTGTCGGTGACGCGGCACGAGAACCTGGTCCCCCTCCAGGGCTTCTGCATCCGCGGCCGGCTCCGGCTGCTGCTGTACCCGTACATGGCGAACGGCAGCCTCCACGACTGGCTGCACGACCGGCGGCCGGAGCAGGAGGAGCTGGACTGGCGCGCGCGGCTTCGGATCGCGCGGGGCGCGGGGCGCGGGGTGCTGCACATCCACGAGGTGTGCACGCCGCAGATCGTGCACCGGGACATCAAGTCGAGCAACATCCTGCTGGACGAGTCCGGCGAGGCGCGGGTGGCGGACTTCGGGCTGGCGCGGCTGATCCTGCCGGACCGGACGCACGTGACGACGGAGCTGGTGGGCACGCTGGGGTACATCCCGCCGGAGTACGGGCAGGGGTGGGTGGCGACGCTGCGGGGCGACGTGTACAGCTTCGGCGTGGTGCTGCTGGAGCTGCTCACCGGGAGGCGGCCCGTGGAGATGATGGCGGCGGCGGGGCAGCCGAGGGACCTCGTCGGGTGGGTGACGCAGATGCGGTCGGCGGGGAGGCACGCGGAGGCGCTGGACCCGCGGCTGAGGCAGGGGAGCCGGCCGGGCGACGAGGCGCAGATGCTGTACGTGCTCGACCTCGCCTGCCTCTGCGTCGACGCCATCCCGCTCAGCCGGCCGGCCATCCAGGAGGTGGTCAGCTGGCTCGACAACGTCGACACCATCGGCACGTCCTGACGTGGTCTGTGTAAAGCGAAGATGGAGCGCTCTACGGGCAGAGATGGTGTCGAACGATGAGATAGAAATCAGAATCAGAATTCAGAAATGGCGATGATGTTCTTCAGGCAAATGACTGAATGAAAGGACACTCCACCATCCATAATCACATTCTGTCCCGTCGACTAAAGCAACATGGACTAATTTCTGAACCATGATTGGTGGAGGTGGAGTATAGTTCCATAGGTTTGCCACAAAAATGGATGGAGATCCCCTGGTCTCTGCATTGATTGAGGCACACAATCATCTTTCTTGTGAACTTTTAATCATGCACAAGTGGAAATCCATTGGTGCTCCCGGAAGCACGTGCTCCTGCACGCGGAAAAAAAAATTCAAAGTGTAAAAAAATTAAACAAAAAATTGGCGTATACATCTTGACATCATATGTGTGCACATCAAGTTTTGGAGAAAACCAACTTTTTTATGGCTTGTGTAAAAAAGACAAAAGGATGTCTTGCGAAAAGCATTTTTTAACACCGAATTTTGTCTTTTTCGCACGCGATACATAAGTTGTCGGTTTTTCGCGAAACGACTTTGTGAGCATGTACAATATTGAGATGCACGCGTCAAGTTATTGTTTGGAATTTTTTGACATTTCAAAATACGTTTGAAACACATTTTAAAAATCAGGAGCGTGCACTCCCATGTGCCAAAACGGCGATCTCCACAGCGGAAAAAGAATAACATCGTGTATTATCGGGGCCAACCAAAAGCAGAATGGATTACATTCTACTACAACTCATGCATCCTAAATTGTATTGTCAGAAAATCACCCAATTTGGTCGAACAAAGTTCGAGCTACGACCTTCAAATGGCTATACCAAGAAACCAATATGAGCTTCAAGAACTTGATAGAACAGTTGCTTGGTTAAGAATGATGGTATTGTAGCAGTTATGTATTGCCTGATATGAATCAACCCCCCCCCCCTCCCCACCCCCCAAAAAAAGAAAAGAAAAATCTAAGCCTCAATTTGAACAAAAATCCCATAGAGCCATCTTGCAAACATATTTGAGATTGAGCTACGCGGGAAATATTGAAAGCCGCAAACATTAACTCAGCACGAAAGCTAGGCGCGGATGGGCATGAAAAGGCAAACGTTGAATTCGTCTCGGCTAGATATTTCCTTATCAAAATTACCCCTTTACACAGGTAGCATATAAATATCATCATCTTAAGTGGAACACTGAGCTTCCAAATGATTTTTCTATGGAAGTTATAATTGTCATTTAGTATCATGCACATATGCAGAGATTTGATAGAAATAGTTCCTGATGCATGATGCTTCCAAAGGAATGCATCCTTGTCGTGTGCTAGGTTGAACTTGCACCAAATGAAACCATATTGTCTATTTATTGATGGTTAACTAATACGTCTTCATTGTATCTACTTTTCCAAACACTTTTGCCCTTGTTTTGGACTCTAACTTGCATGATTTGAATGGAACTAACCCGGACTGACGCTGTTTTCAGCAAAACTGCCATGGTGTTATTTTTGTGCAGAAATAAAAGTTCTCAGAATGACCTAGAAATCCACGGAGCAACTTTTTGGAATTAATAAAAAATATTGGCAAAAGAATTAAGGTCAGGGGGCCCACAACCTGTCCACGAGGGTGGGGGCGCGCGCCCTGCCTCGTGGGCCCCCTGGAGCTCCACCGACCTCAATTTCAACTCCATATATTCACGTTCGGGAAGAAAAAAAATCAGAGAGAAGGATTCATCATGTTTTACGATACGGAGCCGCCACCAAGCCCTAAACCCTCTCGGGAGGGCTGATCTGGAGTCCGTTCGGGGCTCCGGAGAGGGGAATCCGTCGTCGTCGTCATCATCAACCTTCCTCCATCACTAATTTCATGATGCTCACCGCCGTGCGTGAGTAATTCCATCGTAGGCTTGCTGAACGGTGATGGGTTGGATGAAATTTACCATGTAATCGAGTTAGTTTTGTTAGGGTTTGATCCCTAGTATCCATTATGTTCTGATATTGATGTTGCTATGACTTTGCTATGCTTAATGCTTGTCACTAGGGCCCGAGTGCCATGATTTCAGATCTGGACCTATTATGTTTTCATGAATATATGTGAGTTCTTGATCCTATCTTGCAAGTCTATAGTCACCTATTATGTGTTATGATCCGACAACCCCGAAGTGACAACAATCGGGACCACTCTCGGTGATGACCGTAGTTTGAGAAGTTCATGTATTCACTAAGTGTTAATGCTTTGGTCCGGTACTCTATTAAAAGGAGGCCTTAAGATCCCTTAGTTTCCAATAGGACCCCGCTGCCACGGGTGGGTAGGACAAAAGATGTCATGCAAGTTCTTTTCCATAAGCACGCATGACTATATTCGGAATACATGCTACATTACATTGATGAACTGGAGCTAGTTCTGTGTCACCTTATGTTATAACTATTGCATGAGGAATCACATCTGACATAATTATCCATCACTGATCCAATGCCTACGAGCTTTTAACATATTGCTCTTTGCTTAGTTACTTTACCGTTGCCACTGTTACAATTACTACAAAACTGCTACTGTTACTTTTGCCACTATTACCGTTACTTCCATACTACTTTGCTACTAAATATCTTGCTGCAGATATTAAGTTATCTAGGTGTGGTTGAATTGACAACTCAACTGCTAATACTTGAGAATATTCTTTGGCTCCCCTTGTGTCAAATCAATAAATTTGGGTTGAATACTCTACCCTCGAAAACTGTTGCGATCCCCTATACTTGTGGGTTATCAAGACTATTTTCTGGCACCGTTGTCGGGGAGCATAGCTCTATCCTTTGAGTCACTTGGGATTTATATCTGCTGATCACTATGAGGAACTTGAAAGACGAAAGAACTAAGATCTTTCCCTCAACTACGAGGGGAGGTAAGGAACTGTCATCTAGCTCTGCACTTGATTCACCTTCTGTTTTGAGTAAACTTGCGACACATAAACCTGCTTCTGCTATTAGTTCTGATATGTCGCATGTTATTAATGATGCCACTTCTGCTATGCATGATGCTTATGATGAAACTACTTCTATGCTTGATACTACTGTGCCATTAGGTGAATTTCTTGATGAACAACTTGCTAGGGCTAGAGAGAATGAAATTATTGAAACTGATAATATTGATGAAAGTGATGATGAAGATTCTCCTCCTAGATATGAATTACATGTTGTTTCCGAGGGTTATGTTACGGATGAAGAAACTGCTAGAGATTTTCTTGCTTGCAATGATAGATCTAATCTTAAGAAATTATTAGCTAAGCTGAAAGAAAAGTCTCTGAATGCTAGAATGAAATATGACCTTGCTTTTGCTACTTCACCTATCTGTGTTACTGATAAGGATTATGATTTCTCTGTCGATCCTGAGATAATTACTTTGGTTGAATCTGATCCTTTTTATGGCTATGAATCTGAAACTGTTGTGGCACATCTTACTAAATTGAATGATGTAGCCACCCTGTTCACTAATGATGAGAAAACTCGTTACTACTATATCTTTAAATTATTTCCGTTCTCACTAAAGGGTGATGCTAAAAAATGGTTTAATTCTCTTGATCCTGGTTGTGTGCGTAGTCCCCAGGATATGATTTATTACTTCTTTGCTAAATATTTCCTCGCTCATAAGAAACAAGCTGCTTTAAGGGAAATATATAATTTTGTGCAAACTGAGGAAGAGAGTCTCCCACAAGCTTGGGGGAGGCTTCTCCAATTACTTAATGCTTTGCCTGATCATCCTCTCAAGAAAAATGAAATACTTGATATCTTTTATAATGGACTAATCGATGCTTCCAGAGACCACCTGGATAGTTGCTGGTTGTGTTTTCAGGGAAAGAACAGTTGATCAAGCTGAATTGCTATTGAATAATATGTTGACTAATGAAAACAATTGGATACTTCCTGAACCAACTCCTAAACCAACTCCGAAGAAAAGGGGTGTTCTATTTCTCAGTCCTGAAGATATGCAAGAGGCAAAGAAATCTATGAAAGAAAAAGGTATTAAAGCTGAAGATGTTAAGACTTTACCTCCTGTTGAAGAAATACATGGCCTTAATATACCACCTATTGAAGAAATACATGGTCTTGATAACCCGACACACTACTAAAGGTAAATTCTCTCTATAGAAATGATAAAGTTGAAATCCCGTCTACTAAGTTTGCTAGCCAATGCTTGGATGAGTTTGATGACTTTATGGCTAAACAGGAAGACTTCAACTCTTATGTTGGTAGACAATTGAAAAGTAATCCTTATATGATTGGACACTTGAGTGATTATATGTCTAGAGTTAAGGGTGAACTTAAACTCATTAGTAAACATGCTTCTATGGTTACCACTCAAGTAGAACAAGTGCTTAAAGCTCAAAATGATTTTCTCAGTGAATTAAATGATAAGAGAAATGATAATGCTGTTAGAGTTATGACTATAGGTGGTAAAATGACTCAAGAACCTTTGTATCCTGAGGGCCACCCTAAGAGAATTGAGCAAGATTCTCAGATAAATAATGTTGATGCACCTAGTTCTTCTAAAAAGAAGAAGAAGAAAGATGATAGGACTTTGCATGCTTCTAGTGAACCTGTTGTTGACAGACCTAAGAATCCCAATGATATTTCTATTTCTGATACTGAAACACAATCTGGTGATGAACATGAACCTAGTGATAATGTTAATGTTGATGCTCAAGCTAGCAATAACAATGATGTAGAGATTGAACCTGCTGTTGATCTTGATAACCCACATTCAAATAATCAACGTTATGATAAGAGAGACTTCGTTGCTAGGAAGCGCGGTAAAGAAAGAGAACCATGGGTTCAGAAACCCATGCCTTTTCCTCCTAAACCATCCAAGAAAAAGGATGATGAGGATTTTGAGCGCTTTGCTGAAATGATTAGACCTATCTTTTTGCGTATGCGTTTGACTGATATGCTTAAAATGAATCCTTATGCTAAGTACATGAAATATATTGTTACTACAAATAAAAGAAAGATACCCGAAGCTGAAATTTCCACCATGCTTGCTAATTATACTTTTAAGGGTGGAATACCAAAGAAACTTGGTGATCCAGGAGTACCAACTATACCATGCTCCATTAAAAGAAACTATGTTAAAACTGCTTTATGTGATCTTGGAGCCGGTGTTAGTGTTATGCCTCTTTCATTATATCATAGACTTGATTTGAATAAGTTGACACCTACTGAAATATCTTTGCAAATGGCCGATAAATCAACAGCTATACCTGTGGGTATTTGTGAGTATGTGCCTGTTGTGGTTGCAAACGTTACTATCTTAACGGACTTTGTTATTCTTGACATTCCCGAAGATGATAGTATGTCGATTATCCTCGGTAGACCCTTTTTGAATACTGCAGGGGATGTTATTGATTGCAACAAAGGCAATGTCACTTTTCATGTTAATGGTAATGAGCATACGGTACACTTTCCGAGGAAACAACCTCAAGTTCACAGTATAAATTCTATTGGAAAAATTCCATCGATTATTATTGGAGGTTTTGAGTTCCCTCTTCCTACTGTCAAGAAGAAATATGATATTATTATTATTGGGGATGTACATATCCCTGTTGAGGTAACCTAGTGCTATTCGAAAATTCTCCGGTTTCATGCGATTCGGAATGAGTTTGTTAACAAGACTTGATTGTTATTGGATTCCTTTTGATGAGCATGAGATGGATGAAGTTAGAAAGCACAACTCTCTGTACCCTCCTTTTACCTTCTATTATTTAGATTAAATAAAGCAAAAATAGTATTTTTCTATCTGTTTTCTGATTTATCCATGCAATAAAAATACCCCGAAAATAAAAGTTCTCCAAATGCCCTGAAAATGAAATATGATTTTTTCTAGAATATTTAAAAATTATTGGCACTGAGAACACATCAGGGGGAGCTAGCACCTGGCCACGAGGGTCCAGGGCGCGCCCCTTGCCTCGTGGGCCCCTGGTGGCCCCCCTCCACTTATCCCTGCACCCATACACTTCTTCTTCCTCCCAAAAAAATCACCAACCAGCTCAAGCACGAGTTCTAGCTCATCTTGCCGCCATTTTCGATCTCCTTGCTCAAAGCTCCACTCACAAAATTGCTTTGGGGATTGTTCTTTGGCATGTGACTCCTCCAATGATCCAATTAGTTTTTGTTCTAGTGCTTTATTCATTGCAATTTTTTACTTCCTAGGTGACCCTGTTCTTGAGCGTGCATGTCAAATTTATTTGGTCCCAAGTAGTTCTAATGCATGATATAGTCTCTAGGCACTTGTGGGAGTAGTTGCTATCAATTTTGTTGAGTTTGGTTCACTTTTATTTTGAGTTACTAAAAATTTCAGAAATTTTCTGAAAATGATGAAGAGATTTTTGAGGGGCTCTTCGAGCCGAAGCTCGAAGCAGAGTGAAGAGAACAAAAAGCCCAAATTTAATATCCCTCGCACCGCGGAGGTTCGGCCGTGTGAATGGCCTTGTGACGAGTTCTTGAAAGCAACCGGGATTCATGATGACTTTTATCATTTGTCTGAGAATGCAGGCCTCACCGACTTCCTCCACGACCAGCTCGATCAGTATCTCCTACTCACTAATACTTTCGTGCAAAAATTTTACTTTCATGCTAAGAAGTCACCACCTTCAGTGGAGTTTCATTTAAATGATGAGGTTAAGGAGATGTCACTATATGATTTCTGTGGGGTTTGCAAGGTACCCTTCGAGGGCAACATAGAGGAACCACATCGTAGTGATGTGGATGGATTCGTTGATATGATTTCTGTAGGGGAAACGAGGAAGGTTTCCGATGCAAGAATTACTAGCATACACTTTCCTGTTCTACGTTACTTTGCAATATTTGCTAGTAGATGCTTAATTGGTCGCGGGAACTGTGGAAACCTTAGTGCCCCTGATATTGTTATTTTGTGCCATGCTTTGTTTCGCGATAACACTGTTAGTTTAGGCGCTATTACTGCTAAACGATTAAGTCTGAACCATACAAAGGGCCCCATCTTTGGAGGCATCTTTGCTTCACGCCTTGCTAAACACTTTAGGATACCGATTAGGCATTATGAGAAAGAGGAAAAGTTGCTGCCCCCTATTTTTCTAGATTATAAGAGTATGGTAGCACATGAATTTATTGTTAAAAATAATGAGATGATGCTTAAGTATAATTTGAGATTTAATAAAACTCACAGTGAGACTATTATCTTGCATGCACCCTCTTTGTTTGACTTATCTTCAGGCACGTACCTCATCTTGCCAGAGGTCATTTACGCATATCGGAGCCAGCCACCAGCTCCAAAGCCTGAGCCGGAACCACCACTTGACCCTTATCGACAGTCCTTTTATCAGTGGGATCTGGAGGAGATCGCCAACCAGTGGCACTCAGATGACACTCCTCAGTACACCGGAGAGAGTAACTCTAATACATGGGCATAGACCAACTTAGGCCAAAAGCCTAAGCTTGGGGGAGTACGTATTTCTCACCGACATTACATTCATGTTCACACACTCAATCCAGTTGTCGGTGCTCATACTTTTTCATTGTACTATCCATGCTAGTTTATTTCCTTTTCTTGCTTTCTTCTTGTGTGTTTGAATAACCTTAAAAAAAACAAAAGAAATAGTTGTAGCCTTTAGCTAGTTTACTTTCCATGCCTGTAGTAGTAGTAATTAAAAGAAAACTCAAAAAGATTTCTCGTTCTTCTTTTGCTTGTTGGGAGCTTTCCCGTGTAAATAGTTTTATTTCTTTTCTTTTCTTTGGGGGTCGTGAGGAGAAGACCACGATGAAAATGTTGAGTGGCTCTCATATGCACTATTGTTGATTTAACCAAGAGCCCATATTACCTTGTCTTCTCCCTTGAATTGAATGCTTGCATATTCCAGCTTAGTCCAATGCACATGCACTATTATTATTACCCACACCGTTCGGTCGTGCAAGTGAAAGGCAATAATGACGATATATGATGGACTGATTGAGACGAGAAAAGCTGGTATGAACTCGACCTATCTTGTTTTTGTAAATATGATTAGTTTATCGTTCTTGATTCCGCCTATTATGAATAAACATGTTTGCAATGACAATTAGAGATTATAGTTGCTTATGTCATGCTTAATTAGCTAGGAGTTTATAATGGTTTACCTTGCGTGCCAACATGCTATTGAAATGGTTGTGATGTGGTATGATAGGGTGGTATCCTCCTTTGAATGATTCGAGTGACTTGACTTGGCACATGTTCACGCATGTAGTTGAAAGAAAATCAACATAGCCTCCACGATATTTATGTTCATGGTCGATTATATCCTACTCATGCTTGCACTTAGTGTTGATTAATTTTAATGCATGTTCATGACTGTTATCACTCTCTAGTTGGTCACTTCCCAGTCTTTTTCTAGCCTTTACTTGTACTAAGCGGGAATACTGCTTGTGCATCCACTTCCATAAACCCCAAAATTATTCCATATGAGTACCATACCTTCCTATATGCGGTATCTACCTGATACGTCTCCAATGTATCTATAATTTTTGATTGTTCCATGCTATTATATTACCCGCTTTGGATGTTTATGGGCTTTACTTTACACATTTATATCATTTTTGGGACTAACCTACTAACCGGAGGCCCAGCCCGTATTGCTGTTTTTTTTGCATATTCCAGTATTTCAAAGAAAAGGAATATCAAACGGAGTCCAAACGGAATGAAACCTTCAGGAGCGTGATTTTTGGAATGAACGTGATCCAGAGGACTTGGAGTGCAAGTCAAGAAGCAGTCGAGGCGGCCACGAGGGTGGAGGGCGCGCCCACTGATACGTCTCCAACGTATCTATAATTTATGAAGCATTCATGCTATTTTATTATCTGTTTTGAATGATTACGGGCTTTATTATACACTTTTATATTACTTTTGGGACTAACTTATTAACCAGAGGCCCAACCCATATTGCTGTTTTATTGCCTGTTTCAGTATTTCGAAGAAAAGGAATATCAAACGGAGTCCAAACGAAATGAAACCTTCGGCAACGTGATTTTTGGGAAGAATATGATCCTGGAGACTTGGAGTTCACATCAGAAGATCCTCGAGGAGGCCAGGAGATAGGGGGCGCCCCCCCTACTGGGCGCGCCCCCCTGTCTCGTGGGCCCCTCGAGCACCTCCCGACCGACTTCTTTCGCCTATATAAGCCTACGTACCATAAAAACATCAAATATGAAGATAGATCAGGAGTTCCGCCGCCACAAGCCTTTGTAGCCACCAAAAACCTCTCGGGAGCCCGTTTCGGCACCCTGCAAGAGGGGGAATCCATCAACGGTGGCCATCTTCATCATCCCGGCGCTATCCTTGACGAGGAGGGAGTAGTTCACCCTCGGGGTTGAGGGTATGTACCAGTAGCTATGTGTTTGATCTCTCTCTCTCTCTCTCTCTCTCTCTCGTGTTTTCTCTATGGCACGATCTTGATGTATCGCGAGCTTTGCTATTATAGTTGGATCTTATGATGTTTCTCCCCCTCTACTCTCTTGTGATGAATTGAGTTTCCCTATTGAAGTTATCTTATCGGATTGAGTCTTTGATTTCAGAACACTTGATGTATGTCTTGCCGTGTTTATCTGTGGTGACAATGGGATATCACGTGCCACTTGATGTATGTTTTGGTGACCAACTTGCGGGTTCCGCCCATGAACCTATGCATAGGGGTTGGCACACGTTTTCTTGACTCTCCGGTAGAAACTTTGGGGCACTCTTTGAAGTACTATGTGTTGGTTGGATGAATTTGAGATTGTGTTACGCATATCGTTTAATCATGCCCACGAATACTTGAGGTGACAATGGAGTATCTAGGTGACATTAGAGTTTTGGTTGATTTGTGTCTTAAGGTGTTATTCTAGTATGAACTCTATGATGGATCGAGCGGAAAGAATAGCTCTATGTTATTTTACTACGAACTCTTCAATAGATCGATCAAAAAGGATAACTTTGAGGTGGTTTCGTACCCTACCATAATCTCTTCGTTTGTTCTCTGCTATTAGTGGCTTTGGAGTGACTCTTTGTTGCATGTTGAGGGATTGTTATATGATCTATCTATGTTATTATTGTTGAGAGAACTTGCACTAGTGAAAGTATGAACCTTAGGCCTTGTTTCCTATCATTGCAATACTGTTTACGCTCACTTTTATCATTAGTTACCTTGCTGTTTTTATAATTTCAGATTACAAATATCCATATCTACTATCCATATTGCACTTGTATCACCATCTCTTCGCCGAACTAGTGCACCTATACAATTTACCATTGTATTGGGTGTGTTGGGGACACAAGAGACTCTTTGTTATTTGGTTGCAGGGTTGTCTGAGAGAGACCATCTTCATCCTACGCCTCCCACGGATTGATAAACCTTAGGTCATCCACTTGAGGGAAATTTTCTACTGTCCTACAAACCTGTGCACTTGCAGGCCCAACAACGTCTACAAGAAGAAGGTTGTGTAGTAGACATCGAGCTCTTTTCTGGCGCTGTTGCCGGGGAGGCAAGGTAAGCGGCACTCACACCCCGTCAACTAAGCTCTTTTCTGGCGCTGTTGCCGGGGAGGTGAGTGCTTGAAGGTATATCTTTAGATCATGCAATCGAATCTTTTTGTTTCTTGTTTTATCACTAGCTTAGTTTATAAAAGAAAACTACAAAAAAATGGAGTTAAGCTTGTCTCATATGCTTCATCTTTTTAATATCTTTTGTGAGTATGATGGAAAGGAAAATTGTGCTCAAGTGCTAGAAGAAGAATGCATTAAAATGCTTGGTACTAAATCTTTGAATGATGAGCATGATTGCAATGTTGTTAGTATGAACTCTTTGAATATCCTTAGTACTAATGATGATTGCACTAGTTATGATGAAAATGTCTCCTATAAGCATGTTGATTTTTGCGGAGTGCATGTTTGCATGAACACACCAAATAGAGAAGATATATATTGCAAGAGGCACAAGCATTTAGAAACTAAATGGTTGCAAGAAAGGCTAGATGTGAGTGCTGAAAATTTAAAATTCCTTTGCCGTACTTGTGAACTTTGCAATGAACGTGGTCATTTACATCTCCAATGCAAATTGTTTCATGACCGAATCGTGTCCAAAAATTGTGATGATTTGATTTTCCTTGCACATTATAATGAACTTAGTTTGCTTTTGGGTTATGAAGAGTTGAAACGTTTAACTAAACCTATTCCGGAATTTGATCTTGAGCATTTCCTTGATATTGATCTAGAAAAGATTTATATGTTTTGTGCGGAGAATTGCATTGAAAATCCTTATATTGCCAATTACCTAAAGAAAAGAAAGCAAATAGAAGACAATGAGAATACTAATGAAAGGGAAGAGACTTCCCAATATCCTCCTATTATTTCTTGTGATGAATCAGGCAACGAGGAGGAGCTTTCTATTCAACCAATCTCGTCAATAAGGAGCTCAAAGAGGAAGGTTGAACCCACACATAATGTGAAAAAGAAAAGGAAAAGAAGGGGCAACAAAGGTAAAAAGGTATCCCTCCAAAATGATGTTGCTCCTACTAGTCATTGTGATGATGATAATTGCTATACTATTGGTGCTATCCATACTATTAATGATGAGAGTGATTATGCTTATGATATGAAAAGGCCCAAGCTTGGGGAAGCTATGTTTGATGAGGATGAAATATTTGAGAATATATTTGCTGAAATTAATGTTTGTCCCAAGCTTGGGGATGCTATGTTTAATGAAGATGATATTTTTAGCATCCCAAGTTTTGATATGCAAAGTTGTTATGATGATAGCATGCCTCCTACCTATGATGATTATATTGATGAAAGTGGGTTTGGAAGAGTGTCAACTTTAGGAAGTAGTGATCCCACTATTTTGGAGGATGTTGAATTTTATTGTGATGAATACGAAAGTGGATTTGGAAGAGTGTCAACTTTATTTAGTGATTCCACTATCTTGGGAGAGGTTTCAATCGATTATGATGAGAACGAAGTTGCTACTTATGATGATTATTGTGATGAAACTTATGCTATAAAAAGTAGTGAGGATTATATTTATAAAACTTGTCATGATTATGATTACCCTTTTTCTGAACATTACTCTTTTAATGTGGAAACAATTTTTAGTGTTCAAGTCTCTTATGATACTCCCACTATTCCGAATGAGAAGAATTTTGCTTATGTGGAGAGTAGTAAATTTTTTATGCTTGTAGATCATGAAAATAATGCTTTAGGTGCTGGTTATATTGTTGAATTTATTCATTATACTACTTGAAATTATTATGAGGGAGGAATATATGCTTGTAGGAATTGCAATAATATCAAGTTTCCTCT